>NC_052154.1:135449262-135770386 GCF_902713615.1 Scyliorhinus canicula
TGCGACAAGTGAGCCTGCTTGGTCCTCAGGATCTCACTTGCTTTGTCACTCACTGTTAGATTCCTGGTAAGGACTTCAGCTGATGATTAAATTTCTTGCTGCATTGAAAAAAATCAAGAGGTTTATCCTCGAACTCGCCACGCTTAGTCTTCAAATGCCTTTGAAGTTTTGAGTGTTTTACACTTTCATTTATCAAAACTTCCCTGCATATAACACGTGAAAAAATGAAATGAAATGAAAATCGCTTATTGTCACAAGTAGGCTTCAAATGAAGTTACTGTGAAAAGCCCCTAGTCGCCACATTCCGGCGCCTGTTCGGGGAGGCTGGTACGGGAATCGAACCGTGCTGCTGGCCTGCTTGGTCTGCTTTAAAAGCCAGCGATTTAGCCCAGTGAGCTAAACCAGCCCCTGGGCCTTGCATTCTGATATGCATTGGCACAATTAACAAAACCACACCTCAAGAAATAATTTTTATACTGTTTCGTTCCCGATTTCAGTTTTTTCTTGGTTACATGCTAACTAGAGGCCCTGGAGCTCACACTGGCACTGCTTTGTCCTACTGCAGACTCTCCTCAGCAGCGCGCTCCAGATTTAATTGTGAGACCCTGGCCTGTTTGTGTCTCTGGCCCTCTCTTCCTTATTATGAAACAATTCATTTAAAAATCTTCAGCCCTGTTGCTTGCTTACTGGTAGCTATGAAATGAAGGAATCTCTCTTCATCTCTCGCCCACAGCACATGATGTCAGCGCGTGACCTCTCTCCTGCCGCTTCTGGTGGGAAGACATCATCGATTTTAAAAAACAACCTACTCCTGCGACAGCGTGGTAACGTCTGGAAGAGGCGGTCTGCCCCGTTGGGCTCCGGGCCTGCACATTGTTACATCTGGCTGAAGGGACACGCATGCACGGAATGGCCAGCATTCTTGAAAGACAGTCGCAGCCAGCATTTTGAAAAGCCGCTCTCGGTTGTTGGGTGCAGCTTCCCGCCCATCAGGAACGCAGCAGCCGATTGCTCCGCAACTCTCCCGACATCTGCCGGCAACCTACCCGTGGGTCATTACCCTGAGTTTGAATATGACTGGTCTAATCCACAAGCCTACGAATATGCTATTTGACTGCCCTTATTTTGCTGACCCAGCTTTTGAGAACCACTGGTTTATAGCATGAAACTTTAAATTAAAGATTAGATTGCTTATGTTCAGTTCTCTTTCCACTGGCCCATTTCAATAAATCTGTTGGGGAATGGCTCATTCCTGTTTGAACATGTACAGATTAATATATTTAGGACATGACTTAGTACATTTAGCCTCCCAAGGAGAGGTTCACTCTGCTGTCAATGCAAATGAAGCAAAACTAGCACTTTTTAAAATTAACATTGGAAGTGGAAGGAAACTCTTGTTTAGGAGGAATTGTAACAGTTGCCATTTTAACTTGCTAGAGGAAGCAAACCTTGTCTTTCTTCTTATCATGCAGCCACCAGCCTTAACATCAATTTTAATAACTTCAGACCTTAACCCTAGATGCCGTTTTCTGACATTAAATATTGGTTTTGTAGGTCAGGTTTGTCATCATTTCAGGGATGAGAGAAGGTTGCAGGTTGGTGCTTGGGATTCGAATTTCCCCCATAGATACATATCGGTGGGATTGTCTCTGTTTATCTGTCTCCCCCCTCCACCATAGAAGCCTCTGGGTCTCTTATTCATCTTTTAGTTCTCTGATTTCTCTCCACACCCCCTTTTGTGTTATCCTATTATCCCTTCTATAATTTAAGCATTTCCTTTTCTGCACTAAAACACTGAACAGTTCATGCTTTTTCTTGTATTTGTGGTCATTTATTTACATGACTCCTTTTCGTGGCCTCTGTTCTTGACAAACAGATAGATGATACAGATATCATAGACCTGAAGTATTAACCCAACTATTTTTCTTACTTTACAGACTGACCTATGGAGTGCTTCCATCAGTTTTGTTTTATTTCAAACTTCCATCGTCTGTGGAATTTTGCCTTTTGTAAAACTGTACTTTTTGATCTTTCCGTCTGTACTATTAAACTTGAAAATGCTTTCTCCTTGATGCTCGCCTACAATCGCATGACCACAGTAGAACTATTTTCAATTCCCCCTCTCTTTTTGTACTTGAAATAACTCTCAGTCTTAACATATTAATTTAGCTCTTAGCTATTAATGGACACGTCTTTAATTGTTCTATGGCTGATTATTATTTCTTATGAAGGAATGTAACAGACGTTTCTCTCTATTAAATGATGGGAAATGGACGTTAAGGAAAAACTGTTCTGAACTGTCAATGGTCAAAATAAGGATAGTTCCTGAGAAAATCAGTGGAGCAATTTCTTTCTAAATCATCAACCACAGAAATGTTCTGTACTGCAATTTTTCACTTTCATTCTAGAGAACCAGTCTTGATGATCATAGCATTCTTAATTTTTTTTTGTTACCACAATTAAACACCAAGGGAGAACTTTAATTGTCCACCTCATTAAAAGACGTAGTATATATGGCACACAAAGAGGCATTTCTTATCTTTGCCAGCTGAAAAAGACATATAAAGGCTTGTTTAGCACAGTCGGATAAACAGCTGGCTTGTAATGCAGAACAAGGCCAGCAGCGCGGGTTCAATTCCTGCACTGGCCTCCCTGAACTGGCGCTGGAATGTGGCGACTAGGGGCTTTTCACAGTAACTTCATTGAAGCCTACTTGTGACAGTAAGTGGTTAATATTATATACAACCTTATCCCATTTTGCAGCTGTTGGTTTGCAGTCCTGTAGGTTCATGTTTCAAATGCATTTTTCTTTACATGCGGTGAAGGTTTCTGGCTTTTCCATTCTTGCAGGCAGTGGATTCCAAACCTCCACCGCCCTCTAGGTGAAAACAATTTCCCTCAATTCACCTCTAATTCTTGTTCTGCCAGTTAATTTAAATTTATGCCCTCTCTGGTCAGTAAATTTCTGCTAAGGTAATATATCCCTTCTATCCATTCTGTCGAAGCCACACAACTTTGTACATCTCAATTAATCTTCAGTCAGCCTTTCCCCTTTCAAGTAAAATAATGTCAGTCTGTCGAACGTTTCCTCATAGCTAAAATCTTCTATTCCTGCCAGCATCTCTGTAAATCTCCTCTGCGTCCTCCCTGGTTCGATCACATTCTTCTGTAATGTGATGACCAGAATTGTCCACAGTTCTTTTGCTGTGATCTAACTAGTGTTTTACTAACTAGCAGTTCTAAGGTAATCATCCTGCTCCTATATTCCATGCCTGGCTAATAACGGGATGTATCTGGAAGCCATCTTACTGCCTTTACCTGATTGTCGTTTTAGCTTTGGAGATCTTTGGCATGTGCTCAATTCCCTCTGTTTCTCTGCCCACTTCAGTATCCTACCATATATTATGCTTGCCTTGTTTGCCGCCTCAATTGTGTTAACTCATACTTCTCTGGCTTGTACTCCATTTGTTTCTTTATAAAGGAAGAGACAATGAAAGAATAGTGATATGTGACCCGGATGGTGTGTCATGTGAGAGTACCTTTAAGAAATGGGTGTTTATTAGTGATGTCAAAGTGTGGGTGGAGCTGGGCTGTCTGCCAGCTTTTTACTTTCATTTTAGGCTGTTTGCTGCAGGGTGTGTTTTAGTTTCGTTTTAAGGGTTGGAGCTGAAGCCAGACAGAGCGGGTGTACTGTTGATCTCTCTGCCATCAAAAGAATATCGCTTGATCATTTGGTGAATTCAGAATTGTAAATGTTTTCAGTACTGAATGTAAACCTGATGTGCTTCTGTCAAAATGTGTTTCTTCTGTCTTCTGGATGTTGTTTGAGAAGTTATTAAGGATTACTTAGTGTTCTCCTCTTTGGGGGTTGTATTTGAATCGATGGTCGCTAAGATGTTCACTGTATGTTTTAAAAAGGTTAACTTGAGTTCATAGAATAAACATTGTTTTGCTTTAAAAAATACTTTTCCGGGACTTCCGGTTGCGGCTATGCGGAGCTAAGCCGCACGTTCGGCAGCTCCCGCTACTAAAGGACTTTCGGGCCTATTTGAGGGCCCCAAACGGCGCTGTTTCGACAAATCCCGGTGGGGGAAGGTGTTTGGAGGAGCATTCCCCAAGATTTATGGTGCTCACCCGGAGTGGGGCAAAGGAAAAGGCTGCAGCAGCTCCCCAAGAAAAGCGGGGGAAGTAGGACAAAATGGCGGCCGGCGGAACACCCGAGGACTGGTGGAAGTGGGCGCAGGAGCAGCAAGCTGCTCTTCTGCGCTGTTTTGCGGAGCTGAAGGCTGAGTTGCTGGACTCCCTAATGCGACTACCAACAAGCTGCTTGAGACCCAGGCGGCCCAGGAGGTGGCCATTCGGGAGTTGCAGCAGCAGGCCGCTGAGCGGGAGGAGGAGGCCGTGGTCCTCGTGGGGAAAGTGGAGTTGCACGAGGCACTTCACAAAAAGTGGCAAGACCGCTTGGAGGAGCTGGACGTTCGCACGAGGCGAAAGAATTTGAGGATCCTGGGCCTGGCGGAGGGGCTGGAGCGGTCGGATCTTCCGTCTTATGTGACCACGATGTTGAGCTCGTTGATGGGAGCGGGGTCCTTCCATTTGCCCCTGGAGCTTGAGGGAGCCCACAGAGTGCTGGCCAGGAGGCCATAGACAAATGAGCCCCCGTGGGCGGTGCTGGTGCGGTTCCATCGATTCAGCGACCGGGAGTGTGTGCTGCGCTGGGCCAAGAAAGAGAGGAGCAGCAGGTGGGAGAATTCGGTAGTGCGAATCTACCAGGACTGGAGTGCGGAGGTGGCTAAGCGGCGGGCCGGGTTCAACCGGACGAAGGCGGTGCTGCATGCCAGGCAGGTGAAATTTGGAATGCTGCAGCCTGCGCGTCTGTGGGTGACATACAAGGACCGGCACCACTACTTCGAGTCCCCGGAGGAGGCATGGGCCTTTGTACAGGCGGAGAAGCTGGACTCGAACTAGGGTCTGGGGGCACACTATGGTCGTTGCTGTTTTTGCTGTTGCTGTTTTGTAATTTTGACATGTTTTTCTATGCTGGTTTTTTGCTCTGTTTCCGGGTGGGTCTGTTGGGTATGATTTTGGGTTATGTGGGGAATGTTGGGGGTTTGTGTTTTTTATTTTCTCTTCTGTACGGGGCTGGGGGTTGGGGTGAAACTGGATTTTGGGGAGCTGCGTCAGAAGGGTGGGGTGGGGCAGTATGAAAGCGCGGGCTTTCCTCTGGTTTCCTGCGCTGCGGGGCAGGGGGGTGGAGTTGGCGGTGGGGACGTGGCCTCTACTTGTTTTTCCCGCGCTGAAGCGGTGCCAAGGAGGTGTGGCAAGAGGGGGATGACCCCATGTCGGGAGGGGCCGGGTTTTGGCGGGAGTTGCCGGGGTCAGCAAAAGTCAGCTGACTCCTGGAAGTACCATGGAGGGTGCGTCGCGGCTAGGAGGGGTCCTAGCCTGGGGGGTGTGGGGGGGATACCGGGTTGCTGCTGGAATGGCCAGGAAGGAGCTGGTGTGGGCCGGGGGGGTAGAGGAGAGGCGTTATCGCCATGGGGAACGGGTCGGGCGGGGCGCGCTGGCCTGGGGCGAGCAGTCGATGAACTATGGCTAGCCGGCGGGGGAGGGAGGCGGGTTGTCCTCTGATCCGGCTGATCACCTGGAACGTGAGGGGGCTGAATGGGCCGGTTAAGAGAACTAGGGTATTTTCTCATCTGAAGGCGGACGTGGCTATGCTCCAGGAGACCCACTTGAAGGTGGCGGACCAGGTTCGTCTGAGGAAGGGATGAGTGGGGCAGGTTTTTCACTCAGGATTAGACGCGAAGAACCGGGGGGGTGGCGATTCTGGTGGGGAAGAGGGTGGCGTTCGAGGCGTCTGAGGTGGTGTCGGACAAGGAGGGCAGATATATTATGGTGAAGGGTAGGCTGCAGGGAGAGAAGGTGGTGCTGGTTAATGTATATGTCCCGAATTGGGACGATGCTGGCTTTATGAGGCGCATGTTGGGCCGCATTCCGGACCTGGAGGCAGGGGGCCTGATCATGGGGGGAGACTTGAACACAGTGCTGGATCCCCCACTGGACCGGTCCAGTTCGAGGACGGGTAGGAGACCGGCGGCGGCCAAAGTGCTGAGGGGGTTTATGGACCAGATGGGAGGGGTGGATCCCTGGAGGTTTGGGAGGCCGAGGGCGCGGGAGTATTCCTTTTTCTCTCATGTCCATAGGGTTTATTCCCGAATAGATTTTTTCGTCCTGAGCAGGGGATTGATCCCGAAGGTGCAGGAGGCCGAGTATTCGGCCATAGCTATTTCAGACCATGCTCCGCACTGGGTTGATCTGGAGATGGGGGAGGCGTGGGACCAGCGCCCGCTATGGCGCCTGGATGTGGGGATGCTGGCTGATGAGGTGTGTAGGAGTGTCCGGGGAAGTATTGAGGGGTATCTTGACACCAACGACACGGGGGAGGTCCGGGTGGGGATGGTCTGGGAGGCTCTGAAAGCAGTGATCCGGGGGGAGCTGATTTCCATCCGGGCCCATAGGGAAAGGAGGGAGAGACTGGTGGGGGAGCTCCTGGATGTGGATAGGGAGGGGGGGAAAGAGGGGAGGAGGGGGGGGAAGAGGGGGAAGAGTGGAGGGGAGGGGGGGGAAGAGTGGAGGGGAGGGAGGAGGGGGAAGAGGGGAGGGAGGAGGGGGAAGAGGGGAGGGAGGGGGGGAAAGAGGGGGAAGAGGGGAGGGAGGGGGGGAAGGTGGAGGGGAGGGAGGGGGGGGAGAGGGAAGAGGAGGGGAGGGAGGGGGGGGAAGAGGGGAGGGGAAGAGGAGGGGAGGGAGGGGGGGAAGAGGGTGAGGGGGAAGAGGAGGGGAGGGAGGGGGGAAGAGGGGAGGGAGGGGGGAAGAGGGGAGGGAGGGGGAGAAGAGGGGAGGGAGGGGAAGAGGGGAGGGGGAGGGAGGGGGAAGGAGGGGAGGGAGGGGGGAAGAGGGGAGGGGAGGGAGGGGGGAAGAGGGAGGGGAGGGGGGGAGGGGGAAGAGGGGAGGGGGGGAGGGGGGGAGAGGGGAGGGGAGGGAGGGGGGAAGAGGGGAGGGGAGGGAGGGGGGAAGAGGGGAGGGGAGGGAGGGGGGAAGAGGGGAGGGGAGGGAGGGGGAGGGAGGGGAAGAGGGGAAGGAGGGAGGGGGAAGAGGGGAGGGGAGGGAGGGGGAAGAGGGGAGGGAGGGGGAAGAGGGGAGGGGAGGGAGGGGGAAGGAGGGGAGGGAGGGGGGAAGAGGGGAGGGGAGGGAGGGGGGAAGAGGGGAGGGAGGGAGGGGGGAAGAGGGGAGGGGAGGGAGGGGGGAAAAAGGGAGGGGAGGGAGGGGGGGAAAAGGGAGGGGAGGGAGGGGGGGAAAAAGGGAGGGGAGGGAGGGGGGAAAAAGGGAGGGGAGGGAGGGGAGGGAGGGGGAAGAGGGGAAGGAGGGAGGGGGAAGAGGGGAGGGGAGGGAGGGGGAAGAGGGGAGGGAGGGGGAAGAGGGAGGGGAGGGAGGGGGAAGAGGGGAGGGAGGGGGAAGGAGGGGAAGGAGGGAGGGGGAGGGAGGGGGAAGAGGGGAGGGAGGGGGAAGAGGGGAAGGAGGGAGGGGATGGAGGGGGGAAGAGGGGAGGGAGGGGAAGAGGGGAGGGAGGGGGAAGAGGGGAGGGGAGGGAGGGGGGAAGAGGGGAGGGAGGGGGAAGAGGGGAGGGAGGGGGGGAAGAGGGGAGGGAGGGGGGAAGAGGGGAGGGAGGGGGGAAGAGGGGAGGGAGGGGGAAGAGGGGAGGGGGGGGAGGGGAGGGGGGAAGAGGGGAGGGGAGGGGGGAAGAGGGGAGGGGAGGGGGGGAAGAGGGGCGGGGGAGGGGGGAAGAGGGGAGGGGAGGGGGGGGAGGGGAGGGAGGGGGGAAGAGGGGAGGGGAGGGAGGGAAAGAGTGGAGGGGAGGGAGGGGAAGAGGGGAGGGGAGGGAGGGGAAGAGGGGAGGGAGAGGGAGAGGGGGGAGGGGAGGAGGGAGGGGAAGAGGGGAGGGGAGGGAGGGGGAAAGAGGGTAGGGGGGAAGAGGGGGAGGGGAGGGAGGGGACAGAGGGTAGGGGGGAAGAGTGGAGGGGAGGGAGGGGAAGAGGGGAGGGAGGGGGGAAGAGGGGAGGGGGAGGGAGGGGGAAGAGGGGAGGGAGAGGGGAAGAGGGGAGGGAGGGGGGAAGAGGGGAGGGAGGGGGAGGGGAGGGAGGGGGAAGAGGGGAGGGAGGGGGGAGGGGGAGGGAGGGGGGAAGAGGGGAGGGAGGGGGGAGGGGAGGGGGGGGAAGAGGGGAGGGGAGGGAGGGGGGGGGAAGAGGGGAGGGGAGGGAGGGGGAAGAGGGGAGGGGAGGGAGGGGGAAGAGGAGAGGGAAGAGGGGAGGGGAGGGAGGGAGGGAGGGGGGGGAGGGGAGGGAGGGGGAAAGAGGGAGGGGGAGGGAGGGAGGGAGAGGGAGGGAGGGGGAAGAGGGGAGGGAGGGGGAAGAGGGGAGGGAGGGAGGGGGAAGGAGGGAGGGAGGGGGAAGGAGGGAGGGAGGGGGGAAGGAGGGAGGGAGGGGGAAGAGGGGAGGGAGGGGGAAGAGGGGAGGGGAGGGGGGGGGAAGAGGGGAGGGGAGGGGAGGGGGAAGAGGGGAGGGGAATGAGGGGGGGAGCGGGGGGGAGGGAGGGGGAAGGGGGAGGGAGGGGGAAGAGGGGAGGGGGGGGGAAGAGGGGAGGGGGGGGGAGAGGGGAGGGGGGGGGAAGAGGGGAGGGGAGGGGGAAGAGGGGAGGGAGGGGGGGAAGAGGGGAGGGGGAGGGAGGGGGAGGAGGAGGGAGGGGGAAGAGGGGAGGGAGGGGGAAGAGGGGAGGGAGGGGGAAGAGGGGAGGGAGGGGGAAGAGGGGAGGGAGGGGAAGAGGGGAGGGGAGGGAGGGGAGGGAGAGGGGAGGGGAGGGGAGGGAGGGGGAAGAGGGGAGGGAGGGGGAAGAGGGGAGGGGAGGGGGGGGGAAGAGGGGAGGGGAGGGAGGGGGAAGAGGGCAGGGAGGGGGAAAGAGGGGAGGGAGGGGGAAGAGGGCAGGGAGGGGGAAGAGGGGATGGAGGGGGAAGAGGGGAGGGGAGGGAGGGGGAAGAGGGGAGGGAGGGGGAAGAGGGAGGGGGAAGAGGGGAGGGGAGGGAGGGGGAAGAGGGGAGGGGGGGGGAAGAAGGGAGGGAGGGGGAAGAGGGGAGGGGAGGGAGGGGGAAGAGGGGAGGGGAGGGAGGGGGAAGAGGGGAGGGGAGGGAGGGGGAAGAGGGGAGGGGAGGGAGGGGGAAGAGGGGAGGGAGGGGGAAGAGGGGAGGGGAGGGAGGGGGAAGAGGGGAGGGGAGGGAGGGGGAAGAGGGGAGGGAGGGGGAAGAGGGGAGGGAGGGGGAAGAGGGGAGGGAGGGGGAAGAGGGGAGGGAGGGGGAAGAGGGGAGGGAGGGGGAAGAGGGAGGGAGGGGGAAGAGGGGAGGGGAGGGAGGGAAGAGGGAGGAAGGAGGGGAGGGGAGGGAGGGGGAAGAGGGGGAAGGAGGGGAGGGGAGGGAGGGGGAAGAGGGGAGGGAGGGAGGGGGGAGGGAGGGAAGAGGGGGGAGGGAGGGGGAAGAGGGGGGAGCGAGGGGGAAGAGGGAGGGAGGGACGGGGGGGAGAGAGGGGGGAGGGAGGGGGAAGAGGGGGGAGAGAGGGGGAAGAGGGTGGGAGGGAAGGGGGGGAGAGAGGGGGAAGAGGGTGGGAGGGAAGGGGGGGAGAGAGGGGGAAGAGGGTGGGAGGGAAGGGGGGGAAAGAGGGGTGGGGGAAAGAGGGGAGGGGAGGGGGGAAAGAGGGGAGGGGAGGGGGGGAAAAGAGGGGAGGGGGGAAAGGGGGGAGGGGGGAAAGGGGGGAGGGGGGAAAGAGGGTGAGGGGAGGGGGGAAAGAGGGGAGGGTGGAAGGGAAGGGGAGGGGGGAAAGAGGGGAGGGGGGAAAGAGGGGAGGGGGAAAGAGGGGAGGGGGGAAAAGGGGAGGGGGAAAGAGGGGAGGGGGGAAAGGGGAGGGGAGGGGGGAAAGAGGGGAGGGAAGGGGGGAAAGAGGGAAGGGGGGGAAAGAGGGGAGGGAAGGGGAAGAGAAGAGGGGGGAGGGGAGGGGGGAAGAGGGGAGGGGAGGGAGGGGGAAGAGGGGAGGGGAGGGAGGGGGGAGGGAGGGAAGAGGGGGGAGGGAGGGGAAGAGGGGGGAGAGAGGGGGAAGAGGGGGGGAGGGAAGGGGGGAGAGAGGGGGGAGGGAGGGGGAAGAGGGGGGAGAGAGGGGGAAGAGGGTGGGAGGGAAGGGGGGGAGAGAGGGGGAAGAGGGTGGGAGGGAAGGGGGGGAGAGAGGGGGAAGAGGGAGGGAGGGGAGGGGGGGAAAGAGGGGAGGGGGAAAGGAGGGGAGGGGGGAAAGAGGGGAGGGGAGGGGGGGGAAAGAGGGGAGGGGGGAAAGGGGGGAGGGGGGAAAGGGGGGAGGGGGGAAAGAGGGGAGGGGGGAAAGAGGGGAGGGGGGAAAGAGGGGAGGGGGGAAAGAGGGGAGGGGGAAAGAGGGGAGGGGGAAAGAGGGGAGGGGGGAAAGAGGGGAGGGGGAAAGAGGGGAGGGGGGAAAGGGGAGGGAAGGGGGGAAAGAGGGGAGGGAGGGGGAAAGAGGGAAGGGGGGGAAAGAGGGGAGGGAAGGGGAAGAGAAGAGGGGGGAGGGGAGGGGGGAAGAGGGGAGGGAGGGAAGAGGGCAGGGGAGGGAAAGGGGAGGGGAGGGGGAAGAGGGGAGGGGAGGGAAGAGGGGAGGGGGAAGAGGTGAGGGGAGGGAGGGGGAGGAGGGAGGGGAGGGGGAAGGAGGGGGGTGGGGAGGTGGGGGAAGGAGAGGGGAGGGGAGGGGGGGGAAGGAGAGGGGAGGGGAGGGGGGGAAGGGGCGGGTGGGACGATGACTTTGTTTATTTAATTTTAATTTAAGTTTTCTTGTTATTTACTGGGTTTCGGGGTGTGGGGGGGGGGGTGTGATACATGCGTTGATACGGTCTTGGGGGTGTTATAGTTAGTATGGGGTTATATTGTTGCTTTTCATTGTTATATTTTCTGTAAAAAATTTCAATAAAAATTATTTAAAAAAATAAAATACATTATTTTCCATTTCTACTGTACCACACCTGTAGAGTGGGTTGTGTGCTCCCCATACCACAACTATTGAAAGTTTTGGGTCAGGTGAACTCCATGATACACTTTGGGGTTCTCTGAACCCTGGCCCATAACAGGTGTGTAACTTGAGGAACGTGATGGCCATGTCTTTCTACTTGATGGAAGTGACAAGTTTGAAGCTTTGATGACATTAAGTGCATCCTGTAGCAAGTGCACATTTGGAATGCACAGGTGGTGGAGAGAGTTGATGTTTGACCTGGTGGATATGTGGTAAAAAAGCAACCTGACTTTTCTTCGATGGTGTGAGGCTCATTATCGTTGCATCCATGGAGACAAGTGGTAATTTATTCCATCACATCCCTATTTTCTGCCTTGCGGGTAATGGGCTTTAATAAGTTAAGAATTGAGCCACTTGCTGCAGAACACCTGGCTTTTGACTTGCTCTGGTACCAGCAACGTTTATGCTTCAGATGAGCTCCTGGTTCCGATGTTGATGATGGGAGACTGTGCAAGAACATGGCTAATTGCAGTAAACTGTGAAAATATTTATATGAACATTAGTATTAATTATTTAAGCACTGGGTAACAGGATCTTCAACTTGCTTAAAAAGACTAGATGTAATATAGAGCCTTCAATGTTTAATAACATCCTGAATCTCTTTACAGAGGTGTGAAGGATTAAAGAAGTTAGGAAGCGGCAACCAAAACCTTGGAGAGAGTAAGATGGAGAGGTAGAGGGGTTTAGGGTGTGAATTAAGCATGGGACTGTTGTCTCTTGACTCAGGGGTCCAGATGGGATTTATTTAGGGTTTGTTTGTTGCCTTAAGAATACTACCAGAGTCTGTTATTGTTTTTTTTTTTAAATCTTGTTTATTTTCAGACCTATGTACATCACAGTACTCGACATGAATTATACTTTTGATTTGCACCAGATCGGTCTCCTAGTCATGTGGCATTGCATCATAGTACATAGAATCATAGAATTTTCAGTGCACAAGGAGGCCATTTGGCCCATGGAGCCTTTGGAAAGAGCATCCTACTTAAACCCTCCATCCTATCCCCGTAACCCAGTAACCCCACCTAACTTTACTGGACACTAAAGGAAATTTAGCATGGCCAATCCACCTAACCTGCACATCTTTGGACTGTGGGAGGAAACTGGAGCACTCTGAGGAAACCCACGCAGACACAAGGAGAACGTGCAGACTCCGCACAGGCAGTGACCCAAGCTGGAAATCGAATATGGGACCCTGGAGTTGTGAAGCACCTCTGCTAATCACTGTGCTACCGTATAGTTAGATTGGTAATTATATTAGCATCAGGCGCTCCTGATTTTAACCCTTTACTTTACATTCCCCCCCCTCCATCCAAGTCTCTAACCCAACCATGTAAATCCTCCTACATCTCCTTCACAGGGTTAGTCTCTCGAGCTTTGACCAATCTCCCTGACCTCGTCGTGGTTTCATTTTGAGAAGACAAACTGCACTTTCTTGCTAATGGTTTAGAATGTCTTCCACTTGGGTGATTGTAGAGTTTCTACTTGTTTCTCGTTCCTTGTTTCCATCCGGAACTTATCCAAGGATCCATTGGTTTTCTTCCCAATGACATCAAGGCTCTTCAGTTCCTTCTGATATTACCCTGGTCCAGCTCAATTCTATAAGTGCTGTGGAGCTCTTTAATGCCTTCTTTATGTTGGTCTTGTATCCACACAAGGAACTGAAAAGCCTTGATATCATTGGGAAGAAAACCAATGGACCCTCAGATACTGTCTGTGTGGAGTCTGCACGTCCTCCCTGTGTGTGCGTGGGTTTCCTCCGGGTGTTCCGGTTTCCTCCCACAGTCCAAAGATGTGCGGGTTAGGTGGATTGGCCATGCTAAATTGCCCGTAGTGTAAGGTTAATGGGGGGATTGTTGGGTTACGGGTATACGGGTTACATGGGTTTAAGTAGGGTGATCATTGCTCGGCACAACATCGAGGGCCGAAGGGCCTGTTCTGTGCTGTACTGTTCTATTCTATTCTATATACCTTTTAGATCTTCTCTAAACTTTGCCCTTCACACCTTAAATCTATGTCCCCTAATAATTGACTCTTCCACCCTGGGAAAATGTTTCTGACTGTCCACTCTGTCCATACCACTCATAATTTTGTAAACATTTGTTAGGTTACCTCTCAACCTCTGTTATTCCAGTGAAAACAATCCAATTTTATCCAACCTCTCCTCATAGCTAATATCCTTCAGAACAGGCAACGTCCTGATAAACGTCTTCTGTATCCTCTCCAATGCTTCCACATCATTCTGGTTTTGCTTACTGGTTGCGTACCTTTTCCTGTGACCCGGAAAGATCTTGAGATGTAATAAACTGGTCTTTGTCCATCTTTTTGAACCTGAAACTGGGCTGCACCCAAGCCTGTAGATGATTTACCTACTGCTACAATTGTTGGCAACCCTGGATTATAGTGCACAAGAATTTCTGGTAGAATTCAGAGATTTTTATTCTTGTCAAAATCATTTTTGTTGGTCCATGTGCCTTCACCACTTTTGACTCTATCCCAACAGCTGTCATAACCGCTCATTGGTTTCTGCCAAGTTTGGTAATAATTTGCCTACATGATTGATCATGCCAAGCAATATTTGTAGTTCTCTGATGTTTACAGGCTGTGGAAGCTCTCTACAGCCTGGTTTACTGTGGGTCGGCAGTAATACCCAAATGCTTGGACAACATGTAGAATTTTATCATATACGTTTGCAAGTTCACATTTGCCGTTTAATGTCAAACCTGCTTCATGTAAGACATTTTGAGAGCTGCTGTCACTCGATGGTCATCATCTTCTCTCAATTAATCGTGTACAAGAATGTCATCCATATGGCATATTAATCATTCTGGAGTCTGAGTCATTGTTCTTTGGAATATCTCGGGTGCAGAAACAGTTCCAAATGGTAACCTGTTAAAACAATAATGATCAAATGGGGTGATAAAAGTAGTTGGTAATCTGGATTACCTGATTATCATTATGGATTATAACTGGATTATCTGGAAGCAACTGCTAATAGCTGCTCTTAGCATTCGAATTTGTGCAGAGGGAGCTTTTAGCTAATTAGGCGAGACTTTCATCCACTGATGCCATTGTGCTTTCTCTTATTCCGATATGTTGAGTTGTGCCACTTATTTTTTTTCTCAGTTTATCTTTGGAACAACCTCTCTGTTTAGCTCCCTAAACTCCATCAGTTGTGCTATTTTTACTGCCTTTGTGAGAGATAAATCTTCCCTTGTTTACAAAAGTTCTGATAGGATTTCATCTAAGAGTATTATCATGTATTAATTCATCTCTGAGGATCCCATAGTAACAATTCACAGTGTGTCTATGGAGGTCATTTAAAAACTGTGGTGACATTAGTATGTAATCTTTTACTCTATAGGACCCTTGGTGAAAGAATGCCTGGCCTCAAATTGTGGTGTGGATGAAGGAGTTGCAGTTGGGGGAATGATATGTTTAGGTTTGGAGGAGTTGTAGGGGTTGAAGAGGTTAAGGTTTAACAGAGTAAAGTAATGGATAAATGTAAATTCAATAGATTGAATTTTAAAATGAACATTTTCAATGACTGTCAGTCATTTTAGATCAGTGAAGTGGGATGTCAAGTTCGTAGGAGTTGGTATTGACATGAGTTGGTGGGAGATGACAGAAGAGTTCTAGTTTTAATGTTAGTGGAGGATGAGTGATTGGAGGCATGAAGGAGTGTTTTGTTGGTAGATAGGTCAATATTTTTGTTATTATAAATTTAGAATGCCCAATTCTTTTTTTTTTTCTAATTAAGGGGCAATTTAGCGTGGCCAATTCACCTAGCCTGCACCTTTTTTGGGTTGTGGGGGTGAGACCCCACGGATACATGGGAGAATGTGCAAACTCCACATGGACAGCGACCTGGGGCCGGGATCGAACCCCGATCCTCGTCGCCGTGAGGCAGCAGTGCAAACCACTGTATTACCTTGCTGCCCCTGATAGGTCAACATAAAGAGAAATTGGCATGATACGAAGTTGGTTGACTGATCGGAAAGAGTGTAGTTTTTGACTGGAGGAGGTGCACAATCCCAGTTGGAGTTATAACTGGATGGGAAGATTCCAGAATGGAACCCTGGTTTAAACCGTAACTTTTACATTTTTTAATAAAAAATGGAGGAACAGAGTCACAGGGCTGTTAATTAGCTTTAACAACAAGGAAAACACTTGTTTATTAAACATGAAAACTTGGATTATTATACAATGCACTTTTACTCCCCCCCCACTTTATCTTAACCCCCCCCCCCCACTTTATCTTAACCCCCCCCCCCACTTTATCTTAACCCCCCCCCCCACTTTATCTTAACCCCCCCACCCCCGCCTTATCTCAGATTAACAGGGATTATAATGTACATCTTAAAATATAATGGTCTCAGTATCACAAATGCCCTTTAAGCACATAGATTGGCTGTGGTGAGATACACACGCCACTCTGAACCCAAGTTAATGAATTTGTCCTCCAAATTCCTCCCCAGATGATTGGCACATGAGTTTTCAAACTCTACTCTTTAAAAAAAAAAAAGTTTAAAAATCTTTGTCCACAATAATGTTTTCTATAAGCAGTTTGCATTCTGAAATCCATTCGGAACAGATCTTCTGCTCCATTTTTAGCAGAGAATCCATTCCAGGATTTTGAACTCCCCAAAGGATTTGTTTGGCTTGACTGTTGTACAAACTGTTGATCATTTCTTCAACTCTGGATTCCAGTACTCTAGTATAAACTCCTGGGGCATTGGGACCGGTTCTGGGGGAGGTGGGACCAGTACAAACCAGACGGTCTGCACTTGGGCAGGACTGGAACCGATGTCCTAGGGGGGGTGTTTTCTAGAGCTGTTGGGGAGGGTTTAAACTAATGTGGCAGGGGGATGGGAACCAATACTGGAAGTTGGAAGGTAGTAAAACAGGGACAGAAACAAAAGGAAGTAAGGGGAAAAGTGCAAGGCAGAGAAGACATAGTCAGAAATCCATAAGGGCGACAGTACAAGGTACAGTGACTGAGGGGAGCACAGTGAATAGGCCCAGTAATAACAAAAGGAATAAAACTGGAGATGTTAAGATTCAAAACAGAGGTAAAAAAACCAACATAAGTGTACTTTACCTGAATGCTCGTAGTATTCGGAATAAAGTAAATGAGTTGGTAGCACAAATCATCGTAAATGACTATGATTTAGTGGCCATTACTGAAACATGGTTAAAGGATGGTCACGACTGGGAGTTAAATATCCGAGGGTATCAAACTATTCGGAAGGACAGAGTGGATGGTAAGGGAGGTGGTGTTGCTCTGTTATTTAAGAATGGCATCCGGGCAATAGTAAGGGATGACATCGGTGCCATGGAGGATAAGGTTGAATCCATTTGGGTGGAAATCAGGAATAGTAAGGCGAAAAAGTCACTGATAGGAGTAGTCTATCGGCCACCAAATAGTAATGAGATGGTGGGGCAGGCAATAAACAAAGAAATAACTGATGCATGTAGAAATGGTACAGCAGTTATCATGGGGGATTTTAATCTACATGTCGATTGGTTTAACCAGGTCGGTCAAGGCAACCGTGAGGAGGAGTTTATAGAATGTATCCGCGACAGTTTCCTAGAACAGTATGTAATGGAACCTACGAGGGAACAAGCGGTCCCAGATCTTGTCCTGTGTAATGAGACAGGATTGATTCATGATCTCATAGTTAGGGATCCTCTCGGAAGGAGCGATCACAATATGGTGGAATTTAAAATACAGATGGAGGGTGAGAAAGTAAAATCAAATACTAGTGTTTTGTGTTTAAACAAAGGAGATTACAAGGGGATGAGAGAAGAACTAGCTAAGGTAGACTGGGAGCTAAGACTTTATGGTGGAACAGTTGAGGAACAGTGGAGAACCTTCCAAGCGATTTTTCACAGTGCTCAGCAAAGGTTTATACCAACAAAAAGGAAGGACGGAAGAAAGAGGGAAAATCGACCGTGGATACCTAAGGAAATAAGGGAGAGTATCAAATTGAAGGAAAAAGCATATAAAGCGGCAAAGATTTCTGGGAGATTAGAGGACTGGGAAATCTTTAGGGGGCAACAGAAAGCTACTAAAAAAGCTATAAAGAAGAGTAAGATAGAGTATGAGAGTAAACTTGCTCAGAATATAAAAACAGACAGTAAAAGTTTTTACAAATATATAAGACAAAAAAGAGTGGCTAAGGTAAATATTGGTCCTTTAGAGGATGAGAAGGGAGTTTTAATAATGGGAAATGAGGAAATGGCTGAGGAACTGAACAGGTTTTTTGGGTCGGTCTTCACAGTGGAAGACACATATAACATACCAGCGACTGATAGAAATGAGGCTATGACAGGTGAGGACCTTGAGAGGATTGTTATCACTAAGGAGGGAGTGATGGGCAAGCTAATGGGGCTAAAGGTAGACAAGTCTCCTGGCCCTGATGGAATGCATCCCAGAGTGCTAAAAGAGATGGCTAGGGAAATTGCAGATGCACTAGTGATAATTTACCGAAATTCACTAGACTCTGGGGTGGTCCCGGTGGATTGGAAATTAGCAAACGTGACGCCACTGTTTAAAAAAGGAGGTAGGCAGAAAGCAGGAAATTATAGGCCAGTGAGTTTAACTTCGGTAATAGGGAAGATGCTGGAATCTATCATCAAGGAAGAAATTGCGAGGCATCTGGATAGAAATTGTCCCATTGGGCAGACGCAGCATGGGTTCGTAAAAGGCAGGTCATGCCTAACTAATTTAGTGGAATTTTTTGAGGACATTACCAGTGCAGTAGATAACGGGGAGCCGATGGATGTGGTATATCTGGATTTCCAGAATGCCTTTGACAAGGTGCCACACAAAAGGTTGCTGCATAAGATAAAGATGCATGGCATTAAGGGTAAAGTAGTAGCATGGATAGAGGATTGTTAATTAATAGAAAGCAAAGAGTTGGGATAAATGGGTGTTTCTCTGGTTGGCAATCAGTAGCTAGTGGTGTCCCTCAGGGATCCGTGTTGGGCCCACAATTGTTCACAATTTACATAGATGATTTGGAGTTGGGGACCAAGGGCAATGTGTCCAAGTTTGCAGATGACACTAAGATGAGTGGCAAAGCGAAAAGTGCAGAGGATACTGGAAGTCTGCAGAGGGATTTGGATAGGTTAAGTGAATGGGCTCAGGTCTGGCAGATGGAATACAATGTTGACAAATGTGAGGTTATCCATTTTGGTAGGAATAACAGCAAACGGGATTATTATTTAAACGATAAAATATTAAAGCATGCCGCTGTTCAGAGAGACTTGGGTGTGCTAGTGCATGAGTCACAGAAGGTTGGTTTACAAGTGCAACAGGTGATTAAGAAGGCAAATGGAATTTTGTCCTTCATTGCTAGAGGGATGGAGTTTAAGACTAGGGAGGTTATGTTGCAATTGTATAAGGTGTTAGTGCGGCCACACCTGGAGTATTGTGTTCAGTTTTGGTCTCCTTACTTGAGAAAGGACGTACTGGCGCTGGAGGGTGTGCAGAGGAGATTCACTAGGTTAATCCCAGAGCTGAAGGGGTTGGATTATGAGGAGAGGTTGAGTAGACTGGGACTGTACTCGTTGGAATTTAGAAGGATGAGGGGGGATCTTATAGAAACATTTAAAATTATGAAGGGAATAGATAGGATAGATGCGGGCAGGTTGTTTCCACTGGCGGGTGACAGCAGAACTAGGGGGCATAGCCTCAAAATAAGGGGAAGTAGATTTAGGACTGAGTTTAGGAGGAACTTCTTCACCCAAAGGGTTGTGAATCTATGGAATTCCTTGCCCAGTGAAGCAGTTGAGGCTCCTTCATTTCATGTTTTTAAGGTAAAGATAGATAGTTTTTTGAAGAATAAAGGGATTAAGGGTTATGATGTTCGGGCCGGAAAGTGGAGCTGAGTCCACAAAAGATCAGCCATGATCTAATTGAATGGCGGAGCAGGCTCGAGGGGCCAGATGGCCTACTCCTGCTCCTAGTTCTTATGTTCTTATGTTCTTATAATGAAATCAAACGTTTAATTTACCTATGAGGTCTGCTGGCCTACTTTAAATCTGTTTACTGTAATTGTCTTTTGAACTCAGACACTTCCTCTTTCTTGAATTCTCCTAATAAATACCTTGGTCCCTGTTCCCTTAACGCCTGTGATTTTAGACATTATTTCTGTCCCCATTCCCTGGTTATCTGGACTGTAACCTGTTCCTCAGGAAACCTGCATCTTTGTAACTCCATTGTCCTGCCCGGCCTTTCCTGGCAGAGTTGAGAGATTTTAACTCCTCAGTGTCCTGTCTCCAATTGCAACATATCCACTTGAAATTAAAAATTAAAAGCTTTTTTTCCCCTTAAAACGGCATCCAGTTGCTAATCAACACCCATATATGTCTGCTGGCCTATTTATTCCTCATGCCATAGCCCTCGCTAAGCCTAATAGAAACACAGTTGGAACTTGACCAACCTCCACACACACAAACCCCTTTGTCCAACATGAATCTAATAGGTTTTACCCTTCCAGGCACATAAACATTAAACACACTTAAAATTATAGCTTATTTCTAATGTTCACCAATATAAATACAAATCTCTTGGACTTCCGGTGGCGGCCATGAAGTGAGTGGTTGCACACAGGGCAGCTCCGGCTTGTAGGCGTTGGGTTTGGCACTTTGTACCCATTAACAGAGTAGTATGGGCAGAAATGTGGAGCAGAAGGTGCAGGGGAAGAAGTTCTCCCCAGGATTGGCATGTCTACTGGCTATCAAACTCAGCAGAAACCAGCTAAGGATTTGGAGGAGACCTGTGTGCAGCACCCAATTTCAAGAATGGCGAAGGGGGAAGGATCGATGTTGGTTGGAAAGCCTCAAATGCAACAATTTATGAACTTCATCAAGATTGAGGGAGCAGTGGCACCTCTTCCAGAGTCGTTGGATCAGATGGAGAAGTGCCTCGAGGTGCAAGGGGCGACGATATGTGAGGTAGAGAAGGTGGTGTCCGACCAGAACAATCGTATTGTGTCTTTGGAGGCGGAGGTGGGGGATACTGGTGGTTCTATGCAACTTTCTGCAGGTGAAGGTGGAGCAACAGGAGAACAAGTCCAGATGGCAGAGCTTGCAGATTGTGGGTCTGCCAGAAGGTGTGGAGGGAACGAGGGCCACAAAGTAAGTTTTGAGGATGCTGGCGGGTTGGTGGAGCAGAAGGTCCTGAATAAGGACCCAGAGGTGGATAGGGCCCACAGGTTCTTGAGGTAGAAGGGAAGAGCAGGAGAGGCACCGTGGGTGGTGATTGTAACAGTTGCACAATCAAACACAAGTTCATTGAGCAGCAGAAGATCCCAAAGTGAGCCAGGGCAAAGTGAGTCTGTGAATGGGAGGGTAATCAAGTCCAGATTTATCAGGACATTGGTGCGGAGCTGGCGAAGAGGCATACAGGATTCAACAAGGCCAAGGCTGTGTTGTGCAGATGGAAGATTTGTTTTGGGGTGTTGTACCCCGCCAGATTTTGGATAACTTCTGGGATTACTATTTTGAGACGCCAGAGGAAATGAAATGAAAATCGCTTATTGTCACGAGTAGGCTTCAAATGAAGTTACTGTGAAAAGCCCCTAGTCGCCACATTCCGGCGCCTGTTCGGGGAGGCTGTTACGGGAATCGAACCGTGCTGCTGGCCTGCTTGGTCTGCTTTCAAAGCCAGCAATTTAGCGTTGTGCTAAACAGCGAATAACTTTTGAAGGGACCATAAATTGGGAGAGAACTGAGGGATTAGGTCTGCAAAGGTTGGGTGTTATGGTCGTTTTGTGTCGCCGAAGGTCTGGTGGGGGGAGAGGAGGGAGGTGTGCAAGAGGGGCACTCAGGCGGGGGTTGCCGTGCTAGCAAGCAATGCTGGTGAATTGAGGTGAGGTGGGAGAGGAGGTCGCGAGGGATGGCTGGGGGAGAATGCAACATGGCCAGTTTGGAGGTTGTGTGTGGTCATGGGCGGAGAGGGATGGGCCATCTTGGATGGGCCAGGTCAGAGTCAGATTAGGTGAGACAGAACGGATGGGGGATGATGGCGGACGATAGAGGGGAATGGAGGCGAAAGCCTCCGGTAAGAGTCTTGACTTGGAACATCCAGGGGTTGAATGGGCCGGTCAAGGTTGAATGGGCCCTGGGTTTTTCTCACCTGAGGGGTTTTGAGAGCGGAAATCAGTTTTCTACAGGAGACACATCTCTGGGTGAAGGATCAAGTTAGGCTCAGGAAGGGATGAGTGGGGCAAGTATTTCACTTGGGATTTGATTCGAAGTTGAGGGGAGTGGCCATTCATTTGAGGAAGAGAAAGGGGATTGTGGGAACCAGGGAAGTGCGGACTTTGGGGAGAAGCTATGTTATAGTGAGTGGGGTGCTGGATGGGACGCCGGTGGTGTTAGTCAATGTAATAGCACGTAACTGTGATGATGAGGGGTTTGTAGAGGGGTTACTGGGAGCGATTCCGGACTTGCATACACACCAACTGATTATGGTCGGAGATTTTAACTGTGTAATGGAGCTGAAGGTGGACAGGTCAAGCCCCATGTCAACGGGATGGTCGAGGATGCCGAAGGAACTGGAAGGGTTTATGGAGCGTATGGGGATTGGGGATCCGTGGAGGTTCAGGAATCCAGTAAAGGGAGTACTCCTTCTTGCACTTATATAAGGTATATTCTAGAATCGATTTCTTTGTGGTGAGTTGAGCAGTGCTGATCGGGGTGGTGGGGATGGAGTATGCGGGAATTGTGATTTCAGACCATGTGCCACATTGGCTAGATATTAAGCTCGGTTCAGGCCAGATGCAGAGTCCGGGTTGGAGGTTGGATTCGGGACTTTTTGGCAGATAACACGTTTTGTGAGAAGATGACACTGGTGCTGGGAGTTATGTGGAGCTTAATCAAAATGGGGAGTGTCGGCAGCCATGTATTGGGAAGCGTTGAACATGGTGGTTGGAGGGGAGATTATTTCATTTGAGGGTCAAGGGGACAGGAGGAGGAGTGGGGGGGCATGGGTGGCTGCTGACAGATTGACGACGGGCAATGTGGTGGGGCAGCTGCAGAGGATGTTACAGTATGACTATGAAGAGAACGTGAGCTGTACATTGGCTCACCATTTGCGGCGGCAGGCGTTCAGGGAAAATTTAAGGATGCGGGCGGAGAATGTGGAGGTGTGGTCAGAACCGGGAAGGATAAATGAGGTGCTCAGGGTATTACGAGAAGTTGTGTAAGGCCGAGCCAGGTGGAGAATGGGGGATTTGGGGTGATTCCTGGATGGGTTGGAGTTCCCGAGTTGGGGAGAAGAGGCAGGCAGTAGAGGGACCACAGGGGCTGAGAGAGGTGATCAGGGGAATACAGTCGGGAAAGGCCCTGGCATCGAACGGCTTTCCGGCGGAATTTTATAAGTTGTTTGTGGCAGAGCTGGCCCCTCAATCTGTTGGGGATGTTTCGTGAGGGAGTGGAGAGGGGGGAGTTGCCAACTACGCTGCCACAGGCACTGATTACACTGATCCCGAAAAAGCAAAAGCATCCGCTGGACATTCAGGCCCATCTTTTTGTTAAATACGGATGTGAAAGTACTTGCGGAGGTGTTGGTCGGGAGGATGGAGGCGTGTGTGCTGGAGGTGGTTTCCGAGGATCAAACTGGTTTTATGGCAGCTCTCCAACATTAGGAGTCTGTTGAATGTAGTTATGACTCCGTCAGGGGAGCAGGCACCAGAGGTTTTGTATCTATGGATGCGGAGAAGGCCTTTGACCGGGTAGAGTGGAGGCATAGTTGAAATTCTAGGAAGCTTTGGGTTTGGGCTGAAGTTTGTGGCATGGGTGGGTCTTTTGGATGCATCCCCGATGGCAAATGTGCGTGCGAACGAGATGAGTTCAGTGGGTTTTGGGTTCCAAAGGGAAACTAGGGGTGTCCTCTGCCGCCGTTGTTATTTGTGCTGACAATTGAACACTTGGTGAGGTGTTACCGGTGAACGCGGTGGGGCGGGTGCCAATTTAGGGGCACTACTGTTTAAGGTTTAGGTATTTTGGGATTCAGGAGACGCATGAGTGAGCCACGATGTACAGGTAGAATTTGACAGTGTTAGTGGAGGAGGTTAAGGGGATTTTAAGAGGTGGGACACTTTGCACTTGATATTGGCAGGGAAGGTGCAGGTGGTAAAGGTGAATGTGCTGCCAGGTTCCTGTTTATTTTTCAGATCCTCCTGATCTTTTTCTGTAAGACCTTCTTCTGAAGGGTAGAGGCACTGATCTCAGAGTTTATATGGGTGGGGAAGGTGCAGAGGATGAAGAGGACTCTGCTGCAGAGGCTGAGAATGAACCCTAACCTGGCGCTCCTTAACCTGCTGTATTATTATTGGGCAGTGAATTTGGAGAAGGTGAGGCAATGGGGGTTGGGGGGTGGGGGTGAGGGGGGGGGGGGGGGAGGAGGAGGAGAGTGGGTCAGGTTGGAAGAGGAGTCCTGCAGTCTGAGGGCTTGTGACTGCCACGTGGCCGTTAGCTCTGGGGAAGTGTACGGGGACCCCAGGGGTGCAGTCGATGATCAGGGCATGCAACCAGTTGAGGAGGCATTTTAAGTTGGAAAGAATGAGGGTGCTGATGCCATTGTGTAGGAACCATAGGTTTTAGCCAGGGAGAGATGGATGGGATGTATGGGAAGTGGAGGGAGGCAGGCTGGAGCGGGTTAGGGACGTGTTTTTAGAGGTGATGTTTGTAGGATTGGACGAGCTACGGGAGAGGTTTGAGCTGATGAGGGGCAATGAGTTTAGGTATATGCAGGTGTGGGGCTTTGAGCGAAAGGAGTGGAGAATGTTCCTCAAACTTCTGACGACTTGGGGAGGGCAGCATTGGTGATATATATGGGTGGTTGGGGGAGCAGGCAGGGTACAGGCTGTGAGGACCAAGAGTAGATGTGAGGAGGAGCTGGGAAGGGAAATAGGTTGGGGGCTGCGGTGTGAGATGATGTGGCGGGTGAAGTCAACCTTCTTCTACGCGAGGATGAGCCTGATTCAGTTCAAGGTGGTGCCTAGGGTACACATGACTTGGATGAGTGATGGCCGAAGGGGTGGCCGAAGGGTGTGAGAAGTGGGCGGGGACTGGCGAATCATGCTCACGTGTTCTGGGCTGTGAGAAGCTGGAGAGTAATTGGGAGGTGCTGTTTGGGATGCTATCCAAGATAATTGGAGTGGAGGTCAGGTGGAAATGAAAAAAAAAATGAAAATTGCTTATTGTCACGAGTAGGCTTCAATTAAGTTACTGTGGCCTAGTGGTTAGCACAACCGCCTCACGGCGCTGAGGTCCCAGGTTCGATCCCGGCTCTGGGTCACTGTCCGTGTGGAGTTTGCACATTCTCCCCGTGTCTGCGTGGGTTTCGCCCCCACAACCCAAAAACGTGCAAGCTAGGTGGATTGGCCACGCTAAATTGCCCCTTAATTGGAAAAATGATTGGGTACACTAAAATTAAAAAAAAAAAATTAAGTTACTGTGAAAAGCCCCTAGTCGCCACATTCCGGCACCTGCCCGGGGAGGCTGGTACGGGAATCGAACCGTGCTGCTGGCCTGCTTGGTCTGCTTTAAAAGCCAGCGATTTAGCTCAGTGAGCTAAACCAGCCCCTAGACCCTACAGCCCCAGGGCCCTTTAGTGGCGATTGTTGGGGTCTCTGAAGGGCAGAGCTGCTGGAGGGGAAGGAGCTAATGTTGTGGCATTCGCTTCTCTGATTGCTCGGCGAAGGATCCTGTTAAATTGGAGGTCAGATACGCTGCTGGGTTGTGGCAGCTTGGCTGGGGGTTTTGTGCGACCTTCTCTGGTTGGAGGAGGGCCTGTATGATGGAGGCTGTTCATGATGTTATTTGAGGAGTTTTCGTCACGGGGAAGGGGGGGGGGGGGGGGGAGTAAAATGGAAAAAATTGTGATTTGATGGATTGTGTATTCTGTTGATGTTGCATGTGTTTGGAATAAAATACCTTTAAAAAAAATATATATTAATTCCTTACAACTACCTCCTTTTTCCGAACCGAAGGTATGCAGTACCCAGGGGTTGGCACTGGGGCCACTATTTGAGAAAATATATATTGATTTAGATTTGGATGCAGAGGGCACAATTTCAAAGTTTGTAAATGATACAAACATTGCCAGTATTGAGAATTGTGAGGAGGATAGTGATGGACTTCAGGAGAATTTGGACAGACTGGTGGAACATGGCAGATTAAATCAAATCTAAGAAGTATGAAGTGATACATTTTGGTGAGAAAATATGAAATAAAGAGTTCTAGTCTGATGAAATAAAGAGTTCTATTCTGAAGGAGGTGCAAGAGCAGAGACCTGAGGTTATATATGCATAAATCGTTGAATTTGCAGGAAAGGTTGAGGAAACGATTACAAAGGCAGAAGGGAGCAATTCTGGGCACCATACATGAGGAAGGACATATTAACCTTGGAGTGAATGCAGCTTAGGTTTCACAGAATAGCAGCTGGAAGCATAAATACCAAGACGAGATTGCACAAACTAGAACTCCATGGAATTATAAATTTAAGTGGGCAATACAAAGCTCTAACACAAATAATCTCTAACAGAGCTATGCAAAGCTGAAACATGACTCCTACACTTTGTATTCTAATCATCTGGATAAAAAGGCCCGTATTCAATTTGATTATTTCTGCACCTATTCATGATCTTTTGTTTAATGGCCTATGTACCTGACACACCTTCTGCACCAGAAAGTCTCTTTGGACTGCCACTATTTTTTTTAAAATTTAGAGTGCCCAATTATTTTTTCCCAATTAAGTGGCAATTTAGCAATTCACCTACCCTGCACAACTTTGGGTTGTGGGGGTGAGACCCATGCAGACACGGGGAGAGTGTGAAAACTCCACATGGACAGTGACCCGGGGCCGGGATCGAACTCGTGTCCTCGGTGCCTTGAAGTAGCTGTGCTAATGACACCACCATGCTGCCTGACTGCCACCATTTCTAGCTCTTCATCACTTCGCAGGTACTCTGGGCGCAATTCTCCCAACGGGAGTCTAAGTGCCGACGCCGGAGTGAAAACCGGAGTGTTTTACTCCGGCGTCGGAGCCCGCTCCCAGCCCCCTATTCTCCTGCCCCCGGGGGGCTAGCAGCGGCGTCGCGTCATTTATGCGTGCTGGGCAAAAAGCGGCGCCGCGTAAATGACGTCACCCGCGCCTGTGCGGCTGCCGTCCTCCCCGAGTCCGCCCCGCAAGAAGATGGTGGATGGATCTTGCGGGGCGGCGGAGGAAAGGAGGTCCTCCCTTAGAGAGGCTGGCTCGCCGATCAGTTGGCACCGATCGCGGGCCAGACCCCATCGGAGGCCCCCCCACCCCCCCACCCCAACCCCCCCGGTGCAGGAGGAGAATCGCGTGCGGGTGCCGGGGCGGCGTGGCGGGACTTGCACGGCGCCCCGGCGATTCTCCCACCCGGCGTGGGGGGGAGAGAATTCCGCCCTCTGTTCTAGCTTTTAATTTGTTTACATTTAAATCCGTTTGCTACAATTTTGCCCATTCACTTAATCCAATATCTCTTTATAACTTTATGCTTTCATCTACGCTGTTTATAAAGCTACCTAGCTTTGCATCATTGGAAAATTCGATATGTAACTTTCAATCACATGATCTATGTCATTAATGAATGTGGTGAATATGGTGAGTAGTTGAGGTCGGAAGTAAAGTAACATAATAGTGGAGTGCAATCCATTTAGATTTTAAGGAAACCTCTTTTCCTTTGAGTCGGATACAGGAAGCATGAATGTTACAGCTTTTAAAATGATTAATTTATTAAATGATACCATCAAAAACATGAGAGTTCAAGTCAATTGTGAAAACCCACGCTAAAGAAAAGGTCAGTAACCTATAACAATTGCCAAATCGGCAGTAGGCCATGTAAAAGAAACGGTAGCCCCCCACCCCACACAGCCAGTCCAACCCATTTTCAAGCTATTAAGGCTTGGGTTGAATGAGATAAACTATTTCTGCTGTTTAGGAGTACAGGGTATAGTCTCAAAAGAGAGCCAGTCCTTTCAGAGTGGCATGGTAGTACAGTGGTTAACACTGTTGCTTCACAGCGCCAGGGTTCCGGTTTTGATTCCCAGTTTGTCTCTGTGGACTCTGCATGTTCTCCCCGTATCTACGTGGGTTTCCCCCGGTTGCTCCAGTTTCCTCCCACCAGTCCTGAAAGATGCGCTTGTTAGGTGAATTGGACATTCTGAATTCTCCCTCAATGCATCCGAACAGGCACCGAAATGTGGCGGCTAGGGGATTTTCATAGAATTTACAGTGCAGAAGGAGGCCATTCTGCCCATCGAATCTGCACTGGCC
This sequence comes from Scyliorhinus canicula, assembly GCF_902713615.1. NCBI lineage: Eukaryota > Metazoa > Chordata > Chondrichthyes > Carcharhiniformes > Scyliorhinidae > Scyliorhinus > Scyliorhinus canicula. The sequence continues at coordinate 135,476,743 of NC_052154.1, forward strand.
CTTAGAGAGAGCACCCTATCTAAGCCCACACCTCCACCCTATCCCCGTACCCCACCAAACCTTTTGTTTTGGACACTAGGGGCAATGTTAGCTTAGTCAATCCACCTAACCTGCACATCTTTGGACTGTGGGAGGACACCGCAGCACCCGGAGGAAACCCACGCAGACACGGGAAGAACGTGCAGACTCCTCACAGATAGTGACCCAAGCCGGAAATTGAAACTGGGACCCTGGAGCTGTGAAGCAACTATGCTAACCAATGTGCTAGTGCGCTGCCCACTGCTGCTGTGCTGCCCACAGTAATGTCATTACAGTGTTAATGTAAGCCTACTTGTGACACTAATACATGTATCATTATTATAGGAGTGAAATTCAGGCACACTGCATTGTGCCATTTAAAAGAAAATTTCCTCCTGATTGAATAAGATGTACCATTTTTATGTTTTGTGCAGTGAGAATAGTCTATAAAATGTTTACGTTCATGTCAGATCAGTGGTTGTGTTGTTTGCATCTGTGAAGACTGCAAGTTCTCTCTGTGGCAGAAATTTAATGATTTACAACCTATCGATTCACCTATTTAGCTATGCCTGTGTGGAAGCCAGATGTTGCTGCCCATTTTCACAACCATGAAGGCAAAGGCTAGCAGTTTCACTGTCATGACAACTGCCTATTCTGGATCAATAATTTTATTGCGGTCTGGGTTAGGGGGTGAATATTGCTGTGAAGAAAGCAAGATTTTTGATAAAGCCATGTTAGTATCCATTGACTGTTGCTAGTGTAACAGTAACAGGATTCCACTGGAGTAGTTCATTGCATGATAATTTTATTACTGCAGATTTATAGGCCAATCTTTTTGATATACATAAAAGCAGTCCTCAACATCAAGTCATGCAACTCAAGCTGTTAGTGGGAGTATTGAGCTGCGTTGAAATGCAATTATAGAACCTGACTCAACCAAAGTAAGATTTCAGAATATTTTTCCTTTTGGATTATTTCAGCTGTGATATAGATTTGTATATATTGTGCCTCATGTCAGTATAAAAACATATAGCAGAGTAGGTGAGGCAAGATTTCAGTTAGGTTGAAACTGCAAGCGTGGCAATTTCAGCTGATTTATCCTTTTGAAATGCCATAGGAGAACTCAGTGTGTATTTATTACATTGTGAATAACTAAATATCTTTGAGTGCTATAATATCTGTTTTATTCTACTTTAGGCAAAAACACTGCAGGTCAGTATGTTTCTGTGATTCTGTTTTCTTGAATGGACAAGGATGAATGAAATAAATCTAATATGAGCTGCAGTCTTATATTGTTCCACCTTTTCCCACCTCCTTTGCTAAAGGTTGGAGTAGGGTTCTGCAGGTAACAGTAATCCTCCAGCAGTTACGTTTCATGTGAGAGCCTGGTCATGTTATTTGGTTGTGGTTTCCTGCTTTTTGTTGATTTGCATCTGCATGCATTCCCCTACTGAAGTCATTGGGAAGCTGTGATGAATGGGAGTCCAGAGGTGTTGAAACCGTTTATATTGCTCCATCTACTGACCTGGCTGAGATCAGCTAACTCAGCAGTGACTAGAATTAAGCTGTGGTCCATATGACTTTATAGCATACCACACAACCTGATGTATTAACATATGAAGTTGCTTTATTTTTTATTTGGGTATTAAATTTGTGAAGGGATTCAAAAGCATGCTTGATATTGAATAGATGTTTTAATTTCTGGTACTTATTCTTTTGGAGTTGTGTTGATTAGGAATTGATTCATTCAACTATTTGTCTAAATTCACTGCATAAAAAAACAAAGTATATATAAATTAAATTTAAGCAAAATAAATAAATATTTTCAGGGTAAATTTAAAATCAATGATCATGAGCACTTTATCAACACTCAGAATCACAGAGTGATACAGCACAGAATGAAGCCAGTCGTTCTGTGGTAGAGATGTCCAAACAGCTTTTTTCTTTTCAAGTTTGAATCCAATTCTCTTTTGAATGTTGTATTGAATCCGCTTCCACCATCTTTTCAGGGAATGCAATTCAGCACAACAATTCGCTGTGCTTAAAAGAAATTTCATAGAATCATAGAATAGTGTGAAGTGTTGAGCTGTGCCGGCTTTTTCAAAGAGCAAACCAATTAGCCAACTAAGTTCAATAATTTCATTCTGTTATGGGTTCAGGATGTATGAACAGAACCCAGGTAAGATTAACTGGCCTATAAGTTCATCGATTTCTGAACAGGGATGCTGCATTTGTCACAATTTTAATTTTAATTTAAAAAGAATTACGTTCAATGCCTCCATTTCTCTTCCTCAATCTCTATCAGTATTGATGTGCACAGTATCTGGACCTGTGACTACTTCTATTTACATCCCCATTTATTTGCATCCCCATTAATTTGTTAAAACAAAGTTTTCTTTATGATATTTAACTTTAATTGTGCTTGTTTCAAATTCGCCTCAGATACTCGCACTATTCTTGTTTCACCTTCCTCTGTAAACAAAATGAAGGTGAGGTACAAAACATTTTCAGCATTATGCAAAACAAGTAAGCTAATCTCGCATAATTGCAGAAACCTAATAGGTAGATAGAAGAAAATTCTAAAAAGGAGTTCAGAACTCTGCCATTGTTCCTGCTGCCTTTAATATGGATAGAGTTGCAGCACTGGAAGAGCCAGAAACCGCAATCACTCAGTTCATGTTCATTTTTTTGAGAGGAAATGTTGAATGCTTTTTAAAAGAAGGAGAAACTGACACATATAGAAATACCTTTCCATGAGAAGACTGCTGGATTCTTCTAGAGTCAGTGGGTGGTCTGGGTTCAAGTTGTATTTACAGGTTAGATGAACTGATGGAGTATTTTAAGACAAAACAATACTCTGAGACCCAGAGTATTGAGAAGGTACAACGCTGAAGTGAATTTCTCAGGCATGAAATAAAAAAGGACAAATAAACAATGTTCAATACTTGAACACTGATCACAATGGATGTTTCCCCTCTTGGGGAAATCTGGAACTAAGAGACACAGTTCCAAAATAATGAGTCTATAATTTAAGATGAAGATGAGGAGGAATTACTTCTCAGCTTTATTAATCTGTGAAATTCTCTAGTCCAGAGACCAGTGGAGACGGTCATCGAATCACTTCAAGGCTGACTGAGACAATTTTTTAATCTGTGAGGGAGTCTAGATTTGTGGGGGGAGGGGTAAGGGTGTGTGTGTGGTTGTGGTTATGGTTGTGGAGGGCAGGCAGGAACACGTTGAATGGTGGAGGAAGCTTGAGTCAAATGCATTAATCCTGCTCCTATTTCTTATGTCCTTATGAAGCTGTCCCCATTTTAAACTGATTAACCACAAAACTGTAACTTAAAAATCAATGAAAAATATTACACAACTTGTACCTCCTATTTATAGGGTTATTTATAGTTATATGTACATTGTATTTGAGCGTCAAAATATGTGACCACTTATGGTCAAGAAATTTAAGGTGCAACAATGAAAACTGATATAATACAAACTTTCTAATACTTCACATTGTTTCACATGTAGGCTCCTCTCAAAGGGGCAGATAAAGCTTGCTGCTTGGAATAACCCAGAAACTTACATTTTAATAGTAAATGGGTCTCAGCAGATAAGTGAATAGTGTTAGTGAGGGGGGAAGCACAATGCCGCAACAAATAATATTGCATTAATTCCTAGGAACCACACTTTGGGAAGGCTTTGGGGAAGGTGTTGAAGAAATATACCAGAATAGTTCTAAACTTGAGGGATCAATTGTGTGGATAGACTCGAGAAGGTGAGGTTGTTCTCTTTGGAGTGGAGAAGGGCAAAAGGAAATTTGATAAATAATTTTCAAATTATATTCTAAATTATAAAGAGTTAGATAGGGTAAATAAGAACATAACAGGAGCAGAAGTAAGCCTTCTGGCCTCTCGAGCCTGTTCCACCATTCAATAAGATCATGGCTGATATTTTTGTGGACGCAGCTCCACTTCCCTACCTGCTCACTATAACCCTTGATTCCTTTACTGTTCAAAAATCTATCTATCTTTGCCTTTAAAACTTTCAACGAGGTAGCCCCAACTGCTTCACTGAGCAGGGAATTCAACAAATTTACAGCCCTTTGGATGAAGAAGTTCCTCCTCAACTCAGTCCTAAGTCTGCTCTCTCTTATTTTGAGGCTATGCCCCCTAGTTCTAATTTCAACCACCAGTGGATACAACCTCCCTGCTTCTATCTCAACTATTCCCTTCATAATTTTATATGTTTCTATCAGATGCCCCCCCCCCCCCCCCAATGATTAGAGTCTCAGTCTACTCAATTTCTCCTCATAAGTCGATCCTCTCAACTCTGGAAGCAGCCTACTGAATCTTCTCTGCACCCCCTCCAGTGCTAGTACATCCTTTCTCAAGTAAGTGGCAACCAATGGCTGAAGGGTTGATAACTAAAGGCACAGATTTAATGTTATTGCCAAAAAGTGCCAGAGGTGACAGGAGGAAAACCTTTTTCATGCAATCAGTGGTTAGGATTTGGAAAGTGCTGCTTGATAGGGGGCTGAATACGGATGCACTAATATTCTTCAAAAAGGAATTAAATTAATGCTTGAAGGAAAAAAAATATTTCATGGGTATGAGAAAGGAGTGGAGCAGTGGAATAGTTAGATTGCTGTTCAAAAATGCCAGCACGCAGAGACGAAATTGCCTCCTCCTGTGCCATACTGCTCTATATAGTCCTAAAAAATATTGATAAGAGTTTGTGAAAGAGAAGGATGGCTTCAACGACTGGAGGCACTGTCTGTTAGATTATTATTTCCTAAAGAGGTGTCATAGAACGTATCTGTAACTTTCTTTACACTGAAAAATATTTTTAAAATTTCAGTTCTCTGAAATCATGCAGGTTTTATACAGTTCAAAACAGATCTAGACCTTTAAAATACTGTATTTTCACAAAATTAACAACAAATAAATATTTTCAGAATAAGAAATTTGGAAATGGAGTTGCTGTATTTTGGGAAGGTGAAGTGTTAAATTACGACTTTCCTTTCTTGCTAGCTTCAATTGCATTATAGTTGCAAATGTGGGCATTGCTAACTCAGCCAGCATTTATTGTCCATCCCTAATTGCTCTCCAGAAGGTGGTAGTGAGCTGCCTTCATCAACCGCTACAGTCCATGTGGCACAGGGTTTGGAAGGGAGTTCAGAATTATGACCCAGTGACAATGAAGGACCTGTGATATAGTTCCAAATCAGGATAATCTGTGGTTTGGAGGAGAACATGCAGGTGGTGGTGTTCCCATGCATCTCCTGCCCTTGTCCTTCTAGACAGTAGAGATCGTGGTTTGCAGGGTGCTATTGCAAGAGCCTTGGTGAGTTAATGCAGTACATCTTTTAGATGGTACACAGTGCTTCCACTGCATTGGTGGCAGAAATAATGGATGGTGAAAGTGGTGGAAAGTTAGTCAATCAAGTAGGCCCTTCATTCTGGATGGTGTCATACGTGGCGTTCTGTTCACCCAGGTAAGTAGAGAGAATTCTTTTGAAGAGCTTTGAGGAGTCGGGAGGCGACTTAATCACTGCAGAATTCCAGCCTCTGATTAATTAGCTAATTGAATGTTGTGAAAAAATTTAGTGTATATCGATCAGGGGAATGTGGTGGATGTTGTAGAAGCTATGTACCATATATGGGACGAGAGAAAATTAAGGTGCATGGTATTAAAAGGTGGAGGTCTTGTCATGTCCCCGCTTCTGGACCAGAAGCTCCGGGTTCAAGTCCCGCCTCAGGATTTGATGACCAAGCAAGGTTCTTTCATAACATGGCCGAGCAGGATGGTTATTAGTCTCTGGAGCAGAACGCTATTTGGATCACAACATCCAGATTTCTGTGTTCAGCTGCACAAGTACAAATATGGCAGTTGCTGTTCACGTTACTCCACAATAATAGACATAGAACATGCAGTGCAGAAGGAGGCCATTCAACCCATCGAGTCTGCACCGACCCATTTAAGCCCTCACTTCCACCCTATCCCCGTAACCCAATAACCACTCCTAACCTTTTTTGGTCACTAACGTCAATTTAACATGGCCAAGCCACCTAACCTGCACGTCTTTGGACTGTGGGAGGAAACCGGAGCACCCGGAGGAAACCCACGCAGACACGGGAAGAACGTGCAAACTCCGCACAGACAGTGACCCAGCGGGGAATCGAACCCGAGACCCTGGCGCTGTGAAGCCACAGTGCTATCCACTTGCGCTGCCCACGAAGCAGGCTTACTGTGCTTCTTAATGCAAATTCAGGTTTATTGGGAGCATCCATCAAAAGTAATTTACTGTTAGTTTATAAAATGATTACTTGGTTATCTTTGCATCAGCAACTGTTTAAGAAAATAATTTGAATTCAGTTGAATTCATTTTCTAGTTACCATTTTGGTGTGAATATAGCCAGAATTGAAGATGCGGGGAGACCAGTCCTCAGGGAAGAGGAGTTAAACTGTCGAGAAGGGTGTTTTAATCCACTTTATTTTGGAATAATTTGGATTCTCGACAGGTGATTTGCATGTCAAAACTGTAGTATTATATGTAACTTTGGAAAGAATGTGGATTTTAATAGAATAGGTAATCCCCGTTATGATTCATTTGCTCCAAACCCAGCATGCTGAGGTTTAAAAAAAATAAATTTAGAGTGCCCAATTCATTTTTTCCAATTAAGGGGCAATTTAGTGTGTCCATACCCTGCACATCTTTGGGTTGTGTGGGCGAAACACACGCAGACACGGGGAGAACGTGCAAACTCCACACGGACAGTGACCCAGAGCCGGGATCGAACCTGGGACCTCGGCGCCGTGAGGCTGCACTATACCACCGTGCTGCCCTATGCTGAGGTTTTATTTATGGCTTCTTGCATTACAGCTGCAGGAACCCAGATGGGTAACATATTACGAATTAAAAACTTCTGTCAGTGAGATTTTGCGTTCCTCTGCCTTTTGTTTGTCATGAACATGGGTTATGAAAATGAAATGAAAATCGCTTATTGTCACAAGTAGGCTTCAAATGAAGTTACTGTGTCTAGTTACTAGTTACTAGTCGCCACATTCCGGCACCTGTTCAGGGAGGCTGGCCTACCTTGGTTTGCTTTAAAAGCCAGCGATTTAGCCCAGTGTGCTAAACCAGCCCCTGACTGAAAAAAGTAATATTTGGCTTTATGTTTGGCTTGATGGGTGAATTATTGAGTAGAAAACAATGAGTGGTTTAGTTTGGAATTCTGGTAGATATTAAGTTTACAGTATGAAAGGCATTAATGGTGATGGAATGCAGTTTGACATTGGTCATCCTCTGGTGGCTTCTTCAGATACCCATTTTCCAGCAATTATTTTCTGAGTAGCAAGTTATTTTACATCACAGGAGGTTAACTGCCAAATTACCTGCCAAACCTGATCCTATTTTAATCCACACATTGATAACCCGAAGCAGACCTACTCGACAGTGATTTTGAGTCTTTGTTCACTGGCTTCTCCATAACCAAGGAGCACAGAGACCAATTTTAGTACCTCAGCTACCATGGCTGAATGAAATTAACCAAACACAGACCAGTGATGGTCCAGGGGACTTTTTAGCCTGTGGCTAGTTACTTGGCAAAGGATGATAGTGGGGGATTTTGGCATTTCAAGACCATGTGGTATGTTGTTGTCACAGAAATCTAACTAAGACCGTGGTCACTTTCTGCAGCATTTATAAGTAGATATTATACTATTGTCCAGTCACATGTGGGAGTGCAAGAACAGCAAGATGCCAAATTTACATTTCTAATTTTGCTGTTTACTTTTTAAAAATTGATTCAACTAACTAGCATCACTGGCTAGGCCAGCATTTATTGCTCTTCCTTAGTTGCCCTTGAGAACCTGATGGACAGCTGCCTCCTTAAACAGCTGCAGTCCTTGTGGTATAGATACATACACAATGGGATTAGGGAAGGTGTTCCAGAATTTTGACCCAGTGACAGTGAAGAAATGACAACATGTTTCCCAAGTAAGAACGATGAATGGCTTGGAGAAGAGCTCCCAGGTGGTGGTATTCCCATTTATCTGCTGCCCTTGTCTTTCTAGTTGGTAGTGGTTGCGGGCTTGTAAAGTGCTGCCTCAGGAGCCTTGGTTAGTCCTGCAGTGCATTATATAGATGATACACACGGCTGTTACTTTGTGTCTGTGGTAGAGGGAAATGAAATGAAAATGAAAATCGCTTATTGTCACAAGTAGGCTTCAAATGAAGTTAGTGTGAAAAGCCCCTAGTCGTCACATTCCGGCGCCTGTTCAAGGGAGTGAATGTTTGTGGAAAAGATGCAAATCAAGAAGGCTTCATTGACCTGAATCGTGTTGAAACTTCTCGAGTGTTGTTCAGCTGCACTATTCCAGGCAAGCAAAGAGTATTCCTTCACACTCCTGACTTGCGCCTTGTCGACGGTGGACAGATTTTGGGGAGTCAGAAGGTTAGTTACTTGCTGCAGGGTTCGTGACCTTTGCCCTGCTCTTGTAGCCGTAGTATTTATATTGCTAGTCCAGTTGAGTTTTTGGTCCGTGGTAACTTCCAGGATGATAGTGGGGGATTCAGCAATGGCAATACCATTGAATGTCAAGGGGTGATGGTTAGATCCTCTCTCTTTGGAGATGGTCATTGCCTGGCATTTGTTTGGCGCAAATGTTACTTGTCAGCCCAAACCTGGTTGTTGTCCAGAGCTGTTGCATTTGGGCATGAACTGCTTCACTATTTGAGGTGTTGAATGGTACTGAACATTGTTCGATCATCAGAGAACAATCTCACATCTGACCTTCTGATGGAAGGATGGCCATTAGTGAAGCAGCTGAAGATGTTTGGGCCTTGGACACTTCCGTGTGGGATTCTTGCAGCGATGACCTGGAGCTGAGATGACTGACCTCCAAGAACCACAACCATCTTCCTTTGTGCTTGGTATGAGTCCAATCAGCAGAGAGTGTTCCCTTGATTCCCATAGACCCCAGTTTTGTTAGGGCATCATGATACCACTCTCAGCCAGATGCAGCATTGATATCATGGGCGGTCACTCTCACCTCACCTCTGCAGTTCAGATCTTTTGTCTTTGTTTGAGCCAAGGCTGTAATGAGGTCAGGAGCTGAGTGACCTTGGCGGAACCCAAATTTTAGTGTCAGTGAGCAGGTGATTGTTAAGCAGTTGCTGCTTGATTGTATTGTTGGTGACCTCTTCCACCCCTTTACTGATGATTGAGAGTACACTGATAGGGTGATAATTGACCAGGTTGGATTTGTCCTGCTTTTTGTGTACAGGACATACCGAGGTAGGTTTCCACATTGACAGACAGATGCCAGTGTTGCAGCTGTACTGGAACAGCTTGGCTAGGGGCCATGGCAAGTTCTGGAGCACATGTTTTAAATACTATTGCTGGAATGTTATCAGGGCCAATAGCCTTTGCAGTATCCAGTGCCTTCAGCCATTTCTTGATATCACTTGGAGTGAATTGAATTGGCTGAAGACTTGCACCTGTAATGCTGGAGACCACCAGAGGAGGCCGAGATGGATCATTCACTTGGTACTTCTCGCTGAAGATTGTAGCAAATAGCTCAACATTTCCACTGATATGCTAGGCTCCGCCACCTTGAGGATGTGGATATTTATGGAGCTTTCTCCTGCAGTGAGTTATTTGATTGTCCACCATCATTCATGTGGCAGGATTGCAGAGCTCAGATCTGATCTGTTGGTTATGGGATTTCTTAACTGTCTATCACTTGCTCCCTATGCTGTTTGGCACACAAGTCCAGTGTTGTAGCTTCACCAGATTGATGCATCATTGTTAGGTTTGCTGCGTCTTGAATTCCATCCTGTCAGCATTCTGTCCTGCACTCTTCATTGAAACTGGGTTGAACTACTAATTGGTTGCAATGGCAGAGTGGGATATGTTCCAAGCCACGAGGTTCCAGATTGTGGTTGAGTTCAGTCCTGCTGATATTCCACAGCACCTCATGGTTGCCCAGCTGAGTTGCTAGATCTATCCCATTTAGCATGCTGGTAGTACCACACAACACAACGCTGGGCATCTGATGGGTATCTCGATGTGAACAGAGACTTGTATAAGAGGGACATTTTTAGGACGGCAACTCGTAACTGGTGGGCAGTACGGTAGCACAGTGGCTAGCACAATTGCTTCACAGCTCCAGGGTCCCAGGTTAGTTTCCCAGCTTGGGTCACTGTCTGTGTGGAGTCTGCACATTCTCCCCGTGTTTGCGTGAGTTTCCTCCGGGTGCTCCGGTTTCCTCCAACAGCCCAAAGATGTGCAGGTTAGGTGAATTGGCCACGCTAAATTGCCTTTAGTGTCCCAAAAAATAATTAGTGGCAGGCAGGTTGAGTGCGGATGAGACCAAGTATATTTTCCCTTCCTGTTTGTTCCCTAACCACCTGCTGCAGACACAGTCGAGAAGCTATGTCCTTTAGGACTTGATTGAACCACTCATGGTAATGGATCAAAAAGGAAGAGAGAGGTCAAAGTGAACATAGCCCCCATAGAGAACAAAACTAGGGAAATAATAATGGGGAACCGGGAAATGGTCCGGAAGTTTTAAAAAAAACTTTGCGTCAGTGTTCATGATAGAAGGCACTAATAAAATTCCCAAAATACGAAATAATGAAAGGGTAGAAGGGGGAAAGAAATAAATACAATAACTGTCACCAGAGAGATGTACTAGGGAAACTAATGTGTCCAAAAGCTGATGAGACCTCTGGACCTGATGAATTTCATTCCAGGATATTAAAGTAACTACAGGAGATAGTGGTTGCGCTGATAGTAATCTTCCAAGAATCCTTAAATTCCGGGAAAAGGCCCAGAAGATTGGGCAACTGCCAATGTAATATCCTTGTTCAAAAAGGGAGGGAAACCAAAAACAGATAACTGCTTAACTTCTGTCATTGGGAAAATGTTAGAGTCCATTATAAAGATGTAAAAACGGAGCATTTAGAAATGTAATACAATCAAGCAGAGTCAGCATGGCTTCATGAAGGGGAAATCATCCATAACAAATCTTTTAGAATTATTTAATGGGCTAATGAGCAGGATAGATAAAGGGGCGCAGGGGATGTAATATATTAGGATTTCGAAAAAGCGCTCGATAAGGCAGGGGTTTTTCAAACTATGGGTGTTCTTCCCGCCAGAAGCAGCGGCACTGAGCAGGTGACGTGCCCGGCTGGCTTACAAATGAATCTGCTGGAGAATCTGCTCAGGAAAGTCCACGCAGGACAAAATGTGCTAGTGTGAGCTTACACCGAGCTCCAGAACCTTTGGTGAACAGCCTATTAAGAAGAAACTGAAATCGTGAACAAAGCAGTGTAAAGATGATTTCTTGAGGTATGGCTTTGTTAATGTGCCAGTGCAAATGAGGATGCAAAGCTCATGTGTGTTTTATGCAGGAAAGTACTGAGAAATTAGAGTTGGATGTTAACTAAGCCTTACCTTTCAATTCTGAACCTCAAATTGCAAGAGAAGGATGATGATTGCTTTTGGCATTGTGAAGAATTAGATGCTTTCCAAAAGTAATTGAAAGTTTAGCAAGTGCGAGTATGAAGCCAAACCTCCAACATGTTCCCCACATTGCTAAGACAAATCCAAGAAAACAGTGTTCGTAAGGGGACTGCCATTAGACTGACCAGCCTTATTCAGTCGCATCTAGCTGTGCTGATCAACAGATTTTGTGGTACTTTCTGTTGTGTTCTGTGATCTTGCCTTGCAATGATTCTACAGAATTGCTGGTGTCTTAACTAGAACAATGTTTTATTGATGTACTCGTGGTAAAGTAACAATCAGAATCAATACAGACCAAGTTATCATAGAGGTACATTAGACTCTCCTGGAACTTCCCTGATGTGTGACTGACCTCATGTACGCCGTACAACCTTCTGCTGGTAGCCGGATGTCACCTGACTGATGTCTGATGCCACCTGGTCGTGGGAGGTTGCACTGCTGAGTACACATGATATTATTTACAGGCATATCACCACACCCCCCTTCCTTAGGAGATGTTGATGTTTATGAACAAACATGATTAATATCTTTATTTTACACATTTGGTTCATGTCGAAACAACATAAGCAAATTTAACTTGTGTGTCCATAGACATGATATGCCTGCTCGGTGTATGTCAGTTACGTACAGATCATTGTGCCTTCCTCACAGGATCGCCCCTCTGGACACTTGGGCTATTGCCAGTCTTTTTGAAGACTGGTTTGCGTGCTGGTCTTTTGCTTCGTATCCTTTTGATGTGATCCTTTTTGAAAGCATGTATCCTTGTTGGCCACACCTACGTCACCAGCTTTTTCTTTTTTCGTTTTTTTTCCAAAATGCTGTTCGCTGCTTCGGTGTATATTCTCTGTCTCTGGCTTGTCAGTCACAATATCGACATCTTCCCTTTTGTTTTCATCAGTGGGATGTGCCAGCTCTCCCACTTTTCTCTTCCTTTTTCTTGTTTTAATGATTATTTGGCGAGTGCTTTTCTTTTTTTGCGTTTGAGTTTGGCAACCCCTGTCTTAATGCTGGTTTTCACTATGTACAAACAAGTGTGTGGATCCTCAGTTGGGACCTTTGGCGCAGGCGTGCTTCTGAGGGATTGTGCAGCCACGCCCAATTCTGTGTCCTCAATTGGAGGTTGCAGAGCCTCATTCACTGGTGCTTCGATTTTCGTGTCCACAATATAGAACAGTAACATGTACGTTGTATAGTGCACGCTAAGCTTAAGATCACACCCACCAAACTAATGAGTCATTAATCAACACTCAAGTTTTCCATCTGGTTTCGATGGCATCAGGTTTGTTCTTACTAACTTCGCTATTTTTTGAAATTATATCTTCACCTTTATGGGTCGGACTTTTCTGGTCCTTGGTTGCGATGAGATCAATGAAGAACTGTTCGTCCGGAGGCATCTTGTCAACTGCATTGACTGACCTGACTTGGTCCACCTGTGGGATGCAGAAGACACTTTTGCAAAATGACCCACACAGCCACACCTGGAACAGACTTTTCCAAAGGCCAGACATTGCCATGGGCCATGCCAATTGCCACATTCCTGGCACAAGATGGTGGCTCCTGTCGGCGGCTTAAAATGGCCACCCGCACTGAGATCATGTTTCCTATTGACCTGCGTCACAGTGAGGATGGCGCTGACATCCTTTTCTATGTTGTTTTCAAAATGCTTCTATTAGTGCACTGATTTGCTGTGCAGCAAACATACTCGTATGACGAATCTTTATCGCGCTTTCCAATCTCAGGTCTTCCTCTTGTAACAACCTTTCACGGAGGTTATCATTTGATATGCCAAATTCAATTTGGTCACCAAAAGAGAAAATGCTGGAAAATCTCATCAGGTCTAGCAGTATTTGTGGAGAGAAAAGAGCTAACGTTTCAAGTCCAGATGACCCTTTGTCAAAGCTCAAAATTTGGTCACGTGTCACTGATGATTTAATATCACTGAAATTGCAGGACTGGACCTTCAGCCTCAAATCTGTCCCAAAACTGTTGAATGATTCACCCGGTTTCTGGGTGCATGAATGAAAAATGTATCTTTCAAATGTTTAATTTTTCTTGGGGGAACAATGTCGATCGAAGTGCTTGATCACTTCATCGTACCTCTTTCCCTCTTCTTCACAATCAAAAGCAAAAGTATTATATATTTCAATTGCTTATGGACCGCCACCATGAGCAGCAACACGAACCGCCTCTCGTCAGGCTATGCCTGCAGGCCAAGGGCTGAGACATAGAGTTTAAACTGCTGTTTGAAAACGCACCAGTTTTCTTCTATGTTACCCAATACTTGAAGCTGGTGGGGTGCCCTAAAACCTTCCATCTCGAACTTCAATGGTGTTTGTTGCGTTGAGCCTCCAATGGTCGCAGTTCACCAGTTTGGTTCTGCAGCCGTTTAACCGTCGGCTTTTCTGATGTTACTCTCAAATCTTCACTTCTGGTACCATGTTGTGTTCTGTGATCTTGTCTTGCAATGATTCGACAGAACTGCTGGTGACTTATTGCTGTACACGTGGTCAGGTAATGATCAGAATCAATACAGACCAAGTTATCATAGAGTTACATTGGACTCTTCTGGAACTATCCTAATGTGTGACTGTCCTCATGTACGCCTTACAACCTTCTGCTGTTGGCCGGATGTCACCTGAGTGATGTCTGATGCCACCTGCTGGTGGGAGGACGCACTGCTGAATATACATGATATTTTATACAGGCATATCACCACACTTTCCAGAGAAGTTCCAGATTTTGAAAAAGAAGAGGTGTCAGAGTCCATTATTAACTTGCAGCTAACTCCAAATGAAGAGATTGAACTTCTGCCCTTCACCTGTGACAGCACATTAAAAACACGCCACAAATCCATGGGGCTGTCAGCATTTCGAAGTAGTGTCTCCAAGGAGTATCTAGTGCCGGGTAAAATAAGCGTTTTGTTGCTCTTGCTGTTCACAAAGACCTAATTGTGCGAGGTTGGGGGCGGAATTCTCCCAAAGGCCCGACTCCGTCGTGAAACCCAGAGAGGTTCATGACGGCGTCGGAAGCCTCTCCTGGCCCCCTATTCTCCCCCCGCCTGGGGGCTAGGAGGGCCGTGCTAGGAAACACGGCCGCGGGGCCTTGTTGCTGGCGTCAAGGCCCAGCGTGCCAAGAATGGAGAGGCCGCCGTGCCAAGAATGGCGAGGCCGCCGCGCCTAATGACGGCAAACCCGCGCATGCGCGGTTGCCGTCTTCCCCTCCGCCGTCCCGCAAGACGTGGCGGCTTGATCTTGCGGGGCGGCGGAGGGGTAAGAGTGCATCCCATTGAGACGCCGGACCGACGATCGGTGGGCACCGATCGCGGGCCTGTCCCCTCCCGAGCACGGTCGTGGTGCTCAGTCCCCTCTAGGCCCCCCACAAGCCCCAAACGGGCATCTCATGGCGGCAGCGACCAGGTGTGGTTGCCGCCGTCGTGAAACGGTCGCGAATGGCAGAGACTTGGGCTCAGAGGGACGTTTTTAGGATGGCAACTTGTAACTAGTGGGCAGCACAGTAGTCAGCATGGCTGCTTCACAGCTCCAGGATCTCGGGTTCGATTCCCAGCTTGGGTCACTGTCTGTGCGGAGTATGCACTTTCTCCCCGTTTCTGTGTGGGTTTCCTCCCGGTGCTCCGGTGTCCTCCCACAGTCCAAAGATGTGCAGGTTAGGTGGATTAGCCATGCTAAATTGCCCTTAGTGCCCAAAAAAGGTTAGGTGGGGTACAGGATGGATGTGTGGGGCTAAGATGGAGGTGTAGGCTTTGGTAGGGTGCTCTTTCCAAAGGACAGTGCAGACTCGATCGGCCAAATGGCCTCCTGCACTGTAAATTCTATGATTCTAGTGGAATGCCACAGGGTTCAGTGCTGGGGCTGCAATTATTTACAATATATATCAATGACTTGGATGGGGGAAGTGACTGTACTATTGCTAAGTTTGTAGATGGCATAAAGACAGCCTACAAAGAAAAATACAGCACAGGAACAGGCCCTTCAGCCCTCCATAATTCTTTTCAACTGACATTTAAAAGCCTCCCACATGTCAGATGTTGATTTACCCTCAAACATCCGCCCCCAATCTAGGTTCTTCAGTTCCCGCCTAATATTGTTATAATTAGCCTTCCCCCATTTAGCACATTCACCCGAGGACCACTCTTATCCTTGTCCACCAGCACTTTAAAACATACTGAATTGTGGTCACTGTTCCCGAATTGCTACCCTACTGAAACTTCTACCACCTGGCCAGGCTCATTCCCCAATACCAGGTCCAGTACAGCCTCTTCCCTAGTTGGACTATCTACATATTGTTTTAAGAAGCCCTCCTGGATGCTCCTTACAAACTGCCCCGTCCAAGCCCCTAGCACTAAGCGAGTCCCAGTCAATATTGGGGAAGTTGAAGTCTTCCATCGCAACAACCCTGTTGCTTTTACTCCATTCCAAAATCTGTCTACCTACCTGCTCCTCTGTCTCCCATTGGCTGTTGGGAGGCCTGTAGTAAACCCCCAACATTGTGACTGCACCCTTCTTATTCCTGATCTCGACCCATATAGCCTCGTTGCCCTCTGAGCTGTCCTCCCAGAGTACAGCTGTGATATTCTCCCTAATCAGTAGCCCAACTCCACCACCCCTTTTACATCCCCCTTTATCCCACGTTGTGGGGATAAAACAGGAAAGTGGAGTTGAGGACTGTATTATATCGGTCATGATCACATTGAATGGTGGAGCAGACATGACGGGCCGAATGTCTTCTATGTCTTACGGTCTTTTAAAAAAAAAGTTATAGTACCCAGTTATATTTTTTTCAATTCAGAGGCAATTTAGTGTGGTCAATCCACCTACCTGCACATCTTTAGGTTGTGAGGGGGTGAAACCCACGCAGACATGGGGAGAATGCGCAAACTGCACATGGACATTGACCCAGGGCCGGGATTTGAACCCGGGTCCTCAGTGTGGTGATGTGCATCACTGTAAATACACAAGGGGTTAATGTAAATACATGTAGACTAGCTAGACACTAGAGGGAGCACCAGAGACATGACACACAGACAGTCATCCAATAGAACAGTTAGATAGGACGCGACCAATGGGCATTCACGATACACACAGAGGTGACACGGCCACAGGAGGGCATTACACCAACCCATATATAAAGGACACCACACACATGATCTTCCTCTTTCCAGTGGAGACAGTCAGTGAGTACAGACACAGGGTTGATTCATTATAACTCCCACCATGTGGATTGTAGCAGACTGGTTAGTCAGTCTGGGTAGCTATAGTAGGATTAACAGTAGTGTCGAACCCAAGTAATAGAAGTGTAAATAGTTTAATAAACGTGTTGAAGTTATCTCCACGTCTGAACCTTCCTTTGTCAAGTGCATCACACAGAAGCCGCTTATGCCACACATAGAGTATAACAAGACACCAAGCGCCGCAGTCCCAGTGCTATCCACTGCGCCACATGCCGCCCTCTATGTCTTACGGTCTTAAGGTCTCCTATGTCTTGTGAGTCCCTTCATCCAAGTACGATCCGTCTCTGGGCTATCAGAGGGTCAAAAGCCAAGACATCGGACCCTCTCGCCCGTTTAGCTTTGGACATGCCCAGAACATGTGGCTGTGATTCGCGGGCATTCCTGTGCACCGTCCACACTTATCCTCCACCGCCTCAAAAAACCTACTCATCCGCGCTACAGTCATATGTGCCCTGTGAATTGCTTTAAACTGAAAGATGTTCTGCAGGGCCTCAGCCCACGTCCTGGCATCCGCCTCTTCTCCCAGCCCCTCCTCTCATTTACACTTTATATCCCCCACTGGGCGGCCCCCTCCAAATCCATCAGCTCCTTGTATGCCTCTGACTTCCTCTCCCCATCTCCTCCTTCGACAGCACCTTGTCTTGCAACCCCAAGGGCAGTAACCCAGGAAAAGACAGCACTTCTCTCCTCACAAAATCCGGAACATGCAGGTACCTGAAGCCGTTCCTGCTGGATCTTCGGCGCAGGCTGGGAGGGCCGAAGGGCCTGTTCCTGTGCTGTAATTTTTCTTTGTTCTTTGGGCAGCCCAGTTTCTTCCTCCAGGTCCTCCAATTTTGCAAAACTGCATCCTACAAACAGGTCGTTGAATTGCTCAAACCCTGCCTGCCACCACCCCCGAAACCTCGCATCCAGCCCCCCCCTGGTGCAAACCTATGATTGTCACAGATCGGTGCCCACACAAAGGCCCCCTCCAGTCTCAAATGCTGCTTCCACTGACCCATACCCTCAAGGCCGACACTACCACTCGGCTCACGGAGTGCCTGATCAGCGAGAACGGCAGAGGCACTGTTAACAATGCCTTAATGCTTGCTCCCCTGTAAGAAGCAGCCTCCATCTGCCCACTTGTTGACCCCTCCCCAACTACCCATTTCCTAACCATGGCAATGTTCGCTGCCCAGTAGTAGTTCATTATATTTCGGAACACCAGCCCTCCACCCTCCTCACACCACTCCAAAAAGGCCCTCCTAACCCAGGGGGCCTTCCCTGCCACACAAACCCAGAGATCAGCGCGTTAACCTTTTGAAAGAACGACTTCGGGACAAAGAACGGGAGGTTCTGAAATATGAAGAGGAACCTTGGCAGCACCGTCATCTTCACTGTCTGCACCTGTCCCACCAGAGACATTGGCAGCACATCCCACCCCTTCATCTGCTCCACCAGCCGAGTCAAATTCAACTTGAGGCAGATATGTTAATGACCTTTTAAGACTTATTGAGACAGGCACATGAACTGACGGGGTACAGAAGGATACAGGCGGTTGGTCTAGATCAGTTTTTTTCAAACTTCTTTTCCGGGGACCCATTTTTACCAACCAGCCAACCTTCGCGGCCCAACCCGACCGACCTTCACGGCCCAACCCGACCGACCTTCGCGACCCAACCTTTACGACCCACGCCAGCCGACCTTCGCGGCCCATGCTGGCTGACCTGCGCGACCAACCATTTTCTCTTACCTTGTAATGTTTAGGTAAAATGTGGTGAACCTCCAATTTCTAAAGGATGAAAACATTTTCAGTTTCTGCATTTTTTTCCTGTTAAGGTTTATCGAATAAAAACTGCCCGAACTTGTAAAAAAAAAGGCTGTGATCGTATAAAAAAAATGCGTCCGCACTGCGCATGCATGCCTGCTCATCAGTTTTGAAGGCCGCTTGCAGCCAGCGTTGTTAAAAGCCGGCTGTTGCGCGTGGATTTGCGTGATCGAGAGCATCGCGTCGGACGGCTCCACGACCCTCTCGACACCGGCCCGCGATCTACCCGAGGTTTGTGCCCTCGACTTTGACAATGCCTGGTCCAGATAGGATACTTGATTGGCACAGGCTTGGAGGGCTGAAGGGCCTGTTCCTGTGTTGTATTGTTCTTTGTTGTTGTGCAACTGCGCCCAACCCCGTGTCACCTGAGTGCCCATGTAAAACCCACCCCAGTACCTTCAATGGCAGTTCTCCTAACCTCCTCTCCTGCCCTCTGGCCTCAATCGGGAACACTTTGTTCTTCCCCACGTTCAACCTGTACCCGGAGAACCTGCCAAAGTCCTCGGAAAACCCCATAATGACCCTAATGCCAACCAGAGGCTACGAAATGTATAACAACAGGTCGTCCATGTACAGCGAAACCGTGTGCTCAACGCCACCCCCCTCCCCTCCCACCTCCCAGCTCAATCCCTTTTCAATCCCTCAACGCTCTAAGCGCCACTGCCGGTTGCTCTGTTGCCAAGGCAAAGAGCAACGGGGCGAGGAGGCACCCCTTTCTCGCCCTCCGATGCAGACCAAAATATCCGAAACTCGCCCGATTCGTCTGCACACTTGCGGCCATGCCTTTTACAGCAACTGGACCCAGTCCACAAACCGCTGCCCAAACCTGAACCGCCACAGCAGCTCTCACAGATGTTCTCACTCGACCTGGTCGAATGCCTTCTCCGCGTCCATCGCCACTAACACCTCTATCTTCTGCCCCTCCGGAGGCATCATAATTACATTGAGCAGCCTCCTCATATTTGCCGACAGCTCCCTTTCATGAACCCCGTTTGGTCCTTGCCTATCACCCCCCGGAACGCAGCCATCAATTTGCGAAGCCAACACTTCGTCAGCAACGTGGCGTCTACATTCAAAAGTGATATTGGGTGGTGCAACCCACACTGCTCCTGATCCTTGTCCTTTTTCAATATCAAAAAGGTGGATGCCTGCGATAGTGTAGGGCAGTCTTTTTAAAATTTTTTTTCAGGCACCCGTTTTTACCAACCGGCTAACCTTTGTGACCCACGCTGGCGACCTCTGTGACCCACGCCGGCCGACCTCTGTGACCCACACCGGCCGACCTCTGTGACCCACGCCGACCGACATTCGCGACCCACGGCGGCCGACCTTCGCGACTCACGCGGGCCGACCTTCGCGACTCACGCGGGCCGACCTTCACGACTCACGCGGGCCGACCTTCACGACCTATGGCGGCCGACATTTGCGACCCACCATTTTCTCTTACCTTTAATACGAGAGGTGAGCATACTTGATTTGAATTCAAAAGCTCATAGTTCCAAATATTGACCACTAATTTTTCAAACATGCTCATGGAAGAAATTCATAGGAGAGGTAGGATTTGTCTCCCGCCTCATTGTTTGTGATTGCAATTGATATTAATCAGACTGATAATGGTTAAAACAACATTGGCTCCAGCTTAATTTAATTTCCACATTTACAATATTAATAACTCGTGTCCAACAATCCAATAACCCAGAATAGGGTGTTTAAAACAGTTCAGTTTGCTGTACAGCACAGCAGACTCACAGTGGTTCCATTTGGAAACATCTTTGCCAAATCTGTGGGTGCGTTCTGTGGGCAGTAACTACAGCCTTGAGTCAGCAACTTAACGTACATCCAGCACTGCAATACAATCTATTCTAACAATAACAGCACTCTCTGTAGCTGGGTCAGTTGAACTCGAATTTCAATTCCAGTCTGCTATGGCTGCACAAAAGCCATAGCGGAACATTTTAAAACTACCTCAACATGTGAGTTACAGTCCGTGTTCCTTCTGTGTTTGATATCACTACTGGTAACACATTTAAAGTATCTGTTAATCAGATGCAAGATACTCAAAATATCACACTGCTGTTATTATAGTTGGAAAACTAATTCCCTATTTGAAGACACCCGGCACACTCGGCCGGCACCGATGTGGCCAAAATGCTGGTGCAGTAGAACATAGAACAGTACAGCACAGAACAGGCCCTTCGGCCCTCGATGTTGTGCCGAGCAATGATCACCCTACTTAAACCCACGTAACCCGTATACCCGTAACCCAACAATCCCCCCATTAACCTTACACTACGGGCAATTTAGCATGGCCAATCCACCTAACCCGCACATCTTTGGACTGTGGGAGGAAACCGGAGCACCCGGAGGAAACCCACGCACACACGGGGAGGACGTGCAGACTCCACACAGACAGTGACCCAGCCGGGAATCGAACCTGGGACCCTGGAGCTGTGAAGCATTGATGCTAACCACCATGCTACCGTGAGGCCCGCAAAGTACTTGGTGTGTACTCGGCCAACATTATCTACCTTATACATTGCAGCAAAAGATGTTCCGAGATGTGGCACATTGGCGAGAGCATGCAGATGCTGCAACAACGGATGAACGGACATCGTGCGACAATCACTAGTCAGGAATGTTCGCTTCCAGTCAGGGAACACCAGCAGTCAAGGGCATTCAGCCTCTGATCTTCGGGTTAGCGTTCTCCAAGGCGGCCTTCAGGATGCGCGACAACGCAGGATCGCCAAGCAGAAACTGATAGCCAAGCCATTTGGCCTGGGCTTGCAAAATCCTACCAACTGTCCTGGCTTGAGACAATTTACACCTCTTTAACCTGTGACTATCCCTCTCTCCAGTCGCACCACCTGGACCTGTAAAGACTTCATTACCTGCAAAGACTCATTCAAAGTAACATCTTGCACCATTGACTTTGTCAACATATGTGTTTGTGGAACTCATCTGATGAAGGAGCTGCAGTCCCAAAGCTAGTGATTCCAAACAAACCTGTTGGACTTTAACCTGGTGTTGTAAGGCTTCTCCCTGTGCCCAATTCATGCAGTCAGTTTGTACTGAAGTCACATTTTGGTTTAAAGTAAAAATGTATAAAAATTATAATTTGAAAATGGAGATTTGATGTAAAACTATTCCTAGAAAATGCTGAAATATCACCACCCATGACTACCTTGTCCCAAGCTTTAATTTACTTGTTCCAGTTACTATGGCATTCCATAACAACACAAACTTACAAGAATGAGCTATAATTTTGTTTTCTTAGTTCACAATAAACTTCTCAATATTAATGGCATCTATTGTTTGTTGTGTAATCAAATATTTTCATCCAGATGCAGTATCACCATGATCAATGCATGCACTCATTACTTGCTCACACCATGAATTCAAAGTTAGTGTACAATAGTCATACTGCTCCTGCATTCGAAGGGAAAATAGAGTATAACCTATTGCTGTTTATGAATTGAATCTGCTTTATTTATGGACTTCAAAGTGGGCTACTGGTTAATATGGATATATTTTCCTGGCATTTTCGTGGATTTATTTCTGTGGCATTTTCACAGATTTTTAAAAGAGTAATTCATATTTGTGGAAACTGTAACGACAATAATATATATATTTTTTTATAAATTTAGAGTACCCAATTATTTTTTCCAATTAAGGGGCAATTTAGCGTGGCCAATTCACCTACTCTGCACATTTTTGGGTTGTGGGGGCGAAACCCACGCAGACACGGGGAGAATGTGCAAACTCCACACGTACAGTGACCCAGAGCCGGGATCGAATCTGGGACCTCAGCGCCGTGAGGCGGTTGTGCTAACCACTAGGCCACCGTGCTGCCCTGGCAATAATATATTTGACTGCTTTCTTTGCTGTGATCTGGAATTATGTTAGGTCATAATTAACACAGACTGAAATGCTTTCCTGTTCAGGTAATTTATGGTGTTTATAGAGAACAGAACCAAGCATGATAGTTTCCTAACCTGATTGTTGCTATGACACCAGACTTGGCACAGGAAGTTCCAGCGTGTTTTGCAGTGAATCTACTAATTTATAACAGAAAAAGTCACAACGTAAGAAATGAAATCTAAATCAGTCTGCACAGAACTCTTTGGCCACAGGAATCTGTTAGACTGAAAGAAGGAGTACAACTTAATTAACAGTTTCTCACATGTGAAACTTTAAGCACATGAAATGAAATGAAATGAAAATCGCTTATTGTCACGAGTAGGCTTCAATGAAGTTACTGTGAAAAGCCCCTAGTCGCCACATTCTGGCGCCTGTCCTGGGAGGCTGGTACGGGAATCGAACCGTGCTGCTGGCCTGCTTTGTGCTTTAAAAGCCAGTGTTTTAGCCCAGTGAGCTAAACCAGCACATGTGCCTCTTCTAATTGTCTTGAGGTCAACCTGACTATATTTTTTAGCACATTACACCGATGTATTCTGATAATGAATTAGCAATTATTGTTTTTTAAAAAAATGTTCTGCAACGGTACTTAAGACCAGTATTTTTCAAACTTTCTTTCCGGTAACCCATTTTTACAAAATGGCTGACTCTCGCAGCCAAAATGGCCAATTGAGGCGAGCAAGGGAAATAGTTTGAGCATGGAGAGAAGGTGGATCAGCTCCGGAGGGAGGCTGCGGCAAGAGAAATTTCTAGGTGCGGGACAGGGCAGGAAAGTTGGAGGTAGTTCCAGATCAGATTAACAAGATCTTTAAGGAATTCTATGAGAGGTTGTACAGGTCAGAGCCACCGGGGGGAGGCCGGGAGATGCAGGAATTTCTCGATGGGCTGGAGTACCTGAGATGGGGTGGGGGACAGGGCTACATTAGAGGGGGTGATAGTGGAGCAGGAGATAAAAGATGCGATTGGGAGGATGCAGTCGGGGAAGGTGGCAGGGCTGGAAGGGTTTCTAGTGGAATATTATTAAAAATTCAAAAATAAGCTGGTACCGCTGATGGTGGGGATGTTTGAGGAGGCGATAGGGAAGGGGGTATTACCACAAACTTGGGAGCAGGCATCAATTCCCCTGTTACTGAAGAAAGATAAGGATCTGACGGAGTGTGGGTCGTATAGGCTCATATCACCTATAACTATGGATGCAAAGATATTGGCAAAGGTACTGGCGGGTAGGCTGGAGGACTGCCTCCCGAATGTGATAGGTGAAGATCAGATTGGGTTCATGAGAGGGAGGCAGCTCTTTTTGAACATAAGAAAGGTATTGAAAGTGGTTATGGCACTGGCGGAGGGAAAGGAAACAGGTGGTTGTGGTATTGGTCGCTGAGAAAGCGTTTGACCGGGTAGAATGGGGGTACTTGATAGCAGTTCTGGAGCGGTTTGGGATTGGACCCAGATTTGTGAATTGGGTAAAGCTACTAGATAAGAAGCCGAGGGCCAGTGTCCGCACAAATGACATCAGCTCGGAATACTTTCCTCTCCATCGTGGGACTAGGCAGGGATGTCCTATGTCCCCCTTGCTGTTTGCACTCGTGCTTGAGCCGTTGGCCATTGCATTAAGAACTTCGGAGGTATGGAAAGGAATAGTGCGGGGTTGGGATAGAGCATAGCGTATCCTTATATGTCAATGACTTGTTATTATACGTGTCGGAACCGAGTGTGTCAATAGGGGGAATATTGGAGCTGCTTCGGGTGTATGGGTCTTTCTCAGGGTACAAATTAAATCTAGACAAGAGTGACTATTTTGTGGTGTCTTGGCCAGGGGTAGGGTGGGAGGGCTGCCATTCCGCAGGGCAGGGACTCACTTTAGATACCTGGGGGTGCAGGTTGCTCAAGATTGGGGGGTGGCTCCGTAGGTACAACAGTTCTAGTTTGGTGGGGAAGGTGAAAGCTGATCTGGCAAGGTGGGATGGTCTCCCTCTGTCACTGGCGGGCCGGGTACAGGTGGTTAAAATGAATGTGCTGCTGCGATTCTTGTTTATTTTCCAATGCCTGCCGATTTTATAGAGAGCTTGAAGGGATGATTACATCATTCATATGGGGAGGGAAGGGGGTAATATCGGTGGTTTACGGGGCTATTTTAGAAGAGGAGAAGGCGCCGTTGGAAGGGATCAAGACAAAGTGGGAGGAAGAGTTGGGAGAGGGTATGGAGGAGGGGTTATGGTGTGAGGTGTTGCAGAGGGTGAACGCCTCCACCTCATGAATTAACGGTTAAATCCTGTCTATGGGAGACCTCTGGCTACGGGTTGCTGACTGGAGTACTTGTGGAAACATATTGTAGTAACAGTCATTTGGTTTTGACAAAAAGGGAGTGTGAGCCACAACTGGAAACCAGCTCTGTGCAGGAGTATCTTCAGGAAAGAAATTTGAAGAGAATTGATTTTCCTTTTTTTTATAAATGTTTTTTTATTGAGTTTTCATATTTTATATATGACAAATTACAAGTTATTAGAGAGAGAGAAAAAAAAGGAAAACACAAAAATTTTTTACATGAATATTTACAGGTAAGCATCTTCATAACAATAATTGTGGCCGCCCCCTTTAGCCAGCATACATATTTTACATTCCCCAATATGGCCGAGGCACATGTTTATAGGCATTTATTTATAGTTTGGTTTTGGGCCTTGGCTTGCCATCAAACCCCCATACCGAGCCCGTAGCCCCCCTCCCCCCCCCCTCCCCCCGGCTACCTTCCCCCGATTCCCGCCCATTTTCCCCTGGTTCTTGGCCACCCGACTATTCTTCCTCATGTACGTTGGGCACAAACAGGTCCCGGAACAGTTGCATGAATGGCTCCCACGTTCTGTGGAAGCCGTCGTCCGACCCTCGGATGGCGAATTTGATTTTCTCCATTTGGAGAGATTCCGAGAGGTCGGACAGCCAGTCTGCAGCTCTGGGTGGTGCTGCTGACCGCCAGCCAAACAGGATTCTACGGCGGGCAATCAGGGAGGCAAAGGCAAGGGCGTCCGCCCTCCTCCCCAGGAATAGATCTGGCTGGTCTGAAACCCCGAAGACCGCCACTATCGGGCATGGCTCCACCCTCACCCCCACCACTTTGGACATAGCCTCGAAGAAGGCTGTCCAGTACTCCACAAGTCTGGGGCAAGACCAGAACATGTGGGCGTGGTTGGCCGGGCCTCTCTGGCACCGCTCACATTTGTCCTCCACCTCCGGGAAGAACCTACTCATACGGTTTCTCGTTAAGTGGGCTCTATGTACCACTTTTAGTTGCGTCAGGCTGAGCCTTGCGCACGTGGAGGTGGAGTTGACCCTATGCAGTGCTTCGCTCCAGAGTCCCCACCCTATCTCCATCCCCAGGTCGTCCTCCCATTTCCTTCTTGTTGCGTCCAGTACGGTGTCGTCCCTGTCTACCAGTCGGTCATACATGTCACTACAGTTCCCTTCTCTAGGATACTTGCGTCCAGTAGGTCTTCCAATAGTGTCTGTCGTGGCGGTTGTGGGTACGTCCTTGTCTCCTTTCGTAGGAAGTTTTTGAGCTGCAGGTACCGTAGCTCGTTCCCCCCAGCTAGCTGAAATTTCTCTGTCAGTTCGTCCAGTGTTGCGATCCTGTCGTCCGTGTTGATTTTCCTTTTAACCTCTTCGGTTTGAGTTGCAAATACTGACTCACCTACTGGACCAGCTGCTGTTGTAGGCTGCCGGTGGTGGTAGTAACAGTGACCCACGGAGGCAAGAAATTCTGCATCAGCCACATGTAGTCATACACTGTACTGCAGTTAAAATTTAGCCAGAGAAAAAATGGAAAAAACATGGCCAGGCAATCTTTTGTGCGTCAATTTTGGTGACCCATTTTACACCATCCAACGACACAGCCGTGCGTCGTGACTCGCAGTTTGAAAAATACTGCTTTAGACAATGGTACAGTAGCAAGCAATGTGTTTTCTTTGTAACCTACCAAGCAAGATCACAATGTAGCTCTCAGTAGAATGTCTACAATTCTGGCTGTTGTATCTGTAAAACCTCAGATACTTTCGACCAGTTTACTTTCTCAAGGATTTACCTTGGCGTCTTTAATAACGAGGAGAACAAATCACAAACACAAATTTAAGTTCATCAATATTTATTTAACATAATTAACCTGTAAATTACCCACAAAATATACTCTGGAGGTACCCAAGATTGTTTATACTACCTGCAAAGATGGCTTGGTAGGGCTATGGATTCGATCACTGCGTTCCTCTGGTACGCCTTTGATAATACTAAATTTTGCAGTCCAGAGGTAATCAGCAGTCGAACACCAGATAACTTCAAAGAGCCGTTTTTATTCACCGCGGGGCTGCAACACAGCTGTAACTCAGAGTTACAGCAAGTGAAAAACCAAACTTCTCTTAGTTACAGTTGACTATATATTCTTACAAAACCCGTCAAGCTTTCAATCATTAGTGATACAATTAGCTCATTACGCCCCTCCTTTATGTAATTATTTTCTTCCCATCATTAGTAATACAGTTAGTTTCATAGCATAGTAATTTTTTATCAAAAAGTCCTAAGGAGTGAATCTTCCCCTGGCTGTGTTTCGTTCCCACCACAGATTCTCACAGACAGTGAAGGTCGTGATAACGCCTTCTCACAGGAACAATTCATTTCACAAAGCTGGTATACAAACTTGACATTCCATTTCCCATCAAGCTCTGATTTAACTTGACCAAACTCTCATTCCATTTCCCATCATGCTCTGATTCTAACTTGAGCCAAACTCTCACCTTCACAAAAGTGGCTCTCTCTGGCAGTCTCTTCCTTCTGTAGTCTGGTCTGGTCTTCTTTGGTCTGGTCAAGGTCACCTCTCAGGTCGAGTCTTCACTGCCGAGGGGTCTGGAGTGCCTACTTTTATCCTCCCTGAGCTTCGCCTTTTGTCCCACTTCCTGTGGCCTTCTGCCAATGGGATATTTAGAGAGTGTTTCATGGTACGATTGATGGCCAATTGACAGGTCACCTGGGGCCGTTCCAGGTGTCCATCTCCAGTGGCGTTATTCGCACATACACCGTTAGCAAATAAGGTGACAGCAGGAACTCTTAAGTGCCCAAGAGTCTGGTCCGGCCTAGGCTTGTAACAGTAGATTGGTGCATATCAATCGGATCAATTATCTGATGGCTGATTTACAGGACAGGTCTGGACATGGCTTGGCAGCCTTTCTGGCCTTTAGTGTATTCAAACTTGGCCAGTTTGAATTCTCATGGGACTGTATGCTGGAGTCACTATGGGGTGTACTGTGGGTTATTTTAAAGTCCCCAGTGCTTTAATTTAAAATGGCCAATTTTAGTCAGGCCTAAAGTTAGGCCCTGGTAGGTCACCACATGACAGTACTGAGCTTTCTTAAGAATGCTCACTTCGCTATCATCTTTTCCACACGTTTTTCCCAATTTTGGATAAAATATCATTCCAACTGAAGAAGCTGAAGTGAACTTGCAGTCCGAGTAATGATCTCTAGACAACAGAGCTATTGAATTGATTTTGTCTGCTGACATTTATGTGATTCATTCTTCTATTATTCAGATAACCAATATTTGCCTGCAATAGCTTGATTGTGTCTGACCTTTAAGTAGGAAACTAGTCACTTTCTAAATAGCTTTTCTGATTACACCAGTTGGACCATCGATGAATGAGAAATGGGATGGGACCAAGTACATTGCTCTGAGGGGACCTGGGTAGATGCTACAATGAGTTGCCATCATCACCCACTGCTTGTATCCTTTGAGGAATACTCACTCAGTTTTGTACCTCATTAATGGACTATATGACGCTAGCTAGTATACACTCCTGGTCAGATGGCTGCGGCTAACGTTGTGCTGGACTTTTTTTTTGCTGAGTGTTCCTTTAGAGATTTATGTCCCATATTTTAGAAATATTGAGTGGAACTTTCAACTTTGGACAGGGAGTAAAAAAGACAATAGCAGATTGGTCACCCATTATAACCCCTGCCTGAAGTCAGTGCTCAGTAATCACTTTTTAGATAGTCAGGATGCTTACCTTTATTGTTTTCCACTGAGACTGAAAACAGTTAACAGGGTATTTAAATGGATGAGTTGAAAAAGCAGCTGGGTAGAGGAATCATGGGTCAGTGCCTGACTTGAACAATACTTTGGCTGAGGTCTACCTCCTTTGTGTTATCTCACAGTAAGTGTCATTATTCACGATCCTACACAACTATCAGAACTTGGATTTCAACCTTTTTAACTCGGATCTCCTTATGTATTTCCATTTGTCTTGCAGCTTTAATGGCAAAATATTTGCCTCTCTTAGTTTGGTGGACACTATCCTTAAGCACTGCAATACATTTTTCCTCCTCATCAAAACCTACCTCTTTTTATTTGGCATTGTTCAACCGAGCGCAATATAATTTCCTTCAATACAATTGATCCTGCGACTGTATAGTAAGTTAATCAGAATACCTTCCTTTTGGAAGGGCATCAACCTGAAACTTTAATTGTTTCTTTCTCTAGAGATGCAACTTGAACTGCTGTGTATTCCCAGCATTTTCTGTTTTTATTGCAGCGTCTACATTTGCATTAATCTGAAGGACATAAATTTAAAGTGAATGGTGGAAGATATGGGGGGGATGTCAGAGGTAGGTTCTTTACCCAGAGAGTAGTGGGGGCATTGAATGCACTGCCTGTGGAAGTAGTTGAGTCAGAAACATTAGGGATCTTCAAGCGGCTATCGGATAGGTACATGGATTACGGTAGAATGATGGGGTATAGATTAATTTGTTCTTAATCTAGGACAAAAGTTCGGCACAACATCGTGGGCCGAGGGGCCTGTTCTGTGCTGTATTTTTCTATGTTCTATTCCTTATGCCTATTTACCCCTACCTAAAGTCTATTTTCATTGCAAAGATAAAGCTTTCACTATCCCCCAGTACTGTCAGTAATAGCAAGGAGCACAACAACAGATGGTACCAGCCCAACCAAAAACATTGAGTTTCTTGTTCACTGCAGTAAAAGGAAAGTATTTGTGTTGTTACTGCAGTGAACCCTGTTTTGTGTTTGGCGATGTTGGATCACCTGATACTATAGTTATTTGGCACTACAGGGAGTGTGTCCATTAAAATTCCATCAGTAAGCTTTGCCATTGTAAAGTAAAGTTTCAGTAGGACTTGATGATGTAAATTGCTTCCTACCACAAGATCAGTGCACAAAATTGTCATACTTGCCTCCCTTGCTAATTCCATTGACAGGACCTGCTCCATGCTATGGAATCATAGTAGGACTTACAAGTTTACACAAAGCATATTCTATATTAATTTGTGAATACTTTAAAAATTAAATAGTGGTTGATTGGTGTGATGTTGCACATCGTAAGTTGGATAATATACTGTTTTATTATGAAGGAGGCTGTATCCTTTATGCAATTCAAAGTATTCTATTAAGATTGGGCTGGAATGTTACTAAGCCACATTCAAGTCTGATTCATTTAAATAAGTGCATTCAAAATTCAGTTAGAGGCTTTTTGATGGTGAAAAAAACAATGAGCTTGTTAAAATAAGATTGTACTGCGGCCAGTGGATATCCTGTGATGTGGTTTCTGATGGATTAATGTATAGCCATGTTTGTACAATGATTAAATTGGTAAGTTGCGTTTTTAATTGCAAAAAAATAACTTGTGCCTTTTATAACCTCAGGTTCTCTGAAAGCTCTTTGCAGTTTGAAATGTAGTCACTTGTAATGTGGGAGATGTGACACCCAATTAGAAACAGCAAGGGCCTACAAACAGCATTGTGATAATGCCCAGATAATCTGTTTTAATCGATTGAAGAATTGAATATTGACCCAAATAATAGGGTCAACTGCCCTGCTCTTCTTGAAAATAAGGACATAAGAGATCCCACGGCACTGGGCTGGCAGGCTGACCCTGGTTTAATGCCTCATCTGCAAGATGGCACTTCCAACAGTGCAACGCACTGGAGCATCAGTTGAGATACTACTGCTCAAGTCTGTGGAGTGAGACTTGAATTCACTGACTCAGAGGCGAGGGTGCTGCCAACTGAGCCATAGCTGACAGTGTAAAAGTGTTTGTGATATTTTTGGACTTGAATGCCAAGAAAGGTCAGATTAGTTGCTGTCTATCCAAGTATTGAGAGGTAGATTCAGAGGAATAGGGTCTCACAAAATCACAGGAATAAGGTTTCCGCAGCCAGGATAGCATTGGTAATGGTATTGGACTGAGGAATGGAAATGGCTGATCAGAATGGTGAATGAAGGTGCAGGAAGATTTAAAGAGTACAGGCATTAGGATGGGTATGTCATTAGGGTGAGAGGGTGAAAGGCAATTGTATTTCAATGACATTGATTTCAACACGTTGTATTGTTTAAAATGCCTTCCATTGCCACTGTACTTGCGATCTTGTTGTTTATTTCTTTCCCATTACAAATGGATACTGATGCCGAACTTGAGATGGCCTTTCCCCAAGTCACTCTTCACCACATATTGATAAAAGTTATTTTGATTCTTTGGAACTAGCTTAAAATTGTTTAAAACCATGTTTACCAGAGCCAGTGACTTGGGTTCCATTCCTGGCTTGGGTCACTGTCTCTGCGGAGTCTGTACATTCTCCTCGTGTCGTGTGGGTTTCCTCCAGGTGCTCCGGTTTCATCCCACAAGTCCTGAAAGTGCTTGTTAGGTGAATTGGACATACTGAATTCTCCCTCAGTATACCCGAATAGGCGCCGCAGTGTGGCGTTTAAGGGGTTTTCACAGTAACTTAATTACATTGTTAATGTAAGCTTACTTGTGACACTAATAAAGACTATTATCAAATTATTACTATTTCGCTAGTGTTAGGTTGGCATGGTTGATCCCTATTGGTCGGTGCACAGCGATGAGTAAAAAGCAAGAGGAGGTAGGTGTAGCAACAGTGGGACTGATTTAAGCAGCGTCTGCCTGGTGGGTGCTGGAAGAACTCCATCAAGATACTCAGCAAGCAAATAAATGAATAATTTGCACCTTAACAGCACCTTTTATGATCTCTGGATATTCCAAATTGTTTTGCAGTGCAGAACATGTTCTCACAAGTTTCACAGATAATAACAGTTGGAAATGACAAAGCAATCTTATAATGGTTTGGTTGAAGGGTAAATGCTAGCCAAGACATTGGGAAATTATCCTGTTGCTCCTTGAATAGTGCCAAAGTGCTGATGAACTCCTTAGAGGGCAACTGGCACCTTGGTTTAATGTCTACCCCAAAATGATAGCACGGTAGCACAGTGGTTAGCACAGCTGCTTCACAGCTCCTGCGTCCCATTTTCGATTCCCGGCTTGGATCACTGTCTGTGCGGAGTCTGCACGTTCTACCTGTGGCTGCGTGGGTTTTCTCCGGTTTCCTCCCACAGTCCAAAGACGTGCGGGTTAGGTGGATTGGCCATGCTAAATTGCCCTTAGTGTCCAAAAAAGTTAAGTTGGGTTACTGGGTTTCGGGGATAGGATGGAGGTATGGGCTTGGGTAGGACGCTCTTCCCAAGGGCTGGTGCAGACTCAATGGGCCGAATGGCCTCCTCCAGCACTGTAATTTCTATGATCCAGTAGTGCAACAATGCCTCCGTACTATCCTAGACCATCAGCTTATTAGACCATCAGTGAGAGTGTTATCATTGATCCAAGGCTGAAGTCTATAAAGAAGTATAGTTTAAGTATAATAGAAATATTGAATGGCAGCTGTTTGCTAATGGTATGGTGTAGGAGAGGTTTCCTAAAAGCATGGTTTGCCACCTGGTGTTGCCAGAGTTATTGATCTATTGACCTGGAAACCAGGAGCATTTGGAATGGACCTGATGCACTTTACTTTTGAAGGGAATAATGGGATTTCGGAATAAAATAGTAAGGGGTTTCGGAGAACTGGGACTGGTCTTAGGAAGGACAGCATAAGGATGGGCCTTTCCAAACTTGACCACACTGGGAGGGAAGTCTAATGGTGTTAATCATAGAATCATAAATTCCCAAAAGTGCAGACGGTAGCCGTTCGGTCCATCGAGTCTACACTGACCCTCTGAAAGAGGACCCTACCTCGGCCCACTCCGCCACCCTTTCACTGTAACCCCAAACCCCACCTAACCTTTGGACACTAAGGGACAATTTAGAGTAGCCAATCCACCTCACCTGCTCATCTTTGGACTGTGGGAGGAAACCGGAGCACACAGAGGAAACTCGTGCAGACACGGATAGAAAATACAAATGCCACACTGACAGTTACTCAAGGTCAGAATTGAACCGCATGTCCCTGGAGCTGTGAGGCAGCAGTGCCACCCCAATTCTTCCAGGATGTAACTGGTAAAGTTGACAAGGTGGAGCCAGTCGATGTGGTTTATTTGGACTTTCAGAAGGCTTTTGATGCAGTATAATGTGGATAAATGGGTGGTTATCCACTTGGATAGCAAAATCAGGAATGCAAATTATTTTTTGAATGACTAGATATAGTACCTGCATATTGTAGTTGAATACTTGATGGCTCTCTGACCTGGATGAGCTACTTCTATGTGCATATGGTGACATTTCATGGGGTACAGCACTTTATGGGTAAAGGGGCGGGAGTTCTACAATTTCTGCCTGATACTGACTGTTGCTGAAGGATAAGAGCAAATAAATATCAGAGAAAATCCTTTGTGGAGACATAAAACCGAGTCTGTGAGCAAGAAATGGATCTGCCTTACACTTGACCCCTGTACCGACTTCATAATTATAGTTATTCATAAAGGCCCCGCCTTCTCAAACTTGCCCCTCACCTGAGGTGTGGTGATCCTCGGGTTGAATCACCACCAATCAACTCTCTCTCGGGGGACAGCAGCCTTTGGTCCCCTGGGACTTTGGCAACACTTAGATTTTACTTATGGCATAGCTGTTGCAGTGAACATTATGATGCATGAGTTGGTTGTGAGAATGTTTTACCCTTCTGGAACACTGTAGCACCTTTTGTAGGATACAGTACAAACTGTCACACAGCCCATTCCATAAATGCTTGCCATTGCTCATTTACCATCACAGTTTCTCACTCTCAAACTTGATCACTCTTGCCAAGACAATTCTTTGCTCTGAGATCATTAATTAATCCCATCTCATTACATATTGCCAGGTCTAAAATAGCTTGTACCATGGTTGGTTCCAGAATGTATTGTTATAAGAAACTGGCCTGAATACATTCTATGACTCATCTTCAAGGTTACCTTTGTAAATTTGATTTGTCCAATTCATATGAAAATTAAAATCACCCATGATTATTCCAGTACCATTATTGCAAGCCCAATTATTTCTTGATGTATACTCTGTCCTAGCAGTGTAGCTCTGAACTACTCCTAGTGGTGACTTCTTTCCCTCGTTATTTCTTACCTCTATTCAAACTGATTCTACATCTTGATCTTCTGAGCCAAGATCATTTCTCGCTATTGTACCCACCTCATCCTTTATTAATACAACTACCCCACATCCTTAATAAAAGTAAATTACTGCGGATGCTGGAATCTGAAACCAAAGAGAAAATGCTGGAAAATCTCAGCAGGTCTGGCAGCATCTGTAGAGAGAGAAAATAACTAATGTTTTGAGTCCAGATGATCCTTTGTCAAAGCTAAAGACAGAGAAAGTGTTGCCCTCTGATAGTTTCTCTGCAGTTTGGCCTTTCACACCTTTTATTCTCTCTGGGGACTGCCATTAGCACTCTTTCCCCTTTGATTCTGCGGCTATTAGCACACATTTCCCTGGGTTTCTGTGGCTATGATTCATCTTTCATTCTCACGCCACAGCATAAATATTTCCCACTTTTTCTGAGATTTTCCAGCATTTTCACTTTGGCACCCTGCATCCTTATCCTTTCTTCCTATCCTTCTGAAATTTCAATTACCCTTGAATATTTTGTTCCCATTAGTCATTTTGCAACCACGTTTCTGTAATGGCTTTCATATTAAACCCATTTATTTCTATTTATTGCTATCAATTCACCATATACATTCAGATAAAGAACTTTTAATTTTGTGTTTTTACCTTTTTTTTCTCTAACCCGATTTGTTGGTGCACTCTTATATTTGTATGATTTCTACCTTCCTGTCATCAGCTGGTTATCATTACTCTCATCATTAACCTGCGCTATTGCCTTACCTTTCCTCATTAACTTTCTACATCTCCCCTGATGTGAATCCTTCTCACACACTCTTTTAAAATCTCTAGTTTAAAGCTCTCTCTAGAACCCTTGTTATACGATTCACCCCTTAAAAAGTGCTGGGACCAGGGTCCTGAAGGCTGTCGAAGCCCATTTCTCCTATGTCAATCTTTGAGCCACCAATTTAGCTCTCATTCAAAATTACCTAAAACAATGAGACTTAATGGAGTCAATGTTGAGAACTCTACTACATTGCACTAGCCTCTGATGAGTTTTCCCGCCAGTGAGATATATGCCAGAGATGGTGATGGAGGCATCTGGGACTTTGGCTGAGCAGCATAATTCTGAGTATCACTAGTCTGAGCGCCAATTTTCCCTAATTTTGGCACCGGTTCTTAGATGTCAGCGAGGGGTATGTTGCAGAATTTACTTGCCCAACCTTATTTTCATGTGATCTAATTCAATGCTTATGGCACAGCCAAGTGATTCATCCAATTTTATTCTGCTTTCCATAGCAGTTATAATGTGACTGACTGGCTTGCTGGGCCATTTCTGAGGGCAGTTACGAGTCAACCATGTTGATGTGGGGCTGGAGTCAATTATGGATCCAACAAGCTTTTTTCCCCTAAAGCACGTTAGTGAACCATTTTGGATTCCACGCATATCTGATTGATTCAAGGTAACGTTTACTGATACCACCTTCTTATTCCATATTTTGCAAGTTAGTTTTGAGCTTTTCTGCAAAGCTTTCTTTCTCTTTTTCGTATTTTTTGAGGTTCTGTTCTTTACAGTAGAAACAAAGGATGAAAAGGTTGTCACACTGTAGATAATTAACCAGCTGGTCAAACTTTATTAGGGAGGTGTTGCTTGCTCACCGTCCAAGGTGAAAGAAAGGGAAAGTCTTCCAAGTACATCTGATGATGTCACCACATAATCATGTGACACACTACACAGAGATGCATTGGTTTGCAATACATAACACTCGTGCACATGCAAAATCCATGGTTGATTTCTCCTGTGTTTTGAGCTAAAATTACAATATTTGTCTCTTGGAAAACTGCCGGAAAACATAATTTTGCAGGTTGATTTGAAATGACTTGGAAAAGTCTGCAGAAATCCAAAAAACATGACGGGGAAATAATCAGGATCAACTTGAGATCCAGATTTTTGAGAGCCTAATGTGTCTTCGGAGGGAAAAAACATTAACCAAGCCACTCAAATACGTAGGTAAGCTTAATCACATTGTGAAATATATAGCTTTTATAACCTAATATGTTACAGATATTAATTTGAACATTAAAATTTCAGTTACTAGAAAAGAATGTCAGCTGAATGGTTTTGAAAATATTGCATCGTTAATCAGTTGGTTTGACTTCTTTTGCTTATTGGCAAATTTATCTGCCATTGGTGATAAGTATTTTCATAGGTCTTTAGTTGTTATTGGAAAT
Source organism: Scyliorhinus canicula (assembly GCF_902713615.1). Classification (NCBI taxonomy): domain Eukaryota; kingdom Metazoa; phylum Chordata; class Chondrichthyes; order Carcharhiniformes; family Scyliorhinidae; genus Scyliorhinus; species Scyliorhinus canicula. The sequence continues at coordinate 135,512,853 of NC_052154.1, forward strand.
TTAAGTACCTATTTTTTTCACCTTCACTTGGTACGGTTTCTTAACTGTTTAGTTGAGATTTCTGGCTAATATATATATGCAATGATTATTGTAAAATGCTTTAAATTATGGAAAGTATTGTCACAAGTGGTTGTTGAAACAGTCAGTTTCTTTAGAAGGTGGTGATGCACTGTGGTAAGTCTTTTTAAAATTAGTTACAAATAACCAGTCCCCTTCCCACCTTCCAATCCTCTTCCTGTTACAAGAACCTTCCTATTTTTAAAGAAAAACATGGGACGAGAGTTAGGATCTTGAAACTGCCATCAACAGATCTGAAGGAGAGAAGGAAGCCAAGGTGGAAACAGATCTAGTGCAGGTAAAGCAACTGCATGTTTCTGTGAGAGAGAGAGATTGTGGGGCGAAGGCGATCTTTTAGGGAAGGAGAAAGATGGGGTTTGTCAGTCTATTCGGGCAGGTGAGCATATGTGTGGGCAGCAGGTGACATTGCGCACTTTCACACTTGTACAAAATTAAATAAAATAAGCTGTCTGATTTCCCATTTTTCCCCCCTTCTAAAACCATCCTCTTGGGCCTGGCTTTCAAGTTTACATACCAATCTTCGAATAACAATAACCAAAGAAGAAAGTTAAATACTTTTCAAAAGCTATCTTCTTTTTGTGATGAATAATATAAATGTATATATGTAAATTCACACTGTCTTTGTAAGCACAGTATCGCTATCCTACCACTAGGGGAGCACTCAGGAACTTGCACTGGGCTCCACTCTTGGCTCGGCCCACGACTCCTCCCCCTAGTGCAGCTGTATAAATACCCGTGTCCAGAGTCAGCCTGAGTTCACTACGAGTTCATCGACAGGTAACAGGCTGGCTCTGAAGTAAGTCGATTAAAGCCTAGATTCACATCGGAAACACGCGTCTGGTGAATTGATGGTTCCATCACTTTTATATGTGTCTAATAAATTATTTTGTTAATGAAGTTTAAAGTAGTGAGATGCGGTGGAGGGACAAAAATCGATGTGGGATATATCCAGTTTATTTTTTAAAACCCTTAGATTTCTTTCTTTACTTGATTCTGCTATAGAAGTGCCTGTTTGTTTTTGACTGTTATGGATGTATTTAGTTTTAAGTTTCGATGTGTAAAACATGTTGGGAATCAGTTAATCCAGATAACACCGACTTCTAGGCCTCAAATTGCTTTGCTGTCAGACACTGGAGGAGGGTTGATGAGGGGAAGGTGTCTGAATGAAGGAACACTGTTTAATTGTTGTTGGATTCTTGGCTGCTTATCTCGTATTGAGTGTCACATTTCTTTAATATCTTATGGGGAAGACTTAACCTTCAAGGAGCCCATGAAAATCAGAAAATAACCCTTGAGAAAATCTCAAAAAGAACTCTCAGAAAAGAAGTATTTTGCTCCTGCCAGCCACACCATTTAATAAGATCATGGCTGATCAATAAACTCAGCTCCACTCTCCCACTCAAGCTCCGTATCCCTTGATTCATTTAGATTCCAAACAATTATCAATCTCCGCCTTGAATATACCCAATAATTGTGGAACCACTGCTCACTTGAGTACAGAATTCCAAACCCTCTGAGTGAAGAAGTTTGAAGCCGTCTCCATCTTAAATGGCCAATCCCTTATCCTGAAATTATACTTGATTGTTGTCGACTCTTCGGCCAGGAGAAATAGGCTCTACCAAGCCCCCTCAGAATTGTTTTTGTTTTGATTAGATCGCCTCACATTCTTCTAAATTTCACTTTGTTTAATCCTATTCTTGACTTCTTTACTTAGTTAAGGGCGGATCACTTTTCCCATGGAGTTTTTATTGCTGCATGGAATATATATTCACTGGGGATTATGCATCTTTTCTTTAAATGTTTGCTGTTGCATATCTCCTGTTCTATGTTTCAATCTCATTGCCAAACTACTTAGGCCAACTTATTCCTCACGCCTATGTAAGTGTCTTTATTTACGCTTGATAGTCTAGTTTTGAATGTGTGCATCCCATTCAAACTCCATGTGAAATTCTATCATATTACGATCACTCTTTTGGTCACTCTTTTCAGAATATCTCTTACTCTGAGATTACTAATTAATTCTGTCTCATTATATAAACAAGATCACTTGTTCTCTGGTTGCTCTTGACTGCTCTCCATTAGTTGATATTCCAAGATATTTTTGTTGATTTAATTCCAATTTATTTTAAGATTAAAGTATCCCAAGATTACTCCATTGTTTTTGTTGAAGCATACAAACTCCTACCAGTGTTTTCTGCCCCTTGTAATTTTGTATCTTCAGTAGCTGAGTCCACTTCTTGCGTTGCTGAGTCAAAATCCTTTCTTACCTCACCTTAAATCATCCTTTTTGTTTGCCTTTTTGAACTTGAGGATAACTTGACTTTGGCAGCGAAGCAGCAAATGTTATTTGAGCAGATAACTGTTGTAAATCAACAATAGTACAGACAGCAAATGGGCGTCACCTTTGTTACAATTACAATGATCAACAATTAACCTCTTTCCATTATAAATTTACTATTTTGGGTTGTTTGTGAATGAAGATTGTCAGCAGAAACTTGGATTTGCTTTAACATGTTCAGTTTTGCATTGTCAATATTCAGTGTGCAATTACCTCTGTAATTCACAGAGACATTGCAAAAATAATACCAAATTTATAGAAATTGGCTTTTAGGGACAGGGTATCATTTTGTAACTGCATTGCTTGTTTATTATTGTGACCTGATTTTGAGACAAATCAGGGTAGATAGATAGAGAATGCCTCTTAGTTGGCAGTAGAGATCATTCATAAAAAGAGTTTTGGCAGATTAATTTAGTTGTTAGGGTTCATAGAATCATAAAATCCCTACAGTCCAGATGAAGGCCAGTTGGCCCATCGTGGTCTGCACTGACGCTCTGAAAGAGCAACCTATCCTGGCCCACACCCCTGCTCTATCCCCCTAACCCAGTAACCCCATGTAACCTTTTGGAAACGAAGGGTCAGTTTAGCAATCCACCTAACCTGTACATTTTTGGACTGGGAGGAAACCAGAGAACCCAGAGGAAACTCACGCAGACACTGGGAGAAAGTGCAAACTCCACACAGCCACCCAAGATCAGAATCGAACCCTGGTCCCTGGTGCTGTGAGGCAGCGGCGCTAACCACTGTGCCTCCGTGCCACGGGTTGTGGTCTTTCGGGACCTGAACACAGGTGAAGGAGAAATGCATTAGAAGGTGCTAATCTGTATTCGGTATGGTAGAGTAGCGGGAGTTCTATGTTTAACGTTCAATTTAGAAGCATTTTATACCCAAAAGAAGCATGAAAACAAAAAATACAATACAAAAGGCATAAAATTTATTTCTAAAAAGCAAAGCATTTTTGTGAATGCTGCTCCAGGTAAGATATTTTCTTCTCGTTTAGATCTGCAGATAGTTATTTTTCCAACTATTTTTTAGCTTCCAGAAAGAATAATGCCAATGTTTGCGGTGCTTTTACATATATTTACATCAACACAATGACACTATTAAATTGAAAATTAAATGATTGCTTTCTTGATACAATAACTCCAAATCATTAGTTTAGTTAGGCAGCAGGGTAGCATGGTGGTTAGCATAAATGCTTCACAGCTCCAGGGTCCCAGGTTCGATTCCCGGCTGTGTCACTGTCTGTGTGGAGTCTGCACGTCCTCCCCCTGTGTGCGTGGGTTTCCTCCGGGTGCTCCGGTTTCCTCCCACAGTCCAAAGATGTGCGGGTTAGGTGGATTGGCCATGCTAAATTGCCCGTAGTGTCCTAATAAAAGTAAGGTTAAGGGGGGGGTTGTTGGGTTACGGGTATAGGGTGGATACGTGGGTTTGAGTAGGGTGATCATGGCTCGGCACAACATTGAGGGCCGAAGGGCCTGTTCTGTGCTGTACTGTTCTATGTTCTATGTTCTAGTTCTAAAATTTATTTTATTTTAGTTGCTCTTTAAAACTTCCAGATTTCCACATGAGGTGCGAGTTACTGTGGGAGTTTGGCTTATCTGAGTCTTTTGGACCTTTTCTCAAGAGTCTATCTCAGCAGGAGAATAGACGCATTCAGTGGAAGAATAGTACCATATCTATTATTACGTGTTGGCAGCGGAAGCATTCTGACAGCTAAAGTTTGTGTACCCCTTATGACTCCTCACTTAAACCGGTGCAACGCATGCAAACAGATTACAGTTAATGATAGAGTGCACTCAAGTGAGATGATCTGAATAAGGAATCAGTTGTTAACCAGCTGCATTACAATCCCATATTTTAAAATTCATCAATGGGCACAGTGTCATTGACCAGCTGGCATATGCATAAAACACAGTTTTGTCAGACAAAAACTAACAAAACCATCTAATTCTAGCATTAGTTTCCACTTGATACAAACCAACTGTAACACAAATATGTTCTATCATACCTATGCAGAAAGGCTGTAATCCAGATATTCACACACAATGCTCTCCCTCAATGCATTGTTTGGGTATTCAGTCCAGTTGGAGACACAGTTTTGTTGACGAGGTGTATGACTGCAAAAAGAATTACAATTGCGTGATGCACCATAAATGCCACAAAATGCTTGGAAACCATTCACTTCCGGCCTGCACATTATCCTCGTGGTTTCCTACCTCGATAGCCCCTTAATGACACCTCTGCTCACACTTCTTCCACTAATTATTTTCCTCAATTTTGCTTTTGCAAACTAGATGAAGCAAATCAACTGAATGCAGCATTCTGTCAGATTGAAAGAGTAGGGCACAAGGTCCACTAAATTCAGAATTATTGATGGAGTGATAAAATAAGATTTAAAAGCCTTTAGATTGTCAGAAGGAAAGAAAGACTGAGTGATGAGGAATTCCTTACTGTTGAGGAACTGGACATCAAGAAATGTCAGGTATTTTTGAAAACCTGAGTCATACTATGAAATGGAGACCATATTGAAATGCAATTAGATGTGATGTTGTTGCAGTGGTGACTTGATTTATATTTTGTTATTCATTTAGGTTCATCGTTAGATACATACCATTTCCCGCAGGACACCAGCGGATATCATCCATAAGATGTACCTGATTGACACTGTTTGGCATTGGATTCAGGGGAAGAAAATGAAACTAATTGTGCTTTGATGATCAAATCAAAATCACGTAAGTAGTTTGTATTTAATTTTTGGATTATTTTGGGCTGAGTTTCTGATATTCAGCAGTGCATGCAGGAGGAAAACAGTGCTGATAAATATTTATTATTCACTCTGAATGAGCAGATCTGATATTTGCTTTGCCAAATAAGCATCATCTATCAACAATCATTACTTGGACTTCAACCATTGGGGAACTGAAATAAAACAAAATAAACAAAACTGCTGTAATTGTTGAGAGTTTCCATCCATGTATACACAATTTGAAAAAAATAGGATTGTCATTTCAATTTCAATAAAACATAACTATGGATGTAAAGAACATGTCTACCAAAATCACTGGAACTATTATAAGGTGCCAACAATACAGCTATGAGCTTTGTCTTTCTGAAGTTGGATTTTATCTGCTTGGAGCATTTTCAGTGATGTATAGGAACATAAGAACTACGAGCAGGTGTAGGCCATCTGGCCCTTCGAGCCTGTTCCGCCATTCATTGAGATCATGGCTGATCTTTAGTGGACTCAGCTCCACTTTCCTTTATTCGAGCTTTTCTCATAGTTACTGATCTATTGTTAAAAACGGGTCCAGTTTAATGGGATGAGTTAAGAATGTCACATAAAATATCCCACAGTATTTTGGTATCATTGTGTTAAATAGTGGCACAATTGAAAGTGAGTGCAGGACAGACTTACCTCTTGCATCCATCAACAATTAAAGCCTCCCTTTGTGACTTGTGATGCTGCATGTGTCCTGAAATTAAATTGTCTATTATAGTTTGAATAAAATGAAACCATTCAAAGGAATAGCTAAAGTGACATTAAACAACACAAGTTTTGTGGAGATAACAGCAACAGGACTATGTTAAAGGTTTGAACAGAATTAAGAATTAATTAAGAACACTTGTATTTATTATTATTTATTATAACACTTTTCAGAAATTTAAATAAATTTCCATAGATCTGAAACAAGAATAGGAAATTATGGAAATGCACAGTTCGTCCAAATGTTACCTCAAAAACGTCAGCCTTCTTTTCTCTTTTAAACTTTGATTAACTTGCCATACATTTCCAGCATTTTTGTTCTTCATAAAGCACTAATATAGTTGGAATATCATTTTTAGATGTCAGAACCAAGACAATTTGTACTGATAAACAACCCATTGCAAATCCAGTGAATTTTGGTCTGAACATGCACAATGCATTTTACTGCCTGAACGTTTATAGAAAGTCCATTTTGCAATGAAAATGACTGTCTGAACAATAGTAAATCACTTCCATTAGTCATATCCACTGAGAATGTAGTGTAATCTTTGTATGTCATAAGTACTTTTGCCTTTAATCCACAATCTTTTGAACATAAGAATTAGGAGCAGAAGTAGACCATCTGGCCCCTTGTGCCTGCTCCACCATTCAGTAAGATCATGGCTGATCTTTTTTGGGCTCAGCTCCACTTATCTGCCTGCTCACCATAACCCTTAATTCCTTTACTGTTCAAAAATCTATCTTTCTTTTCCTTAGACTCATCCAATAAGGTAGCCTCTTTACTGGGTAGGGAATTCAACAGATAAAGTCAAATGTGTAAATTTACATCTATATAATCCTCTTTATAGAAACATAGAAATAGGAGGAGGCCACTCAGCTCTTCTTTGCCACTCATTATAATCAGTACTGATCATCCAACTCAATGGCCTAATCCCGCCTTCCCTCCATATCCTTTGATCCTCTTGCCGAAGAGCTATATTTAACTGCTTCTTGAAAACATACAATGATTTGGCCTCAACTACTTTTTGTGCTAACGAATTTCACAGGCTCACTACTCTCTGGGTGAAGAAATTTCTCCTTATCTCTGTCCTAAGTGTTCTAACCCGCATCCTCAGACTGTGATTCCTGGTTCTGGACACCACCAACCTTCTTGTGTATACTCTGTCTAGTCCTGTTAGAATTTTATAGGTTTCTATGAGGTCCCCCTTCATTCTTCTGAACTCCAGTGAATACTGTCCCAACCGACTCAATCGCTTTTCATTCCTCCATCCTGTCATCGCAGGAATCGATGCACTCCCTCTACAGCAAGAACATCCTTCCTCCGATAAGAACATCAAACCTGCAGATAATATTCCAGGTGTTGCCTGAACAAATGAAATTAAAAATGAAAATAGCTTATTGTCACGAGTAGGTTTCAATGAAGTTACTGTGAAAAACCCCTAGTCGCCACATTCCGGCGCCTGTCTGGGGAGGCTGGTACGGGAATTGAACCATGCTGCTGGCCTGCTTGGTCTGCTTTAAAAGCCAGCAATTTAGCCCAGTGTGCTAAACCAGCTCCTGTACTCAAATCCTCTTGTAATGAAGGCCAACCTTTACTGCCTGCTGCATCTGTATGCTTATCTTCAGCAACTGGTGTATGAGGACATCCAGATCTTGTTGCACATCCCCCCTCTTAATTTATGGTCATTCAGATAATAGTCTTCCTTCTTGTTTTTGCTACCAAAGTGAATAACCTCACATTTATCCAAATTATACTGCATCTACCATTCACCTGCCCACTCAGTCGACTTGTCCAAATCACATTGAAAGATCTCTGCATCCTCCTCACTGCTCACCTTCCACCAACTTTGTGTCATGTTATAACAACCAATATTATGAAGTGCTTCATGGCTAATAGTTATTAAATTCTGATTTTGTACATGAAAAGGATGCTTTTAAAAAAAAATCCGACATTGGTAAACAACTCCAAATAAATGCTGCAGCCAGTTTGCGCGCACAGACCAACAGCGAACCATTGACAGCACCTTCCTTCCATACCTGCAATCTCTCGCATCTGTAAGGACAAGGGCAGCTGATGTGTAGGAACACTACCGCTTGCATGTTCCCCTCCCAAGCTTTTTTAGAGGGGCTGGTTTAGCACACTGGGCTAAATCGCTGGCTTTGAAAGCAGACCATGGAAAGCCAGCAGCACGGTTCAATTCCCGTACCAGCCTCCCCGAACAGGCGCCGGAATGTGGCGACTAGAGGCTTTTCACAGTAACTTCATTGAAGCCTACTCGTGACAATAAGCGATTTTCATTTCATTTCATTTCAAGTTACACATCATCCTGACTTAGTGAAAGAACAGCGATATGATTCTGTCATTGGGTCAAAAACTGGAATTCACTTCCTTTTAAAAAAAAATATTTTTATTCTCCTCCTTTTTCACATTTTCTCCCAAATTTACTCCCAACAATAATCAGTAACGGATGCAATGCCAATCCCCATACCCATAACAACAATCCCATCCTCCCACCAAACCCCAAACATTAGCCTGCATGTTAACATAAACAAATGACAAAAAAGAATCAGGAATAGCCCATAGTCACCATTAACACATACTGCTGCAACCCTCCCACCCCCACCCCCCCAATGTTTGATGTAATCTAATTCTCGAAAGTGCATAATGAATAACATCCATGAATTGTAGAACCCTCCCCCCGCCCCGCCATCCTTCCCCTCAGTTCAAATTTGACCTTCTCAAGAGTCAGGAATTCCAGCAGGTGCCCCCCCGCCATGCCAGGGCACAGGGTGGAGAGGTTGATCTCCATCCTAACAGGATCCGCCTTTGGGCGATCAATGAGGCGAAGGCTACAACATCTGCCTCTGCACCCGTTTCCAACCGCGGCTGGTTCAACACCCCGAATATGGCCTCCCAAGGGCCCGGGTCCAGTTTCACGGACACCACTTTAGAGATTACCCTAAGAGCCTCCTTCCAGTAATCCTCCAGGTTTGGACAGGACTAAAACATATGAACGTGGTTTGCGGGGGCCCCCTGCAACACTCACACATCCCCTCAAAGAGCTGGCTCATCATCGCCCTTGTAAGGTGTGCTCTGTACACCACCTTGAGCTGTATCAGCCTCAACCTCATACACTAGGTGGAGGCGTTCACCCTCCGGAGCAGCTCACACCAGAGCCCCTCCTTCATACCCCCTCCCAACTCCTTCCTCCCACTTTGCCTTGATCCCTCCCAGCGGCGCCTTCTCCACTTCCAAAATAGTCCCGTAAACCGCTGATACTACCCCCTTCTCCAGTCCCCCTGTCGTCAGCACCTCCTTCAGCAATGTGGAAGCCGGCTGTACAGGGATGCTCTGAATCTCCTTTCTGGCAAAGTCTCGAACCTGCATGTATCTAAATATTTCCCCCCTGCTCCAGCCCATACTTCACTCCCAGCTCCTTCAATCCTGCAAACTGACTCCCAAGAAACAAATCTTTTAGTGTCTGAATACCTTTCTCCTCCTAACTCCGAAAATTTCTATCCCAGTTCCCTGGCTCAAATCTATGGTTCTCCCAAATCGGCATTTCCCTTGACCCTGCCCCGAACCCGAAGTGCTGGCGAAACTGTCTCCAAATTGTCAACGAAGCTATTACTACCGGACTCCCTGAGCATCTCCCCGGGGCCGCCGGGAGCAGCGCTGTTGCTAGTGCCTTCAATCCTGACCCCCTACACAAACTCTCCTCCGTTCTGACCCATTGAGAGTCAACCCCTCTGACCCAGCTCCGTACCTTCTCCACATTCGTCGCCCAGTAATAATACATCAGGTTCGTTAGACCCAACCACCTGCCTGCCTTCCTCTCTGTAGTAGCACCTTTCTAATTCTGGCCTCCTTCCCTCCCCATATGAATGAGGCAATAATCCCTTCAAACTCTCGAACAAACGCCTTTGGTAAGAAAATCGGCAGGCTTTGGAAAACAAACAAGAATCACGGCAATGCATTCATTTTAACCGCCTGTACCCGACCCGCCAGTGACAGAGGGAGATCTTTCCACCTTGCAAGATCAGCTTTCACCCTCCCACCAAACTAGAAATGTTGTACCTGCGGAGCCCCCCCCAACAATCCCGAGCAACTTGTATGCCCGGGTATCTAAAGTGAGTTGGAATTCTGTTCCAAACAGCATTGTAGGAGTACCTACACCAGATGGACTGCAGGAGTTCAATAAGGTGACTCACCAGCACCTTTTCGAGGGCAATTAGTGAGACAACAAATGCTGGCTTTGCCTGTGACACACACGTCCTATGAAAATAGATTTTCAGTTGACTTGCTTATTTTTTGTTGGGTGAGGTTGATGTTGTCAATGTCAGGGAGAGAAATTCATGCTTTCCTTCAACAGAAATATGCCAGGAGCACTTTTTATATCCACAAGCAGACGGGTCTTCTATTTAACATCTCAACATTCTTAGTCAGCATGCATTGTGTTCAAGTCCTCGATTGAAGCCCAAATCTACAACTTTGTTAGGAGAGACAAGGGTGCTTAACTCTTATTCTAAAATTTAAACACAAATTTCTGGAAAGGTACAACAGATCAGTTTGTATTTGAAAGAGGAAAAATATGAAAAAAGCTAGTTTTGATGAACGGTGTCAGCTGAAACAGCTATGTATCAGATGTCACCTAATCTGCTTTACATTTCCAGCACTTTCATTTCCAATGCACTTACATTTAGAGTAATTAATAGTCAGAAGAAAATTGCAAAGAAATCATTGTGAATGCAATGGTTTTAAAAGCTACTTGAGTGAAATTCAAGTTGTTTTTAATGTTTGCACCCTTGCTATACAATACTGCCCTGTATTTATGGCAGGTGTAGTTTACTTGAACTAAAACATAGCAGGTGTTGTTGGGTGATGTTTATATTTGTTACCAAAGCTGTTTGGAGTTGTTTACCAGCGCTAGCTGTTTTTGTTTTAAGCAGGTATTATATTTTACCAGGTGAGAATTGGAAAACAGAAAAATTGGACAGCCGGATTTTATTCAATAGCTTAGTTTCCATATTGCGTGATACAAAGGTGGTATTTCTGTCTGTGACATCCAGTACGATGTCAGCAGCCAACTTTAGGTCCCTTGCTTGTCAGCTCAGATGGCTCCAGTGTGATACAGAATGATGCCAACAGTGCAGATTCAACCCCCAGGAGGCCTGCTTCCTCACTTGTGGAGTCAAGATGACCCTCAAGTTATAGGTAACCTATTTTTCAAATTTATTCTTTCATGAGATGTGGATGTTGCTGGCATGGTCAACATTTACTGACAGCCCTTGAACTGAGGGCAGCTAAGAGTCAATCACACTGCTTTTTTAAAAAATAATTTTTATTCAAATTTTCACAAAATATCACTAACAAAAAATATCAAGAAAAGACAGAACAAAACCCACCCCCCATGTATACAAAAAAGAAAAAAGAAATTAACGCCTGTCATTAGCAATGAACAAATATACACATCCCTTCAGCCCAAAACAAAGAAAACGTCCCCCCCGGGTTGCTGCTGCTGCTGGCCTTTTTCTACCGTTCTGCCAGGAAATCTAGGAATGGTTTCCACCTCCTTGAAGAATCCCTGCACTGACCCCCTTAGGGCAAATTTCACCCTCTCCAATTTAATAAACCCCGCCATACCGTTGATCCAGGCCTCCACGCTTGGGGGTCTTGCATCCTTCCACTGAAGACGAATCCTCCGCCGGGTTATTAGGGACGCAAAGGCCAGAATACCGGCCTCTTTCGCCTCCTGCACTGCCGGCTCCTCTGCAACTCCAAATATTGCGAGCCGCCAGCCCGGTTTGACCATGGATCCTACCACCCTCGATACCGTCCTTGCTATGCCCTTCCAAAATTCACCCAGCCCGGTTTGACCCTGGATCCTACCACCCTCGACGCCATCCTTGCTACGCCCTTCCAAACTTCCCCCAGTGCTGGGCATGCCAAGAAAATATGGGAATGGTTTGCTGGGCTCCCTGGGCTCCTAATACACCTCTCCTCATTCCCAAAAAAACGGGTCATGCTTGTCCCGGTCATGTGAGCCCTATGCAGCACCTAAAACTGTATGAGGCTAAGCCTCGCACAAGAAGAGGAGGAGTTCACCCTTCCCAGGGCGTCCGCCCACGTCCCCTCCTCAATCTCCTCACCCAGCTCCTCCTCCCATTTACCCTTTAGCTCCTCCACCGAGGCCTCGTCTACCTCCTGCATCACTTGGTATGTTGCCGAGATCCTCCTCTCTCCAACCCACACCCCCGCGAGCACCCTGTCCTGGACCCCACATGGTGGCAGCAGAGGGAACTCCGCCACCTGCCGCCTGACAAACGCCCTTACCTGCATGTACCTAAAGGTGTTCCCCGGGGAGAGCCCGGACTTCCAGCTCATCCAGGCTTGCAAACTTCCTGTCTACAAACAGGTCCCCCAACCGCCTAACACCTGCCCTGTGCCAACTCAGGAACCCGCCGTCACTTCTTCCCGGGACAAACCGGTGGTTCCCCCGTATCGGGGACCTCATCGAGGGTAGCCGCCACCACCGGGCTCGTGGTATACCTCGTTGGAAGGAGCGGCAGAGGCGCCATTACCAGCGCCTCCAGGCTCGTGCCCAACAGGACGCCATCTCCATCCTCTTCCATGCTGGCCCTTCCCCGTCCATCACCCACTTACGCACCATCGCTGCATTGGCAGCCCAATAATACCCACAGAGGTTGGGCAGCGCCAGCCTCCCCCCTATCCCTGCCCCGCTCCAGGAACACCCTTCTCACCCTCGGGGTCCCGTGCGCCCACACAAACCCCGTAATGCTCCTGTTAACCTGCCTGAAAAAGGCCTTCGGGATAAGGATGGGGAGGCACTGGAACAGGAACAGAAATCTCGGGAGCACCGTCATCTTGACTGATTGCACCCTACCCGCCAGAGACAGCGGCAGCATGTCCCACCTCTTAAACTCCTCCTCCATTTGCTCCACCAGCCTCGTGAGGTTAAGCTTTTGCAAGGCCCCCCAGCTCCTGGCCACCTGGACCCCCAAGTACCTGAAGCTCCTCTCCGCCCTTTTTACTGGGAGCCTACCAATCCCCGCCTCCTGGTCCCCCGGGTGTACAACGAACAGCTCGCTCTTCCCCAAGTTGAGCTTGTACCCTGAGAAATCCCCAAATTCCCTGAGAATCCACATCACCTCCGGCATTCCCCCCACCGGGTCCGCCACATACAACAATAGGTCATCCGCATAGAGCGACACTCGGTGTTCCTCCCCACCTCGCACCAGCCCCCTCCAGTTCCTTGACTCCCTCAGTGCCATGGCCAGGGGTTCAATTGCCAGCGCAAAAAGCAGGGGGGGGACAAGGGACACCCCTGCCTCGTCCCTCGGTATAACTGAAAATACTCCGACCTCCTCCTACTCGTGGCCACGCTCGCCATCGGGGCCTCATATAACAGCCTCAGTCACCTGACAAATCCCTCCCCAAACCCGAACCTCTCTAACACCTCCCACAAGTTGCGGTGAATGTAACTTAGTAATTCACACTGTATTTACCATTGTTAGCGCAGTAGCGTTATCCGACCACTAGGAGGAGTAGCTCTGGGAATGCTCAGGAGTTTGTACAGGGCTCCACCCTTGGCTCCGCCCATGACTCCTCCCCCTGGGCTGCTGTATAAATACCCTTGTCCAGAGCCAGCCTGCAGTTCATCGAGAGTTCAATGGTTAACAGGCTGGCTCTGTAGTAAGTAGATTAAAACCACTGTTCATATCTTAAAGCACGTGTCTAGTGAATTGATGGTTCCATCAATTTAATCTACTTAAGAACAGTCAGGATCAATCATGGAATCAGCCCTCAAGCCTGGACGCATGGAACTCGACCCACAGGATGCAGAGGCAAAAGAAATCTTCTCCCACTGGCTGCGGTGCTTTAAGGCCTACCTGGCAGAAGCAAGCACAGCCGAAACAACAGAGGAACAGAAGTTAAGTCTACTGCACGCAAGGGTGAGCCACAGAATCTCTACGCAACTAAACTCGGCCGGTTCACATACTGCAGCGCTAGCGATACTCGATAAGATGTATGTAAGGCCCATTAGCAAAGTTTCCGCACGCCATGTGTTCACGACTCGCCGCCAGCGGCCCCCACAGAATCACTTGCCGAATTTTTAAGAGAGCTCAATAATCTATCAAATGACTGCAACTATCAAGCGGTTACCGCGGCTGAACATGGAGAACTTGCTGTACGCGATGTTTTTGTAGCGGGCCTCAGGTCTAATTATGTGCGCAACCGACTGCTGGAAAAGGGGGCCAAAGACTTAGAAACAACTGCGGAAATTGCTACCACGATGGAGGTCTCCTTCCGCAGCGTCACCTCGTTCCCTGCGGACCCCGCGACCCAATCATAGTCCCCCGACCAGCGACTCCCCCAGGCCTGTGCCACGCGGCCGCCCAGTCACCATGCTGCCCGAGCCAGCCACCATGCTGCTCCAGCCAGCCACTATGCTGCTCCAGCCTGCCATTTCTGCGGCCAGATTCAGCACCCGCGGCAGCACTGCCCGGCCCGCAACGCGACCTGCAGCAGCTGCGGGCGGAAAGGCTACTACGCGAGAGTGTGCCTCGCAAAAAGGGCCCCAGCGTCCAACTCCCAAGCGGCACGAAGTAATCGCTCCCCACACCCGCAGGCCCGCGGGGCCCGAAACGCTGCGGCCTATGCCCTGACCCCGCCCCCTCCCGCCTGGGGCGATTCATGGGGGCCGCCATCTTGGCAAACCACCACGCGGCCGGCCACGTGCGACTCATGGGGGCCGCCATCTTGGACGCCATTTTCCTCGCCGCCTGCCACGTGCAATCCACGGGCCCGACCTGCATCTCCACGCTCGAACAACTCATCGGAAGAGTACGACCTCCCCGGGCGCTCGTCACGCAGCCCGCAACTGGATCAATCACGCCCGAAGCACCTGCAAAATTCGATGGCAGAGGTCCAAATCAACGGGTACAACAAGCCATGCCTGCGCGCCACTCTTATTAGGCCTAGATTTTCAGTGTAACCTTAAGAGCCTCACCCTCAGCTTCGTCGGGCCCCTGCCCCCACTCACTATCTGCAGCCTCGCTACGCTGCGAATCTCCCCCCCCCCCCCCCCCCCCCCCCCCCCCCCCTCTCTTCGCCAATCTCACAAAGGACTGTAAACCCGTAGCCACAGCCTGCAGGATAGGGTATTTATCAGATCAGAGGTCCGAAGGCGTCTCAGTGAGGGGATTATAGAGGCCAGCAATAGTCCCTGGAGAGCTCAGGTGGTGGTCGTTAAGACCGGGGAAAAATCCCGCATGATTGTCGACTATAGTCAGACCATAAATAGATTTACGCTCCTCGACGCGTATCCCCTCCCCAGGATTGCAGACATGGCAAATCAGATCGCCCAGTATCGGCTCTTTCCACGGTGGATCTGAAGTCTGCATACCACCAGCTCCCAATCCGCCTGGAGGACCGCAACTACACGGCATTCGAGGCCGATGGCCGCCTCTTACATTTCCTCCGGGTCCCCTTCGGCGTCACTAATGGTGACTCGGTGTTCTAATGAGCAATGGACCGAATGTGGACCAGTACGGGCTGCGGGCCACGTTTCCATACTTGGACAATGTCACCATCTGCGGCTATGACCAGCAGGACCACGACGCCAACCTCTACCATTTTCACCAGACGGCTCAGAAATTAAACCTCACTTATAACAAGGAGAAATGCGTTTTCCACACAGACTGGCCATCCTCGGCTACGTTGTGGAAAATGGAGTCCTGGGCCCAGACCCGGACTCTTAGAACTCCCCCTCCCCCATTGCCCCAAGGCCCTCAAACGGTGCTTGGGCTTCACCTACTACGCCCAGTGGGTAACTCAATATGCGGACAAAGCCCGCCCACTCTTTAAGGCCACACGATTTCCCCTGTCAGCTGAGGCACGCCAGACCTTCAACTGCATCAAGGAGGACGTCGCCAAAGCGGCCATGCGGGCGGTGGATGAATCCACTCCATTCCAGGTTGAGAGCGACGCCTCAGACGTAGCTTTAGCAGCCACATTAAATCAGGCAGGGAGACCAGTCGCATTTTTCTCCCGTACCCTTTCCGCTTCAGAACTCCGACACTCCTCAGTCGAGAAAGAAGCACAAGCCATTGTGGAGGCTATTCGTTACTGGAGACACTACCTCTCAGGTAGGAGGTTCACCCTCATCACCGGCCAAAGATTGGTTGCCTTTATGTTTGATAACTCGCAAAGGGGCAAAATAAAAAAAGATTAAATTCTTCGGTGGAGGATCGAACTCTCCACCTACAATTACGATATTAAGTATCGACCCGGGAAGCTCAACGAGCCTCCGGATGCCCTATCCTGTGAGACATGCGCCAGCGCGCAGATTGACCGACTGAAAGTCATCCACAACGACCTCTGCCACCCAGGGGTCACCCGGCTCGCCCACTACATCAGAGCCCGAAACCTGCCTTCCTCCAACGAGGAGGTAAAAGCGGTCACCAGGGACTGCCCGATCTGTGCAGAGTGCAAACCGCACTTCTATAGACCAGACAGGGCCCATCTGGTCAAGGCTTCTAGGCCCTTTGAACGCCTCGCGATTGATTTCAAAGGGCCACTCCCCTCAACTAACAAGAACGTTTACTTTCTAAACGTCGGAGATGAGTTCTCCCGTTTCCCATTTGCTATCCCGTGCCCCGACATGACCTCCCATACAGTCATTAATTAGGGCCCTGCATAGCATCTTCACCCTGTTTGGTTTCCCCAGCTACGTGCACAGCGACTGGGGTTCGTCCTTCATGAGCGACGAGCTGCGTCAGTACCTGCTCGACAAGGGCATTGCCTCGAGCAGAACTACCAGCTACAACCCCAGGGGGAACGGGCAGGTGGAGAGGGAGAACGTGACGGTCTGGAAGACCGTCCTACTGACCCTCCGGTCTAGAAAGCTCCAAGTCTCCCAGTGGCAGGAAGTCCTCCCAGACGCGCTCCACGCTATTAGGTTCCTTTTGTGTACGGTGACCAATCAGACCCCTCACGAGAGGCTCTTCATTTTTTCCAGGGGCACTACCACGGGGGTCTCACTTCCGGCATGGCTGAGGACACCGGGCCCGGTACTCCTGAGGAAACACGTCAGGGTACACAAAACCGACTCCCTTGTTGAGAAGGTGCGCCTGCTCCACTCCAACTCCCAGTACGCCTTTGTCGAGTTCCTTGACGGCCGTCAGGACACAGTATCCCTCCGGGATCCAGTGCCCCCTCTACCCCCACAGAAGGACCCCTCACCCTACACCCCATGCTGCCGCTCCCAGGCCCACGAGCTCGCTCCACCAGTTCCGTGCACCCCCGCCGGCCAGCCCCCAGCGCCCCCAGTCCCCGGTCGAACCAGAAGAGTATGAAGCTCGGATACAACCCTCCCTGGAGTCCGCCATCGTACCCCAGCACACAACACCCATCCAGCCACCGCAAGAGGCTGCAACCCCGGTGCTCCGCAGATCACAGCGGACAGTTTGACCACCGGACAGACTTACGTTGTGGACCACCACCCCCGCCGGACTTGATTTTTTTGCAGGGGGTGAATGTGGTGAATGTAACTTAGTAATTCACACTGTATTTACCAATACCATTGTAAGCGCAGTAGCGTTATCCGACCACTAGGGGGAGTAGCTCTGGGAATGCTCAGGAGTTGGTACAGGGCTCCATCCTTGGCTCTGCCCACAACTCCTCCCCCTGGACTGCTGTATAAATACCCTTGTCCAGAGCCAGCCTGCAGTTCATCGAGAGTTCAACGGGTAACAGGCTGGCTCTGTAGTAAGTAGATTAAAACCACTGTTCATATCTTAAAACACGTGTCTAGTGAATTGATGGTTCCATCACAAGTACCCCCGCTCAACCCTGGCAAAGGCCTTATCCACGTCCAACGCCACCACTATCTCTGCCTCCCATTCTACCGCCGGCATCATTATAACATTCAAGAGCCTCCGTATGTTAGTGTTCAGCTGCCTCCCCTTCACGAACCCCATTTGATCCTCGTGGATAACCTGCGGCACACAGTCCTCTATCCTCGTGGCTAAGATCTTCGCCAACAGCTTGGCGTCTGAGTTAGATCGAGATCGGCCTGTATGACCCACACTGCAGGGGATCCTTGTCCCGCTTAAGGATCAAGGAAATCAGCGCCCGAAACATCGTCGGATGCAGAGCCCCCCCTTCCCTTGCCTCGTTGAAGGTCCTAACCAACAGGGGGCCCAACAGGTCTGCATACATTTTATAGAATTCGACCGGGAACCCATCCGGACCCGGGGCCTTCCCCGACTGCATGCCTCCTATCCCTTTAACCAGCTCCTCCAGCTCAACCGGCTCCACCAGTCCCTCCTCCACCCTCGGGAATCTCAACCGGTCCAAGAAGCGCCCCATCCCCCCCTCCTCCACTGGGGGTTCGGACTGATACAGTTCCTCATAAAAGTCCTTGAAGACCCCGTTAATGTCTACCCCCCTTCGCACCACATTCCCTCCCCTATCCTTAACTCCACCAATCTCCCTGGCCACATCCCGCTTACGGAACTGGTGCGCCAGCATCCTGCTCTCCTTCTCCCCATATTCATACACTGCTCCCTGTGCCTTCCTCCACTGAGCTTCTGCCTTTCTGGTGGTCAACAAGTCGAACTCAGCCTGGAGACTACGCCGCTCCCTCAGCAATCCTTCCTCCGGAGCCTCCGCGCATCTCCTGTCCACCCTCACCATCTCTCCCACCAGTCTCTCCCTCTCTCTCTGCTCTCTCCTCTTCCTGTGGGCTCGGATGGAGATCAACTCCCCCCTAACCACCGCCTTCAGCGCCTCCCAGACTGTCCCCACCCGGACCTCCCCATTGTCATTGGCCTCCAGGTACCTCGATACATCCTCGAACCCGCCCGCCCACCTCCTCATCCGCCAGCAGCGCCACCTCCAAGCGCCAAAACGGGCGCTGGTCCCTCTCCTCCCCCAGCTCGAGGTCCACCCAGTGCGGGGCATGGTCAGAAATGGCGATCGCCGAATACTCAGCATCCTCCACCCTCGCAATCAGCGCCTTACTCATAACGAAAAAATTATTCCGGGAATAGGCCTTATGCACATGGAAGAAGTATGGAAATTCCCTGGCCCTCGGCCTCGCAAACCTCCATGGATCCACCCCTCCCACCTGGTCCATAAACCCCCTCAACACCTTAGCCGCCGCTGGCCTCCTCCCCGTCCTGGATCTGGATCGATCCAGTGCCGGGTCCAGCACCGTGTTAAAATCCCCCCCCATTATCAGGCCCCCCCACCTCCAAATCTGGAACCCGGCCCAACATGCACCGCATGAAACCCGCATCGTCCCAATTCGGGCCGTATACATTGACCAGTACCACCCGCTCCCCCTGCAGCTTACCGCTTACCATCACATAACCGCCCGCCGCTGTCTGCCCCACATTCGATGCCTCAAACGACACCCTCTTCCCCACCAGGATCGCCACCCCCCGATTTTTTGCATCCAGCCCCGAATGAAACACCTGGCCTACCCATCTCTTCCTCAATCTAACCTGATCCGCCACCATCAGGTGCGTCTCCTGAAGTATGGTCACATCCGCCTTCAGCCCCTTCAGGTACGCAAACACGCGGGCCCGTTTGACCAGCCCATTCAGTCCCCTCACATTCCAGGTTATCAGTCGGATCAGGGGGCTACCTGCCCCCCTCCCCCGCCGACTATCCATTACCCTTCCTCAGCCCGCCACGTGCCCGCGCCCCCCGCTCAGCCCGTTCCCCACGGCGGCAGACTCCCATCCCGACCCCCTCCACATACTCCAGCTCCTTCTTGGCCATTCCAGCAGCAACCCGGGAACCCCCCCCAAAGCTAGGAGCCCCCTTAGCTGCATTGCTCCCTCCATTGTACTCCCGCAAGTCAGCTGACCCCGGCTACTCCCGCCCCTTCTCCGACCCCTGTCAATCACATTGCTGTGGGTCTGGAGTCCCATATACGTCAGACCTGGCGGGGGTGGTAGATTTTCTTCCCTGAAGGACATGTGTGAAGCACGTGGGTTTTTCACAACACTTGATGATAGTTTCATGGACACCATTACTGAGACTACCTTTATATTCCAAATTTATTAATTGAATTCAAATTCCATCAGCTGCTGTGAACCCTTGACCTCAGAACATTAGACTAGATCTCGACATCAGCATCTCCCCCAGCTGAGGAACAAGGGCTAATTACATTATTACTATACATGAATAATGGACATTGGGATGAAATACTTTCTTTTTATTACCTTATCAGAGTTACAAAGCCAGAGCTCAGAGTGCGGACAGGGGTAAACCCCTAATCCAGCTCCTTGCCTGCTCCAAAAACCAATTCAAATTGAATCCAGTTCATTGTCGCCACAAGAGAGACTTACCAGATCCAGGCAGTTCACCTGACCTCACGCTCATCTTAGCCAAAAGGCCGAGAAGCGATTGTGATAAAATACTGAACTAGCACAATTACCTGTGGAACGACATGCTGGCAAAATGTAGCTGTTTAAGGAGAGGGGCTGGAGCGAGGGCGGGTGTTCAATGGTAAGGGGGTAATAGGAAAGAGAGGAGGAAAGAATAGTAAAACAGAAAGGAAACTCTGATACCCATCGCTGAAAATATAAATTGGAGATGTAGGCTGAATATTTGACATCTTACTCTGAAATTTAGAAATGCTGAGAAATGCATGTATATTAGACCAATCTTTTAATCTGTGCTGTTCTGCTCTGGTTAAGGAAAAGTGTTGGTGTAGTGCAGTGGTGGGCAAACTTTTCCGTGCAAGGGCCACATTCAGAAATTCACAATTTTAAAGGGCCGCATAGTATATTAAGTAAAATAATTACTTCACCCGGTTATGATTCTGGGCGCCTCATATAGAACATAGAACAGTACAGCACAGAACAGGCCCTTCGGCCCTCGACGTTGTGCCGAGCAATGATCACCCTACTCAAGTCAACGTATCTACCCTATACCAGTAAGTAACCCAACAGCCCCCCCCATTAACCTTAAAAAAATAATTAAAAATTTTTTAAAAAATTTAAAAAAAAAATAATTTTTTTTTAAAATGACTTGGTGGGCCGCATAAAGACCTTTGGCGGGCCGCATGCGGCCCGTGGGCCGTAGTTTGCCCACCCCTGGTGTAGTGTGTAGTACTTCTGCTTTACCTGAACCCAGTCCAAAAGGTAGAAAACGGTTTTAATTTCCTATGATGGGAAACGTAGTTATGCTCAGAAGGATATATGAAGAATGTTGTCCTGATTTTTCAGTGATTTGGAAGCGTAAGAGGAAAATCTCTGACAAAGGTTGCAATAGAAATGTGAATGTTGATGTTCTGAGGAACTTGGGTGTACTCGTAAACGGATCACAGAATGTTAGCATGTATTTACAGCATGTAATAATAAAGGCAAAAAGCATATTGACATTTATTGCCAGATTGGAGTACAAGAATAAGGAAGTCTTGCCATAGTTGTACAGGATTTTGTTGAGCCCACACCTGTGTAAAGTTTTGATCCCTTTATCTCAGGAAAGATATCCGTGCAATGAAGGTGGTACACTGAAGATTCACTGGATTGGTTTCTGGGATGAAAGGGTTGTCCATGATAGGCTGAGTAAATTGTGTCTAGATTCTCTGGAGTTTAGGTGAATGGGTGGTGATCTCACTGAATGTACAAGATTTTGAAGTGATTTGTCAGGGTAGAAATTTGTTTCACCATTGGAGTGGATTTGTTTATTGTCACGTGTACTGAGGTACAGCGAAAAGTATTTTCTGCGAGCAACTTAACAGATCATTAAGTACATGGGAAGAAAAGGGAATAAAAGAAAATAAACAATAGGGCAACACAAGGTATACAATGTAACTACATAAGCACTGGCATTGGATGAAGCATACACGGTGTAGTGTTAATGAGTTCAGTCCATAAGAGGGTCATTTAGGAGTCTGGTAACAGCGGGGAAGAAGCTGTTTTTGAGTCTGTTTGTGCGTGTTCTCAGACTTCTGTATCTCCTGCCCGATGGAAGAAGTTGGAAGAGTGAGTAAGCCAGGTGGGAGGGGTCTTTGATTATGCTGCCCACTTTCCTCAGGCAGCAGGAGGTGTTAGATGGAGTCAATGGATGGGAGGCAGGTTGATGTGATGGACTGGGCGGTAGTCACGACTCTCTGAAGTTTCTTGCGGCCCTAGGCCGAGCAGTTGCCATACCAAGCTCTGATGCAGCCAGATAGGATGCTTTCTATGCGCATCTGTAAAAGTTGGGAAGGGTTAATGTGGACATGCCAAATTTCCTTAGTTTCCTGAGGAAGTATAGGTGCTGTTGTGCTTTCTTGGTGGTAGCGTTGACGTGGGTGGACCAGGACAGATTTCTGAAGATGTGCACCCCAAGGAATTTGAAACTGTGAACGATCTCCACCTCGGCCCCATTGATGCTGACAGGGTTTGTACAGTACTTTGCTTCCTGAAGTCAATGACCAGCTCTTTACTTTTGCTGGCATTGAGGGAGAGATTGTTGTCGCGGCGCCACTCCACTAAGTTCTCAATCTCCCTCCTGTATTCTGACTCGTCGTTATTCGAGATCAGCCCCACTATGGCCGTTTCGTCAGCCAACTTGTAGATGGAGTTGGAACCAAATTTTGTCACGCAGTTGAGTGTGTACAGGGAGTAGAGTAGGGGGCTAAGTATGCAGCCTTATGGGGACCCGGTATTGAGGACTATTGTGGAGGAGGTGTTGTTGTTCATTCTTACTGATTGTGGTCTGTGTCAGAAAATTGAGGATGCAGTTGCAGAGTGAGGAGCCAAGTCTCAGGTTTTAGAGCTTTGATATGTGCTTGGCTGGGATTATGGTGTTGAAGGCGGAGCTGTAGTCAATAAATAGGAGTCTGATGTCGGAGTCCTTGTTGTCGAGATGCTCTAGGGATGAGTATAGGGTCAGGGAAATGGCGTCTGCTGTGGACCGGTTGCGACGGTATGTGAATTGCAGTGGATCAAGGCGTTCTGGGAGTGTGGAGGTGATGCACTTCATGACCAACCTCTTGAAGCACTGCGGAACTCAGGTTGTGGAATCTAGAACAAGGCGGCGCTGTCTCAAGATAAAGGGGTCATCATTTACGACTGAGATGAGGAGAAATTTCTTCACTCAAAGGATGTGTATCTTGGAATAATCTACAGCAGGGGACTTTGGGTGCTCCATTGTTGAATATTTTAAGACTGAGATGTGTCTCAGACCATCAAGGGATATGGGGAGTGGGTGGTGTTCCTACACCCTGGGCTAGTGTGCAGTCAATTCCAACCCCACAGACCTCGGAGTCCCAAGATAAGTGAATTAACCAATGAAGATCTTTAACCCTTGACTGCTCTATGAGTTACATATACCAAATTTATAAGTAAAACATTAACAAACTCTTTATTAATAAAACGAAGAAAAGATGAACGTATAAGGAAATAACAGGATAATTGTCTACCAGACAACTTAATCCCAAGATCCTGTCCCACCCTCTACCTAGACACACACAAAACATACACACAGTAAGGATTGGTGAGAAATTAAATAAACAGGGATTAAAGGGGTAGGTCTAAGATGAGTCCTCACTACTGTGATTCCAGCCTCTGGGAAATAGATTTATCGAGAGATTCAGATTGGTGCATTCTGTCCTTCGACCACCAGATGGTGTATAACATACGTATTCCAGGTCTGCGCGATTCCGCCCTTCAGCCATCAGATCGAGCTAGGTCCAGGGTGTTCAGATCTGTGTAGTTCCCAACCAGTGCTTCCGGTGCTGTACAAGGATGTTCAGATCAGTGCACTTCTGAATTTCGGCCACCAGGTGGCGCTTCCATCTTCCGATGAGAACAATACTGCTCTGATCCTGTGGTTTAGCAATTTTTAATGGCCTGATTCCTGTACAAGACTCTGTCAGCTTTATCACAAAGACTCCCATGTTAAGCTTCAATTCTTCAGCTCTTCCCAGCCCCTGATACACAGTTCAAAAATCACTGACCTTTGGGGAAACTTGTACTTTCACACTCAAGATTTATTTCCCAGTTCTGATGGCTGTCTGTGCTCCTTTGAACAGGAATGTCTTCACAGATTTGGCTACAATGTCTCTTAAAATCATCCAGCAGAGAGAGAGAAGGAGAGAGAGTGCCTTCAGGGTTCTTACTTGCTGGTTGCTTAACAGAACTGAACAAAAGATGGCACTCTCCAAAATACCCGCTTTCTTTCCTGAAAGTTTATGACTGGCTTCACCAACCACAGCTGGTTGAAAATCCTATATTAGCTGCTTGCCAAGTCTGTCAAACAACATCACTGGTTCTGCCATAAACCTAAAGGGGATGTGTTTGGACCAGCCCATCAGAAGGGGAAATGTTGGTAGTGGTGGTGTGGGGAGGGGTGAGTGTCCAAAGACTTCAATTTAAACAGAAATCCCAAAGGGTGCAGTAACTTTGCAGCAGCTAACCCTAAAGAATATAAATCAGAACAGGCAGCAGAATGGGCATTATTGCTGACTTTTAAAGCAGTCCAAGGCAGGCCAGCAGCACAGTTCAATTCCCGTACCAGCCTCCCTGAACAGGTGCCGGAATGTGGTGACTAGGGGCTTTTCACAGTAACTTCATTTGAAGCCTACTTGTGACAATATGCGATTTTCATTTCATTTTTCATTTCATTTTCATTAAAAGGGAACATGGGATAGACAGACAATATCCTAACAGTGGGAAAGATCATGATTTTATCGAATGGTAGGCTCATGGGCTACATAAACTACTCTCTGTTTCTTAATTATGCTCTTAATTTGGTGTTGGCCCAGATCAGCTTGTGTTCCGCCCTGGGTGTAGGATACCACTTAAGCTTCAGCCTTCATTAAATCTGCTGGCAATATTTGGGGCGGATGATGGGGGAGGTTGTGGTTAATTATCCATGAATGGAATATATGGAGGATATTAACTGAAGAAGATAGATTCACAATTGTTTCTACGTGAACTTGGGTTATTGTTGCTCATTTTCTAATAGTTAGTAGTGAAATAATGCATTATTAATAATATGGAACACACCAGCTGAAGAAAGTTGCAGAGAATTAAAGAGGTAAGAAAATTAATTGTAGAAAGTTATGTAAGTTAATATTTTTATTGTAAGTGTATATATTTTTTTACATGACACATACTCCTCAATGCCGAGCAACAAGGACACTGCTCAGTTTGCGTTTTGTATTTGCTAACAGTGTGGTCAGGCCAGCGGATCCCACCTATAATGCTGGCTCTGTGTCTTTCTTTACCGAGGAAAGAAAGGCTTGTGGAATACTGCTCACATCAGAATGTCTGTTCAATTTTAATGTTCGCAGATGGCCCCAGTGGGCTTGTGACAACACTTGAAAGATTAAAAATAAAGTTTGAAAAGAACATTATCTTGCTAAATTTAGGTTATCGCAGGTCTGAGAAAATAACTCCTAAATGTGATCTCATTACATTTATCCATATTTAATTTGGGTGGAATTTCACCATAGATTTTGTGTTTGATTTGTGTAAACTTGTTAATTTGACCTGTAAGAAAATATTAATACCATGACAATGCAACTGGCACACAACAGGCCTTTAATTACGGGTAGCATTAATCTGACTTCAAAGAACAGTGACAGTGATCAACATTAAAGGAATACATTTTAGGGATTGGTTGAAGGTTGGGTTAATATACCATTTTTACCATCCAGATTTCCCCCCGCATTTTTGGTAATTATTTGATTTTGTCAGCCATGGCACAGTTGGTATAGCACACAAGCCTTTGATCAAGCCATGCCTTGAGCACAATAATCAAGGTTGAACTCCAACATAGTACTGAGGCAGTGCTGCTTCATCGGAGTTGCCATCTTTCGGATGAGATGTTAAATCATGGCCCCATTTGTTTGCTCAGGTGGATGTGAAAGATTCCAGAATATTGTTTCAAAGAAGGTCGGGGGAGTTATTTCTGGTGTCCGCGCTAATATTGATCTCTCAATCAACAAAATACAAAAATACATGATCTGGTCATTATCACATTGCTGTTTGTGGGAGCACAAATTAGCAAATGAATTGAGAGCACTTCCTGCAGTAGATGCAACCTCACAATTTGACAACATTTGCTGAATAGCCCTCAGTGCTAGAAATTATGCTGCCAACCAATTTACACTTGTCAGTCTGTATGTTTGAATGTCCTGGCAGCTATGTTTATGAATATGCAGGACCCTGTTCTTTGCAGCCAGAAGAGAATATATACACATCTAGACAAAGTAAGTGACAGATATTTTCTGATTCGTTGCCCAGGGCAATGCCTTGGCCAATCAGGATCAAGTTGACTGGTTTAAATTTTAAACAGTTCCTGGCAGTTAACTTGTCAACATCAACTGGTGTATTCTCCATGGTAACACCACTACCAATTGGAGTGCACTTGCCAACCAATCAGCACTCTCTTCTCATACAGTATAAATTGTTGTTGTTTTCCCCTTATATTCATGTTCTTGCAGAGTGTCCTGATTGATGAGACCATCAATTCACTCGGAACACGATTGGAAGTAAACTGTAGTTTTAATAGTCTTACAACTGAGCCTGCCTGCGACCAGAAGAACTGAGGGCAGGCTCACATGGCTGCAGCACTTTATACTTCCGCTAGTGGGAGGGGCCATGGGTGGAGCCAAGGGTAGAGCCCTGTACAAGCTCCTCATCTCCCCCTCTGGGCAGAGCGCGCAACGGCTCACAGACAGAGCCCACAAGGACATAATACCATACAATACAATACAGTGTGAATTACATTAACCACATTCACCCCCTGTAAAAAAAATCAAGTCCGGCGGGGGTGACGGGTCTACAGGTTGAGCCGGTCCGGTGGCCGAGTCGTCCTTTGGGATCGGTGGAGCACCGGCGTTGCAGCCTCTTCGGTAGGCTGGGTGGTGACAGTCGGTGTGGGTATGAGGGTGGACTCCGGGGGGTGTTTCGGTCCGAGCTTCGTTCCTGACCAGTGCAACGGGTGAAGGGGGGCGCAGGAAACCTGTAGTCACGGGGGCGCAGGGCGTGGGGGGTCGGGTAGGGTGTAGTGTGAGGGGTACCTCGGCGGTAGTGGTGGATCCTGCAGGCGCCAGGTCCCAAAGGGAAACGGTGTCCTGACGGCCGTCGGGGTATTCAATGAAGGAGTCGTGGGGGTTCGAGTGAAGCAGTAGCACCCTCTCTACTAGCGGGTCCGTTTTGTGTGCCCGGACGTGCTTCCGGAGGAGAACCGGGCCCGGTGTCCTCAACCAAGATGGGAGCGAAGCCCCCGTGGTAGTGCCCCTAGAGAAAACAAATAATTGTTCATGAGGGGTCTGGTTGGTGGCGGTGCATAGGAGGGACCTAATTACATGGAGCACGTCGGGGAGGACCTCCTGCCAGTGGGAGGCCGGGAGATTCCTGGACCGTAGTGTCAGTAGGATGGTCTTCCAGACCGTCGCGTTCTCCCTCTCCACCTGCCCGTTCCCCCTGGGGTTGTAGCTGGTAGGCCTGCTCGAGGCGATGCCCTTGTCGAGCAGGTACTGATGCAGGTTGTCGCTCATGAAGGACAAACCCCTGTCGCTGTGTACGTAGCTGGGGAACCCGGACAGGGTGAAGACACTGTGCAGGGCTCTGATGACTGTGTGGAAGGTCATATCGGGGCACGGGATGGCAAAGGGGAAGCGGGAGAATTTGTCTATGACGTTGAGGAAGTACACATTCCGATTGGTCGAGGGGAGTGGCCCTTTGAAATCGATGCTCAGGCGTTCAAAGGGCCGGGTAGCCTTTACCAGGGGGCCCTGTTTGGTCTATAGAAGTGCGGTTTGCACTCCGCGCAGACCGGGCAATCCCTGGTGATGGTTTTACCTCCTCGGTGGAGAAAGGCAGATTTCGGGCTTTGACGAAGTGGGCGAGCCGGGTGACCCCCGGGTGGCAGAGGTCGTTGTGGATAGCCTTCTGGCAGTTGTCTTCGTGCTGGCGCATGTGCCGCGGGACAGGGCATCTGGGGGCTCGTTGAGCTTCCCCGGTCGATATATGATATCGTAATTATAGGTGGAGAGTTCAATCCTCCACCGCAAGATTTTATCGTTTTTTTATTTTGCCCCTTTGCGAGTTGTCAAACATGAAGGCAACCGATCTTTGGTCGGTGATGAGGGTGAACCTCCTACCTGCGAGGTAGCGCCTCCAGTGCCGTACGGCTTCCACAATGGCTTGAGCATCTTTTTCGACTGAGGAGCGTCGAAGTTCCGAAGCGGAGAGGGTACGGGAGAAGAAGGCTACTGGTCTCCCTGTCTGATTCAGAGTGGCAGCGAGAGCGACCTCTGAGGCGTCGCTCTCCACCTGAAAGGGGACGGATTCATCCACCGCCCGCATGGCGGCTTTGGCGATGTCCTCCTTGATGCAGTTGAAGGCCTGGCGGGCCTCAGCTGACAGTGGGAAGAGTGTGGTCTTAAATAGTGGGCGGGCTTTGTCCGCATACTGGGGGTAATAAGAGAAGAATCCCAGGCACCTCTTGAGGGCCCTGGGACAATGAGGGAGAGGGAGTTGTAAGAGGGGGCGCATACGGTCCGGGTCGGGGCCCAGTACTCCATTTTCCACGACATAGCCGAGGATGGCTAGTCTGGTAGTGCGGAAAACGCATCCTTATTGTAGGTGAGATTGAGTTTCTGGGCTGTTTGGAGAAATCGGTGGAGGTTGGCGTTGTGGTCCTGTTGGTCATGGCCGCAGATGGTGACATTGTCCAAGTACGGAAACGTGGCCCGCAGCCCGTACTGGTCCACCATTCGTCCATTGTTCTTTGGAACACCAAGACTCCATTCGTGATGCCAAAGGGGACCCGGAGGAAATGGAAGAGGCGGCCATCTGCCTCGAACGCCGTGTAGTGGCGGTCCTCCGGGCGGATTGGGAGCTGGTGGTAAGCAGACTTCAGATCCACCGTGGAGAATATGCGGTACTGGGCGATCTGGTTGACCATGTCTGCAATTCTGGAGAAGGGGTACGCATCGAGGTGCATGAACCGGTTAATGGTTTGGCTATAATCAACCACCATTCGGAACTTTTCCCCGGTCTTGACAACCACCACCTGAGCTCTCCAGGGACTGTTACTGGTCTCTATGACTCCCTCACGTAGGAGCCGCTGGACTTCGGCTCTGATGAATACTCTATGCTGCAGGCTGTACCACCTGCTGCGAGTGGCTACTGATTTACAGTTAGCCGTCAGGTTAGCGAAGAGTGGAGGGGGGTTGATTTTTAGAGTCGCTAAGCTGCATATAGTGAGTGGAGGTAGGGGTCCGCCGAGTGTGAGGCTCTTGAGATTACGTTGGAAATCGAGCCCGAGTAAGAGTGGGGCGCAGAGGTCGGGGAGTACGTACAGCTGAACATTAGAGTGGCTGGCGCTCTGAATCGTTAGGGTCGCGACGGTGCGCCCTTGTATGTGAACCGAATGCGAGCCCGAGGCGAGGGAGATAGTTTGCCATGCAGGGAAGATAGGGAGTGAACAGCATCTTACCAGGTCAGGATGTACGAAGCTCTCGGTGCTCCTGGAGCCGAAGGGGCACGGTGTCCTGCACCCGTTGATTTGAACGGACATCATCGAGCTCTGGAGGTGCTTCGGACGCGACTGGTCCAACGTGACTGCGTTGAGTTGCGGGTAGTCGGCGGCTCGATCAGCAGTGCTGGAGTGGCCCCGTGATGATTGTCCGCTGAGGTCGTAGTCGTCAAGGTGAACTTCGGTTGATGGCCAAGATGACGGCCCCCGTTGATCGCATGTGGCGGGTGATGAAGAAGATGGCATCCAAGATGGCCACCCCCGTGGATCGCATGTGGCGGGCGGCGAGGAAGATGGCGTCCAAGATGGCAGCCCCCATGACTCGCACATGTCGGGTGGAGGCGGAGTCGGCAGACACACTGCAGCATTGAGTGCTGAGCTTGTGGCATTTGAGTGCTACAGTGAGAGTTTGGTGACTGAGGGAGTATAAGGGTTATTTAAAGTCTAGTATTTCTTTTATTTAGTTAATTAACTTAAAAGTTGCTGTTTGGTCTATAAGAAGGTGAATTTTGAATCAGCTTTAAACAAGGTTCTACTTGGACTTACTTGCAGCTGGAGCTTGTTAATTAGTTAATTGCATTAGGCCAGTTTTTAGAAGCTAGAGTAACAGTATAAATAGGGGCTAGATACAGTGCAGACTTTGTTTGCACTGAGTGCTGAGCTTGTGGCATTTGAGTGCTACAGTGAGAGTTTGGTGACTGAGGGAGTGCTGAGCTTGTGGCATTTGAGTGCTACAGTGAGAGTTTGGTGACTGAGGGAGTTAGGTGAGGAGGGAGTAAGGTACTCCTTTCATTTAATTTCCTATATTTATCAAAAAGCGTGAAGGGAACCAGGAGTTTAGAGTACAGCTGACTGGGAGCAGAGTCGGAGGGCGGAGGTCCAGTTGGTCCACAGGGCAGCTAATTCTGTAAAGTAAGAGGGGATGGAGGCTAGGGCAGTTGCATGCTCCTCCTGTAGGATGTGGGTGGTGAGGGATACCACTGGTGTCCCCGCTGACTATACCTGCGGGAAGTGCACCCAACTCCAGCTCCTCAGAGACCGTGTTAAGGTACTGGAGCTGGAGCTGGATGAACTTCGGATCATCCGGGAGGCAGAGGGGGTCATAGAGAAGAGTTACAGGGAGGTAGCCACACCAAAGGTACTGGACAAGAGTAGCTGGGTTACAGTCAGGGGAAAGAAAACTAACAGGCAGACAGTGCAGGGATCCCTCGTGGCCATTCCCCTTCAAAACAAGTATACCGTTTTGGATGCTGTTGGGGGGGATGACCTACCGGGGGAAGGCCCCAGCGGCCAGGTCTCTGGCACTGAGTCTGGCTCTGGGGCTCAGAAGGGAAGGGGGGAGCATAGAAAAGCAATAGTAATAGGAGATTCAATGGTTAGGGGAATAGATAGGAGATTCTGTGGTCGCGAGCGAGACTCCCGAAAGGTATGTTGCCTCCCGGGTGCCAGGGCCAGGGATGTCTCTGATCGTGTCTTCAGGATCCTGAAGGGGGAGGGTGAGCAGCCAGAAGTCGTGGTGCACATTGGTACCAACGATGTAGGTAGGAAAAAGGGTGTGGAGGTAATAAACAAGTTTAGGGAGTTAGGCTGGAAGTTAAGGGCCAGGACAGACAGAGTTGTCATCTCTGGTTTGTTGCCGGTGCCACGTGATAGCGAGGCTAGGAATAGGGAGAGAGTGCAGTTGAACACGTGGCTGCAGGAATGGTGTAGGAGGGAGGGCTTCAGGTATTTGGATAATTGGAGCGCATTCTGGGGAAGGTGGGACCTGTACAAGCAGGACGGGTTGCATCTGAACCAGAGGGGCACCAATATCCTGGGGGGGAGGTTTTCTAGTACTCTTCGGGAGGGTTTAAACTAATTTGGCAGGGGAATGGGAACCGGATCTGTAGTCCAGCAACTAAGGTAGACGATAGTCAGGACGCCAAAGCACGTAGTGATGCAGTGGGGAAGGTAACAATGACAAAGGAGAGTACTTGCAGGCAAGGAGATGGGTTGAAGTGTGTATACTTTAATGCAAGAAGCATCAGGAATAAGGTGGGTGAACTTAATGCATGGATCGGTACTTGGGACTACGATGTGGTGGCCATCACGGAAACTTGGATAGAAGAGGGGCAGAAATGGTTGTTGGAGGTCCCTGGTTATAGATGTTTCAACAAGATTAGGGAGGATGGTAAAAGAGGTGGGGGGGTGGCATTGTTAATTAGAGATAGTATAACAGCTGCAGAAAGGCAGTTCGAGGGGGATCTGCCTACTGAGGTAATATGGGTTGAAGTTAGAAATAGGAAAGGAGCAGTCACCTTGTTGGGAGTGTTCTATAGGCCCCCCAAAAGCAGCAGAGATGTGGAGGAACAGATTGGGAAACAGATTCTGGAAAGGTGCAGAAGTCACAGGGTAGTAGTCATGGGCGACTTCAACTTCCCAAACATTGAGTGGAAACTCTTTAGATCAAATAGTTTGGATGGGGTAGTGTTTGTGCAGTGTGTCCAGGAAGCTTTACTAACACAGTATGTAGATTGTCCGACCAGAGGGGAGGCCATATTGGATTTAGTACTTGGTAATGAACCAGGGCAGGTGATAGATTTGTTAGTGGGGGAGCATTTTGGAGGTAGTGACCACAATTCTCTGACTTTCACTTTAGTAATGGAGAGGGATAGGTGCGAGCAACAGGGCAAGGTTTATAATTGGGGGAAGGGTAAATACAATGCTGTCAGACAAGAATTGAAGTGCAGAAGTTGGGAACATAGGCTGTCAGGGAAGGACACAAGTGAAATGTGGAACTTGTTCAAGGATCAGGTACTGCGTGTCTTTGATATGTATGTCCCTGTCAGGCAGGGAAGAGATGGTCGAGTGAGGGAACCATGGTTGACAAGAGAGGTTGAATGTCTTGTTAAGAGGAAGAAGGAGACTTATGTAAGGCTGAAGAAACAAGGTTCAGACAGTGCGCTGGAGGGATACAAGATAGCCAGGAGGGAACTGAAGAAAGGGATTAGGAGAGCTAAGAGAGGGCATGAAAAATCTTTGGCGGGTAGGATCAAGGAAAACCCCAAGGCCTTTTACACATACGTGAGAAATATGAGAATTACTAGAGTGAGAGTAGGTCCGATTAAGGACAGTAGCGGGAGATTGTGTATTGAGTCTGAAGAGATAGGAGAGGTCTTGAACAAGTATTTTTCTTCAGTATTTACAAATGAGAGGGGCCATATTGTTGGAGAGGACAGCGTGAAGCAGACTGATAAGCTTGAGGAGATACTTGTCAGGAAGGAAGATGTGTTGCGCGTTTTGAAAAACTTGAGGATAGACAAGTCCCCCGGGCCTGACGGGATATATCCAAGGATTCTCTGGGAAGCAAGAAATGAAATTGCAGAGCCGTTGGCAATGATCTTTTCGTCCTCGCTGTCAACAGGGGTGGTACCAGAGGATTGGAGAGTGGCAAATTTCGTGCCCCTGTTCAAAAAAGGGAATAGGGATAACCCTGGGAATTACAGGCCAGTTAGTCTTACTTCGGTGGTAGGCAAAGTAATGGAAAGGGTACTGAGGGATAGGATTTCTGAGCATCTGGAAAGGCATTGCTTGATTAGGGATAGTCAGCACGGATTTGTGAGGGGTAGGTCTTGTCTTACAAGTCTTATTGAATTCTTTGAGGAGGTGACCAAGCATGTGGATGAAGGTAAAGCAGTGGATGTAGTGTACATGGATTTTAGTAAGGCATTTGATAAGGTTCCCCATGGTAGGCTTATGCAGAAAGTAAGGAGGCATGGGATAGTGGGAAATTTGGCCAGTTGGATAACAAACTGGCTAACCGATAGAAGACAGAGAGTTGTGGTGGATGGCAAATATTCAGCCTGGAGCCCAGTTATCAGTGACGTACCGCAGGGATCAGTTCTGGGTCCTCTGCTGTTTGTGATTTTCATTAACGACTTGGATGAGGGAGTTGAAGGGTGGGTCAGTAAATTTGCAGATGATACGAAGATTGGTGGAGTTGTGGATAGTGAGGAGGGCTGTTGTCGGCCTCAAAGAGACATAGATAGAATGCAGAGCTGGGCTGAGAAGTGGCAGATGGAGTTTAACCCTGACAAGTGTGAGGTTGTCCATTTTGGAAGGACAAATCTGAATGCGGAATACAGGGTTAATGGTAGGGTTCTTGGCAATGTGGAGGAGCAGAGAGATCTTGGGGTCTATGTTCATTGTTCTTTGAAAGTTGCCACTCAAGTGGATAGAGCTGTGAAGAAGGCCTATGGTGTGCTAGCGTTCATTAGCAGAGGGATTGAATTTAAGAGCCGTGAGGTGATGATGCAGCTGTACAAAACCTTGGTCAGGCCACATTTGGAGTACTGTGTGCAGTTCTGGTCACCTCATTTTAGGAAGGATGTGGAAGCTTTGGAAAAGGTGCAAAGGAGATTTACCAGGATGTTGCCTGGAATGGAGAGTAGGTCATACGAGGAAAGATTGAGGGTGTTAGGCCTTTTCTCATTAGAACGGAGAAGGATGAGGGGCGACTTGATAGAGGTTTATAAGATGATCAGGGGAATAGATAGAGTAGACAGTCAGAGACTTTTTCCCCGGGTGGAACACACCATTACAAGGGGACATAAATTTAAGATAAATGGTGGAAGATATAGAGGGGATGTCAGAGGTAGGTTCTTTACCCAGAGAGTAGTGGGGGCATGGAATGCACTGCCTGTGGTAGTAGTTGAGTCGGAAAATTTATGGACCTTCAAGCGGCTATTGGATAGGTACTTGGATTAGGGTAGAATAAGGGAGTGTAGGTTAACTTCTTAAGGGCAGCACGGTAGCATTGTGGATAGCACAATTGCTTCACAGCTCCAGGGTCCCAAGTTCGATTTCGACTTGGGTCACTGTCTGTGTGGAGTCTGCACATCCTCCCCGTGACTGCGTGGGTTTCCTCCGGGTACTCCGGTTTCCTCCCACAGTCCAAAGATGTGCAGGTTGGGTGGATTGGCCATGACAAATTGTCCAAAATTCTATGATTAACCTAGGACAAAAGTTCGGCGCAACATCGTGGGCCGAAGGGCCTGTTCTGTGCTGTATTTCTCTATTACGGGGTCTGTAGGCCTGCGAGTTGGGGGGGCAAGTGCTCTGGACTGCGGGGGAGTTAGAGAGTTTCGATTTCACCAGGCATACACTGGCATAATGTCCTTTGCGACCGCAGCTGCTGCAGGTCGCGTTGCGGGCTGGGCAGTGCTGCCGTGGGTGTTGGGGCTGGCCACAAAAATGGCACGCTGGCGCTCCATAGTGAGTGGGTGGTCGCACGGCGCAGGCCTGGGCAGTCGCTGGTCGGGGGTCCACGATGGGGTCGCTTGGTCTGCGGGGAATGAGTTTAGACTTCGGAACGTGACCTCCATAGTAGTTGCTAGCTCTACCGTGTCCTCCAAGTTCTGGGCCCCTTTCTCGAGTAGTTGCTGGCGCACATAGTTGGACCGGAGCCCCGCAACGTAAACATCACGGACAGCGGGTTCCATATGCTGGGAGGCCATTACAGCCTGAAAGTTACAGTCCTGAGCAAGGGCTTTTAAGTCACGCAGGAAGTCCTCTAGCGACTCTGCGGGGCGCTGGCGGCAGGTAGTGAAAATGTGCCGCGCGTAGACCTCGTTTACCAGCCGCACGTACAATCGGTCGAGCATAGCAAGGGCCTCAGTATGGGAGTCGGTACAATTGAGTTGTGTAGAGATGCGATGGCTCACCCGTGGGTGCAGTAGACTGAGTTTCTGCTCCTCTGTAGTCTCGGAGGTGATCGATTCAGCCAGGTAGGCCTTGAAACACTGAACCAGTGCAGGAAGATTTCCTTCGCCTCTGCAGCCTACGGGTCGAGTTCTAGTCGATCAGATTTGAGGGCTGATTCCATAGTAGTTTTCTTCAAGTTTTCTAAGTCTATTAAATTGATGAGACCATCTATTCACTCGGAACACGATTGAAAGTAATCTGTGGTTTTAATAGTCTTACAACTGAGCCTGCCTGCGAACAGAAGAACTGAGGGCAGGCTCACCTGGCTGCAGCACTTTATACATCCGGTAGTGGGAGGGGCCATGGGCGGAGCCAAGGGTGGAGCCCTGTACAAGCTTCTCATCTCCCCCTATGGGCAGAGCCGCTCAACGGCTCACAGACAGAGCGCACAAGGACATAATACTATACAATACAATACAGTATGAATTACATTCATCACACTGATGAGTCCAAGATGAAAAGCTTTGACTATTCAAGTTCTATGCTACCAAATGATTAGTTTTGATTTCGAAACATTGGGTTGCAATGCAGAGATAAAGTTAACAATGTGACAAGTATTATAACGACTTGTCGCGGGATTCAATTTATAACACATTTACATGCCAGGAATCCTTGTTAGTGTAAAACTTTAAAAAATGATGTCCTATTCCAAGATAAAATCTGCGATGCACGAGAATCTTGTTCACGACCATTTAAAGGCAGCATGCACCTGCTGGCTTTATGCAGTTGTGTTTAAGATCAGCAGATTTCCTTGTTTAACTCTACAGCACAAGGATCATGGCAGTTTGCATGCACCAGCAAGGATCAGTCAGTAGTGAATGGGGTTGGGGACATGGAGGAGTGGGAGAGGTATCCAGGAGAGGACAGAGAGTAGGTCAGGGACATGGAGGAATAAAGTGAGAAGGGCCTAGTGTCCTAGGTGTGGTCAGTCAAACTAAGGGGACCCAAAGTGCCCATTTTAGGATGTTGGCAGGCTGCATCCTCCCAGGGCTGTGAATTTAGCTGCAGCATTTCATTATCCCTGCCAATTGATCTTGGACAATCTCCTTTACAGTGCATAGAAGAGAAGGCCAGCTGAGCCTGCAAATTCAGCCATGTCCGACAGAGGGTTGAGCGCACCGCTTGACGCTAACCTGAACATTCAATAAAGAACATGCAAAAAAACACAACATTGTTTCTTCCACCAAAAATGTCCCCGACTCCCCTGTGATCATTAATGCTTGCCAACCATGAGGTGTACCAGTACATTTATTCCCCTGAACAAGCTGATCTTAACACATAATGATGAATGAAGTGAAACTAATATAATGTGAAATATTTATAAGTGATATTTAATTTTGAAAAGCACCAACACCACCTTTGTGCTTTGAAGTCCTATGTTAATGACAATGTAGCTAGGCAGGAAACCTGTGACAAGTTTGATCAGGAGGCGCTTTAAAAGGCCAGTTGTAAATACAGCATTGTCAGCTGACGGTGGATTTCACCAGTGGAAAGCTTCCGTTGCTGCTAAATCTAATGTATTTTGTGTACATGCCGCTCACACATAAATTTTATTTATAATCACATGGGAACTGGCAAAAAGAGAGAAAGCAGAAGTGGTGCTCAGTTCCTGTTGCAGTAATGACACTGTGAAAAAATACCAGCCCCTGGTAATGCAATGCCAGTAAATACAATGCCAGTTTTATTTTTGTTATGCAACATGTCTTGTTTAAAGCTAAAATGGCTTTGAAGATTTTAGCATTTTGTTTGTATGGAAGGAAAATCTTCTTAAGCGCTAGTATGATTTTCATGTAAAGTCTTGACTGGATGGAACAGCTTTATATAAACCACAGCTAAGGATTGGAGTATCCTCTTTGTATCTCCTTCCCTAGAGCCTCTTACTGTGCTAATCTCGTGATTGCTGGTTAATCCTGACAGCCCTATTTAGGAGTCTAATGTAATACAATGCCGGGTATCCTACCATTTGCCTTATTTTTGTGATTTTGCAGGACTGAACAACCAGCTATAAATGCTGTAAATGGCTTGCTCCAGCAGAACTGATACATGACTAATGCAATGTTCATGTTCCAGGGCTTGTACCAGTGGCTATACTCTAATTTCTTACTTAAATTTTTGCTTTTTAATATCTAAACAGTTGTATTGTAAGAAGACATTTCTGAAATTATATCAAATTACAATTATTGAAGATGTACAGGTCCTCTCTAAGCTCCTTCTTCCCTTCATAGTCACTCTTGTTTTCTTGCTCAATCTCTTGCTCTTGCTCATTCTCTCTCAGCTCCACGATCTTTCTCGATCTCTCAGGTCTCCCCTTAATATATTGTTGAACCATATACAGCAGTAGTCTAATTAGTAGGTTGTTTTTTTTGTGTGTGCCCTCATAACAATTTTTATTTGGAAACCAATATAAGTTTCCATCAAGTAACTTTAAAAGTTCCAACTTTAAAACAAATGGTCAGCAAGTGTTGAATTAATACATACAGTCCTCAACTTACAACATTTGAGTTATGATGAACATCACCCATGATGTTTGTAAATTGACACGATTTGTAAATTGTTTCGATTATACAATGGCGGTTTTGATTTCACGATGCCACATCAGTGAACGAGTTCAAACATTCATAACGGCACATCGACATTTGCCATTGGTCATCTCTCTGACTCAAGATGCTCAGTTGCTTTTCCAATGCATTTTTACTTGGTTAAACTTTGTGTTTCCAAACTTTGTCTTAAATTTATATTTTATAATAATTAATTGCTTTATTACTTTTCATATAACTGAGTACAAATTTCTACATTATTTTGGTGAAAATGAGGTATCAGGCCTTGGTTCAGGAACCAATTCCCAATTTAGAACATTGTTTTTATGGAAAAATTGGTTCCGACCTAAGACATTTTGACTTAAAATATGGGGCTGTATTCTCTGCCCCGTCGCGCCATATTTCTGTTTCACCCCGCCAGCGGGATGCATGCTGAGTTTGTCATGCTACTGCGAACTGCGAGATTTTCAAATGTTTTATTTGACACCTTTACATTTGACAATAGAAATTCCACTCGGGGGGGGGGGGGGGGGGGGGGGGGAATTGATGAATAAATGCACAGAAATATGTACTGAATTACAAAATGGGTGTAGGCAATTTGCTCAACCAGTATTAGTTTACTCTCCGTATGCAGTAGGTGAGACCATTTTTTCCCCCAGTGAGTACTAAGCCTTTGGAATGTGTTGCTGCTTTGTGCAATGTCTGTTGCCTCTCTGAAAGCCTTCAAGGGGAGGTTGAATTTCTAACCATGAAGATGGACCTGTTGGTCTTTTCCTGACTCTTATTTAAGTATTTAAGTGAATAATAGCTCTAATCACATTTAGCTACTTTAATCCCAATTCCTAACAGCCCCTTTCCCTTCATGCACCTATCAAATCTGAGTTTAAAAATTGATGTAATTTCTGCCTCAATCACCAACCAGGTAAGTGATTTCCACAACTCAGTGTAAAAAGGTTTATCTTGTTCTCTGTTCAAAAATCTTACTACTAATCTTGTATCTATGGCTGAAAGCAGTCTTTTTTTTCTAGAAGTCTTGTTCCGTGTTTTCATTATTTTAAACACTTCCATCACATCGCACCATAACCTGCATTGTTCTAATTGAACAGAAAGTTTTTCATTTTTTGAATTTCGTTTTCTTATAAGATGCATTATGCTAGTGGATCTGTTGTACTACCTCTAAAACCTCAATGTGTGTTCCTGCAGTGTGGAACGGCACAACATATTTTAATTAGAGGCTGGATTTTTATGCCCTCATCCGTGTCAGAATGGAGATGGTGACACATTAAAAATAGTGGGCGGGACCTGATTCCAGGATTCTACAAACATTTACTCCCTCCACCACCAACAAACCGTGGCAGCAGCCTGTACCAATTTCAGGATGCAGTGCAGGATCTTGCCAAGACTCCTTAGAAAGTACCTTCATGACACACAACTGCCATGATCTAGAAGGTCAAGGGCAGCAGAAACATGGGAGCACCATCACCTTAAGGCTTCCCTCCAAGTCACTCATTTGGAAATATATCATTGTTCTTTCACTGTTGCTGGGTCAACATCCTGGAATTCCCCTCCTAACAGTACTGTGTGTGTGTACCTACACCACATGGATTGCCGCAGTTGAAGAAGGTAGCTCACCACCACCTTCTCAAGGGCAATTAGGGATGAGCAATAAATGCTGGCCTAGCCAATGACACCAGCATCCCATAAAATGAATTTTTAAAAAATCATGGAACCCAGCCAAGCATTCATTTTTGTAAAAGTATTTTTATTCCAGTTTTCAACATTTTACAATAACCAAAAACCCCCCTCAAAATATTAGATCCCCTACACAACAAGACCGTCCCTAACCCCTCCCCGGTTAGCGGACCAGCCCTCCAAAACGCAAATTTAACAAATCATAACTCTTGTGGAGCTCATTACTCGCCACCGCCCCCACCCCAGGGCAAATTTCACCTTTTCCAGCGTGAAGAACTCCCATTAGGTCCCCCAGCCATGCTGAGGCACAGGGGGAGAAAGCTAACCTCCATCCCAATAGAACCCGGCTGTGAGCAATCAGCGAGGCAAAGGCTAAAACATACCAGACTCCTGAATGACTCTCTTATGGGCTGATCTGATCTCTTCACACTGTTGCACGTTTTACTATGGGCGTAAAACGCGTTTATTGGAGTGTATTAACACGCCTCCGAGTTCGACGTGTGCTTAACACTGCTAGGCTCTGTTCTATGTAATTATTTAGCTCTGGAGTCGCCAGTTGCCGTATAGGCAACGTCACAAGTATTCCAAGGTCAAATTCAAAGTAATAAAGACGATACACCGATTAGTAAAGTTCAAACGATCAATATTTATTATACAGTTAATAATAAATACTCATGCACACACTAAGAGACTAAGCTACAACTAAACATAAGCAAACAGAATACTTATCTAACAGGAACAGGCAAGGTCAGAGAACGAGGCCTTCGTCCTGGTTTTGTCTGCAGCCTTCAGCAAGCGTTCTGGCACTTGGGAGTCTAGCGGGCTTGGATCGCGTAGCGAGCGTTGAACTTACGGTTTCGGCGGCTGGTGCTCAACGGCTGGAGTCAGGATACCAGGTGTCAGTCGGGGCCGGAGCACGGGTTTAACAGACCGGACAACACGAGGTCCCTATCTTTTATAGGGGTTCCGTTGTCCTTCCCTCTTCTCGGGCGGGCTCTACCTATTGGATCAATTTCTTATCGATACTGGATTAATTCCCCAATGCGAGGGGGTCTCCGTGATGGAGGGGGCGTTTCTTATGTCCTTTTGTTTGGAGGTTTCTGGTGCCTCGATGTCTGGGTCTTGATTGGAATGTGTCCATTCAGAACCAAATGTATCTATTGTGTGGGTGTTCAAGTCTGATGGCCTCATTAGCATGCAAAGCGTTTTGCCATTTGCACCTAGCTAAGGTCTTTTCACCTGAGCCCAAACTGGTTTCTGCTGCTGCAGAATGCAAACTGCTCTTTGCAGACTGCTGTTCTGGCTGAACTGTCTGTTTCTCAGCAGCCTTCCATTTTAGTTTGGCTCAGTGTCCATTTTGCGTGGCCAGCATGGCTACATTCCCTCCTTGTGATCCTCACAATCATACTATTGTGAAGGATCACCTATGTACTTTGCCTTCCTGTGTTCTGACCTCTTGCCAGTTCCTGTTCTACTCTGTTCTAAACTATGGGAAGAAGAGAAAAAAAATTTAACTAACATCTCTACTTGGCCCTATGTCAAAAGGGACATGCATTACTACAATTGGGAACCTCTACCTATCACTATTAACCTTAACCTTAACTTAAACATTTAATCACTCTAAAACCTTAACCATTCACACCACAACATCACACTTCCCAACTCGGCAGTCGAGTATGGAACAATATAATACATGGCTGAATTTTATTTACAGAGTGTTGTAATCAGTGAGGGGTTGAGGGGTTTGGTGGAATCCGAAGATGGGGGATTGCACTCTATAGATGGGTGAGGTGCTGGAACGAGAGGCTCTCCTCTTCCATTTCCTCAACCTGAGGGTCTGCACTAGGGTGATGAGGATCGCGATCACCAACAGTGATTCGATTATGTAGGACATGGAGTACCACGTCATGAATTTAGTACACCAGGTCTGAACCTCGCTGATCAGAGCTGAGCACTGGGGGTTTGCTGTACTAACATTTACGGTGGGGGTTGTGGGGGAAACGTGTCTTGTTTCCACACATATACATATGACATTAAATAGTAATAAGTGGGCTTCCATCATTTTGCTGTTCTTCTTCTTTCTCTTCCTTCTTCCTCCGGTATTGACAATCCTGGCTTCGACCTCTGTCTCGTCCTTTGAAACCTTTGGGATCAAGCACAGTATCTGTCAATACACAGTTTAAGACCTTTACTTGTTAGTGCATCTGTCTTTCAAAACCCAATTGACCCTTTAAAATGACTGGCTAAGTCACACCCTGTGACTCCCCTCATTTTTTTCCAAAAAGCGAATTTAAAGACCAGCATACACCTAACAATCCTTCCCTCTGCGAGCCGTCTCGCAGGCTTTGCTGATTTACCATCCGAATGTTCCCGGATGTAAATAGCATGTGGGATGGTGGCCGAAGGGCTACCTAACCTAAAATGAAAACAAATTTGGAAATAAACATCCGAATGAGTTGCGTATGGGCCGCTACGGGTATGAGTTGGATGGGATCCCCGGGTAGGGCGTGCTGTGCCATACCCGAGCTTGGCTGACCAAGGGTTGGTTCTCAGACAGGGCGGGTCCTCAGTGCCGTTTGTCCACTGCCTGAGTAACATGGAAAAAACGGGTACGAATGTGTTTACCGTGACTTGCAGCCTCTATTTCGCCGAATAGAGGGGCACCTAAAAAAACCAAGGGAGCCAAGATGCTCCAACTGAGGACATCACTGAAGTTCTCAGAGATATCTGCGGACAAGCTATTTGGCGGGTGGCCTTACAACTTTGGAAAAGATCTCCAATCAAACCGAAGTTCTCAAAAGTTTCGGCAGACAAGCTAACGTGTATGTGAGGTGGTCACAATCTTTTCAGCTGAAAAGAAGATGTCCATCCTCCAGCTGAACAATGTACAATCCTGAGACAAACAAACATGAAACGAAGACAAACATACGTGCAGGTTCCATCAGAAAGGACATCGTTTCCCTCAAACGATACCTATCTTACATCATCTGGACACCTCACTTTGATTCTGCCTCTGTGAACAGGGTCACAAAGGGGTTGCCGTGTCGGGATTCAGACACCGTGTCGTCCTGCTCTCCCGGATCCCACACCCTTGTGTGGATCAGGCATGCAATTTTGGAATTGTGTGACCGGGGGTCACTCTCGTCATTGCGGACAAGTCTGTAGGAATTGTCCCTGTGCCATTGTGTAGCGTCGAGTGTGTTGTCGGGGTAGTCGGGGTCGGGTGGTGGTTCTGGATATTTGAGGTAGGTGACTTCCATGGGGTCACTGGAGTCGGGGTCGTAGTTGGTGCAGTGTGGGCTGCATGGCTGTGTGGTGTCGCTGTCTTCAGAGTCAGTGTCAGTCCTGCTGTCTCTGCTGTGGCAGCTTGTGGGCGTGTCGGGGCGTGGTCTGTAGTGGTCTGTGGGCTGAGTCGTGGGCGAGTCCGTGGATGAACTGGTCTGTGAGGGGGATGGTGGAGAAGTGTCTCTGGTGGGCGGGGTGAAGTGTTCTGCTGCGTCTAGCAGGACGTGGTGAGCATGGTTGGCCTGTGTTCCATATGCCTTTAACTGGTTTATATGGAACCACGCGGTCTTCCCATTAGGATATTTGATCCTGTAAACGGAGGGGCTAATTTTGTCCGAAATTGAGTAGGGACCGGAATATTTTGGAGCCAAAAAACTGCTGGGGTTATAAACAGATAACATTACCTGTTGCCCAACCTGGAATTCTGTGGTGTGTACGGTCTTATTGAAACAGGCAGTCCGTTGCTGTCGGCGTTTCCCTAGCTGGACTGCGGCTGCGAGCTGTGCAGACCTCACAGTCTCAACTAGTTCTTTAACTGCCTTTTCATGTGTGAGGGCCGTCACTTCGGGGCTTGTCATGTCCAGTCCTAAAAGGAATTCTGTACCTTTCATAGGGCGTCCGGTCATGAGTGTATGTGGTGTGTATCCTGTAGATGTGGAGACAGTGTTCCTTATGAACATGAGTGCAAATGGGAGCACTGAATCCCATGTGGAATTGTTCTGTTGAACCATTTTCCTAAGGGTAGTTTTTAGGGTCCGATTCATGCGCTCCACAATCCCGCTGGACTGTGGATGATACGCAATATGGAAGTTCTGTTTGATTCCGAATATTGTCAGGACGTTCCTCATGACCCGTCCTGTAAAGTGAGATCCCTGGTCCGAATCGATACTTCGGGGTAAACCCCATCTCGTGAAGATGTGGTGGGTCAGGATCTTTGCAGCTGTCTTTGCTGTATTTGTTCGTGAGGGAAATGCCTCTACCCACTTGGTAAAGGTATCTATCACCACCAGAACGTATTTATAGCCATTCCTGCAAGGGGGCAATGGACCTATAAAGTCGATCTGGAGGTTTGTCCAAGGGCCGTTAACTGGGCGAGTATGCCGAAGTTGTGCCTTCTTAGAATACCTCTCCGGGTTATTCTGAGCACAAATCAGGCAATTCTCTATGTAGTGCGTTACATCATTCCTGAGATTAGGCCACCAACAGAGTTGCCTGAGGTGCCTTGTTGTTGCATCAATTCCCTGATGCCCGTGTCCGTCATGGAACAAGGCAATCATCTGATTCCTGTCCTGCTGTGGGACCACATAAAGTTGGTCCTTAATGATCACACCCTCATGTGTGGTCAGTGCGTGTTTAAAGTGCTCGTAAGCAGGCACAAAGTTTCCCTTGAAAACCTCCCTGAGGT
The DNA here is from genome assembly GCF_902713615.1 of Scyliorhinus canicula. Classification (NCBI taxonomy): domain Eukaryota; kingdom Metazoa; phylum Chordata; class Chondrichthyes; order Carcharhiniformes; family Scyliorhinidae; genus Scyliorhinus; species Scyliorhinus canicula. The sequence continues at coordinate 135,556,944 of NC_052154.1, forward strand.
CTCCGTCCTGTTTTTGTGCTGCCACGAGATCTTTAATATCAGTCTGTGAGACTTGGACTGCGCTCACAGGGGCGCTAGCTGGTGCGCTAGCTGGGGGGGTCCATAAGTGTCCTCTCCTGGAACCTGTCTTAGCCAACGCGTCGGCTTTTACATTCCCAGGGGGTGATGACCTATGGTGACTTCTTACTTTTATTATGCCGAAGGTCCTGTCCTTCGCTTTCTCTAGGATATGCTGGAGTAAGGGGGCTGATGGAAGGGGTTTTCCGTCTGCGGAGACAAAACCTCGTGTCCTCCACAGGGGCAGAAAATCGGTTAAACTGTTACAGACATGTAAGCTGTCTGAATATATGTCTGCTGGGCTGGGGAAAGAATCGGGGTGGTCCACTATGTACGCTATGGCTGCTAGCTCTGCTGCCTGCGCGCCTAAGTGACCTGGTAACTTAAGAGCTATCTCTTCGAGAGCGCGCCCCTGCGCGTCCTCTACATAGATGCCGCATCCTGTGATACGCTCACCATTTAAAACTGTGGAGGAACCGTCTACATAAATCCTCAAGGGTCCACACGTGTCTGTGGGCTGGGGGCTTTGTTTCGGGTTCCCTATCTTCCTGGGGGGTGTTTTTGCTAAAAAGGGTCCTGTGTTATGCAGGGGAGCTACAATTTCACAGTCATGGGGCTGTCCGGGGTATTGGAGGTTGTCGGCTAAGTATGTGTGGGTGCGTGTCCGTTTCACTGTAATGTCCCGTCCTTGTAAAAGTAGGGTCCACCTAGCTGCCCTAATCTGGCTAACTGAACCGTCCTTCAGTCGACCGTCTAGTAGTAGCTGTGTGGGTGTGTGTTCGGTTAGAATGGTGATGGGGTTGAGTCCGGTGATGTATGAGAAATACTGCACTGCCCAGAAGACAGCAAGGAGGTGCCTCTCAGAGGCTGAAAATCCTTGTTCTACCGGGTCTAACAGTCGGGAGGCATAAGCCACTGGTCTTAGCTGCTCGTGCCGTTCCTGAAGCAACACGGCCGAGAGGGTCAGATCGGTGCTCGCTACCTCGATTGCGTACGGTGAAAGTTGGTCGGGGACTAGCAGCGCGGGTGCTGCACTAAGGGCTCGTTTCAACTCTTCCACAGCGCCTGTATGCTGCGGAAGCCATTCCCAGGGGGCTCCTTTCTTAAGGAGGTCTGAAAGTGGGGCGGCTTTTGTCGCGAATCCGTCGATGTGGTTTCGACAATAGCCAACCAGTCCTAAAAACGACCGGAGGGCTGAAACATTCTGGGGAAGGGGCAATTTGACGATCGAATCAATTCTTTTGAATTCGATCTCGCGTTTGCCGTGCGTGATGACTGATCCCAAATACATCACTTTACTTTCCAATATTTGGGCCTTTTTCGGGTTAACTTTACAGCCAATTTCAGTTAAGAGTTCTAGGAGTTCGGCCAGAAGCGAAATGTGCTCTGCCTTTGTGTCTGTCTGCAGTAGTAGGTCGTCTACATACTGTACCAGACATTCGGGTCGGGAAAATTTCTCTAATCCACTTGCCAGCTGTCGGTGGAAAATGGAGGGTGAATTGTGGAATCCCTGTGGGAGGCATGTCCACGTGTACTGCTGTGTTTTAAAAGTGAATGCGAATTTGTATTGGCACGCTTTTGCCAATGGTATTGACCAGAATCCATTACTGATGTCCAATACCGTGAAGTACTTGGCGTTGAGACCCTGCTTGAGCATGGTCTCGGGACTAGTAGCTACCGTTGGGGCTACTGCGGGGGTTACTTTGTTGAGTTCCCGATAATCGATGGTCAGACGCCATGATCCATCGGGCTTCCTCACTGGCCAAATAGGGGCATTGTTGGTGGAGGCTACCGTTCTCAGTACACCTTGGTCCAACAAGCTGCCTATAACTTTTTCTATTTCCACCTCTGCTTCGAGGGGAAATCTATACTGCTTTTGCGGTCGGGGGTCCTGTCCGGTAACATGAACTTGTCCAGTCAGTCTGCCACAGTCATGACGGTGACTTGCAAATGCTGTCCTGTGTTTGTTCAGTAGGGCCTTAATTTGTCTGTCGGTGTGGAGTGTAGTCAGGTCGAATGAGTACTCTCCCACTGCGCTAATCCGATTAGCGTAGTCTCCTACTGTGAGGGTGGCTGGGGCTCTGTCTGATCTCGCCATTCGCCAGACACACTGGTTCACTGGGTCGAACGACAAGCTATGAGCGTTCATAAAATCTATCCCCAGGATGTGCTCTGCTGTCCGGGGAAGATTTACTAAAACTACGGGGTGTCTTGTGGAAATGTTCCCTAGCTGGATCGCTACGGGTGCTGTGATATGTCCCTGCTGCGAGTGTCCGGTGAACCCGCTAAGTGTGATGGTGGAGGTGGTCGGCCACGTGTCTGCGTGTGCCGTGGTTGTGGAGTTAATGGTGGTGCGGGAGCCTCCTGTGTCCCACAGTAACTCTATGGGCTTCCCTTTGACTTTTGCCGTGACTACGGGCCTCCCTGATGAGTCCCATAGTGTGTCACAGACCCAAGTGGGGGAGCCCGAACACCGTCAGTTCGTCTCGTCCACATTGGTGGGTCCTGACTGTACTGCTACATTGTGGATTGGTTTTGCCTTGTTGCGGTTCAGAGTGCCTGTCTGCTGGCCTCTCTGAGATCGCTGGGGTGCATTACACTCTTTTGCCCAATGCCCTAACTGTCCACAGTTATAGCATTCCTGTCCTTTCTGTTGAGGGCTGCTCTTGCCTTCATTTACCCATGCGGGCTTCTGGTGCTCTCTGACTGCTTGGATATCTGCAGCAGCCTGAGCCTCTTCTGGGGATCTAACCTTTCCTTTTGCCTGAAGCGATTGCTCCCAAGCGCGGGACAATCTTTTCAGGACCCATTTTTCGTTATGGGCCTCTTCTGAGGGGTCGTAACTATTGCAAGCGCTCTGTCCTGCTTCTGTTGCGTGTGAGATAATTGTGCGCGTCCACTTAACCATGTTTTCGCGGGTTAAATGCGCTCTATCTAGCTGTCCGAAAACTGCGCTGAAATGAATCCACAGCCTTCCTGCGAATGCTGTGGGGTGTTCGGATCTCTTCTGCCTGCACTTATTCAATCCTTCTACGGGGTCACCTCTATTGTACCCGATGGCATCTAAAATGGCAGTGTGCATCTCCTCTAGGCTGCCTCCTGCCACGTTTTGTGGGTCGGGGAGGGCTGCCACTACACTCTGGTCTAAGCTCAGCACGGTGAGCTTAACCTGCTCTCTCTCATCCAGGCCGTACATGGTAGCCTGCTGTTTTACTTTAGCGAAAAACTGGTGGGGGTCTGCGGTGGGGAGGAACGGAGTGATCTTTTCACAAGCGTCCCTTAGCTGGGTTACTGTTAAAGGGGTGGTGTAAGTTATGTCTGGGGCGCCTTCTGATTCGGCTTTCCTCTGTGTGGTTACGGGATTCATGGGTGCGGTTATGATCTGAGCTGTGGGGGGTTGGGGTGCCTGTCGTTTCTGCTGAGCTGCTGGCGCACATGTTCCCTGAACATAACGCTGCGCTGTCTCGCTTAATTCCTGCCAATCTGGGGCGTTTTCCCCATCTAACTGAGCTCCAAAGGTGCTTTGGAAGCCATTCTGCACCGAAAGCAGAGATTGCAATTCCGCAATCTGTTTCCTGCATTTCGCGTGGTCAACTGTGCTTTGTCTTTGTTCGGTCGTTGCAACGTGGAGTGCTCTCAAAGCTGCTTTGAGATCAGAGCATTGCCTCTGCAATGCCTCCACCTGCTTTTCCGATTCCTGTCTTATCAGAACGGCACGTTGCACGTCCTGATAGGCTTTCTCATACTGGGTCTGGGAACTGTTCAGATGAGCTAGACAAGACTGGTGAGCCCTCTTGGCATCATCCACCTCTCTACCCTTCTCTGCCAACTTCCCTTTTAATTCCAGGTTTTCTTTCTCGATGTCCCTGACATCGACCTTACTCATTCGGTTCCTTTCCTCTAAATCTGCCCGGAGCGTCCTGATGACCTCCTCTGCGCCTCGCAACTGTGCCAAACAGGACACAATCGCCATCGGCTTGCGTGCTTTACCTAAACTCTTTTTGTGTATTTGAGAGAGGTTCTCCCACCAAGTATGACCTATACTTCCGGGACCTGTCTCCTCATTTGCACAAAACTCTTTCCAAAGGGGCCATCCCTTTCCCTGCAGATATTTGCGGAGTTCCAGCTCCCACGTGGGACACTGGCCTACTCTGCTACTGCTGCTGGTCGCTGCGACCACAAACTTTGCTGGATCCATCAGACGTTCCATTGCCTGCATGGCCATTTCCTCTGACTCTCTTTTTATAATTTGGAACAGGGGGTTGTTGGGGTGGTGTTTCGTAAAAGGGTACGGCTTACGCTATTTTCCGATCACAAAACTACCGAAAGTTTGTTGCAACAAAAAGCTTTCAGTTTTACCTTACAGCCCTGTTAGTACGCATGCACTAAACACACTTCCGAATTTCGCTTATTATTTTGAACACCTTGAATACTTGTGATCTCTTTCTTTCTCTGCAATTTGGAGTTCTAATTCAAATTTCAGGGTCCTGGACACTGTGGTGTTTCCACTTACAACAGGGTCCCGGCGGATGTCGCCACTAAATGTTGCACGTTTTACTATGGGCGTAAAACGCGTTTATTGGAGTGTATTAACACGCCTCCGAGTTCGACGTGTGCTTAACACTGCTAGGCTCTGTTCTATGTAATTATTTAGCTCTGGAGTCGCCAGTTGCCGTATAGGCAACGTCACAAGTATTCCAAGGTCAAATTCAAAGTAATAAAGACGATACACCGATTAGTAAAGTTCAAACGATCAATATTTATTATACAGTTAATAATAAATACTCATGCACACACTAAGAGACTAAGCTACAACTAAACATAAGCAAACAGAATACTTATCTAACAGGAACAGGCAAGGTCAGAGAACGAGGCCTTCGTCCTGGTTTTGTCTGCAGCCTTCAGCAAGCGTTCTGGCACTTGGGAGTCTAGCGGGCTTGGATCGCGTAGCGAGCGTTGAACTTACGGTTTCGGCGGCTGGTGCTCAACGGCTGGAGTCAGGATACCAGGTGTCAGTCGGGGCCGGAGCACGGGTTTAACAGACCGGACAACACGAGGTCCCTATCTTTTATAGGGGTTCCGTTGTCCTTCCCTCTTCTCGGGCGGGCTCTACCTATTGGATCAATTTCTTATCGATACTGGATTAATTCCCCAATGCGAGGGGGTCTCCGTGATGGAGGGGGCGTTTCTTATGTCCTTTTGTTTGGAGGTTTCTGGTGCCTCGATGTCTGGGTCTTGATTGGAATGTGTCCATTCAGAACCAAATGTATCTATTGTGTGGGTGTTCAAGTCTGATGGCCTCATTAGCATGCAAAGCGTTTTGCCATTTGCACCTAGCTAAGGTCTTTTCACCTGAGCCCAAACTGGTTTCTGCTGCTGCAGAATGCAAACTGCTCTTTGCAGACTGCTGTTCTGGCTGAACTGTCTGTTTCTCAGCAGCCTTCCATTTTAGTTTGGCTCAGTGTCCATTTTGCGTGGCCAGCATGGCTACAACACATCTTCTCTACTGTGTAGTACTGCACTCCTGTATGCTTCACCCGATGCCTGAGTCAACGTATTTGCATTGTGTATTTATGTATGCCCAATGTTTTTTATTATGTATGGACTGATCTGTCTTGACTGTACGCAGAATAGTACTTTCCACTGTGCCTCGGTACACATGACAATAAAATACAATACAATTCAGCTGTATCAGTCCCAGCCTCGCACACGAGGTTCAGGCATTCACCCTCCACAACACCTCACACCACAAATCCTTCTCTAATGTCACCCCCAACCCCTCTTCCCATTTGGCCTTAATCCCCTCCATGGACACCTTATCCTCCTCCAGAATCCACCCATAAAATGCTGAGATGGCCCCCTTTTCCAGCCCCACCCCCACTTTCCAGCCCCCTCCCCTCCCCCACCGACAGCACCACCTCCAACAACTATCGGAAAGCTCCTCACCCATCAAGGTGAACTGGTTGCTACACTGTGATTCACCTCCGTGTTTGGATAGCAGCCTTTCAGACTCCCCTGATATCACCTCATTAGAGTTTCAAACGTACTGGGATGGCCCCACCCAACGAACCAGCACCAGCCATCTTCCCTCCTGCAGGACTCTCAGCAGCATTCGCTGGTAGACGTTTGCTCGCCCCCTTCCTTCCTTGACCTTTCTTCTGAAATTTCGACATCCCACCGATTCCTTAGAACTTCCCATACCACCTCTTGCCAAAACGTACCCGAGACCAGGCATAAAGGTCCAGAAATCAAAGACTCTAGCAGGAACCACCCAATGTGTGACCTTCACCAACATGCAGCCACCGGAAGCACTCCAGCCAAGTATTCATAAACAGGTCACATGGCAACTATTTCAACAGAGCAGACTGAAGAGATGGCCACGTACGGAGACTGCAAGCTTTGTTAGTTTTATGAGATGGCACTAACTTTTCTCTTTCTTTGAAGTGGATTTTCAATGTCTCTGTGTTTGGTTGGACAGCATTAAGAGGTGGGAAGGGGAGTCAAGATATCTTCACTGGTACTTTTACCGGCTGTTTTTGATAGTTCTATGAGAATCTAAGAGGAGCGCTTTTTACATAATAAATAATAGGAGCAGGAATAGGCCATTTGGCCCCTTGAGCCTGCTCTGTCATCCATGGCTGATCTGATTGTGGCTTTACCTCCACTTTCCTGCCTGACTTCATAACCCTTGACCCCTTGTCAATGAAAATTTTAATCGAGCTTTGAATATATTCAATAATCTAGCCTCCACTGCACATTAGTGAAGAGACTTCTAAAGCCTAACAATCCTTGGAGAGAAAAATATCCTCCTCAGCTTCATTGTAAATTGGACACTTATTTTAAAACTGTGATCTCTATTACTGGATTTCCCCATCAGGGGAAAGATCCTCCCAGCATCTATTCTGTAAAGCCCCTTCAGAATCTTATATGTTTCAATAAGATCACCTCTCATTCATCTGAGCCCCACTGAGTAAAGGCCAACCTGTTCAACCTTTCCTCAGAAGACAACCCCTTCATGCCAGTAATCAGCTGAGTGAAGGGCACATTGAATGCCTGATTTTTTTTTTTCATGATCATTACAAAGACAAAGTGTTATTAGACCGCTCGTTAGGTCTATCCTTAGTGGATACTGGAATCGTGTAAGGAGGATACATGGGGGTTTGGAAGGTGCAAAGGTAGAATGGAGGGGAATGGGATTTATATAAATGGCATGGGTGCAAGGTAAGGTTGAGTAGGGTGAAGGCCAAGGAGCTGACAGCAATGTTGTGAACAGGGCCGATGTCCCAGCAGAGGGAGGTGACTCTTCTAACCTGAGTGCCTCAGGCTAGCTTGGGAGGTGTCAGTCCCAACTGTAGCTCATGCCCACCTTGGGATGAAAATATAGCAGGTGGGCACCGCCAAGACAGAGGGAGGATTGCAGAATTGAGAAAATTCCTGATTCCCTGTCTTTTTGAAGTTTTATACAGGCCCATTGTTATTTGGATTTTAAGTCCTCTAGCTCTTAGCTGCCTTCAATGATGTACACTTGACACAACATCATGTCTATTTTTGTTCAGCGTATAATTGTTATTTGTATACCAAAATGGACCACAAAACCTTTAATTCATGTTGACTACATCCAGTGCATTTCCTTCATCTGTCTTGTCTGTTACCTATTCAAAGAATCCTGATGGTTGTCCGATACAGGTTGCATATCGTTTATCCATAAACCTTACACCAGAACACATCTAAAAACAAAATTTTTTTGTCGCTATATCAACCTTTAGCGTGTGTTATCTGTGACCTGAGCCGGCATGACCCGAGCCGATACAGGTCTTGCCAACTGCGCCTGACCTTTGGCGCATGAAGTCTCTGACCCAAGCAGACACGAACCGAGTCAACACAAACCTTGTCGACCACCCCTGACAGTCACCACAGGAAGTCTAGTTGTTTGTCTGCAATGTTTACTTGTGTTTTTTGTCTGTGCTGTTTACCTTGCAAACCTTCTGAAAGCAGAATCGTAGATTGAGCCATGGGTGGGAACTTATTACAGGTGCCCTGTATTTATTATTCAATGGTACTTTTCTATCTTTTTATTTACTTTACACTGTAGCTAGTCGAGGCTTCACAGTTGTAATGTAAGTCGTCCTAGCCCTATATGTAGTATCTGAAAACCAAAATTATCTGAAAGCTGAAGCGCAATTGACCCTGGGGATTTCTGGATCTATACAATCAAAAGTCTTCAGAAAGCATTTTTGATTTATATGTGGGAAGAATCTGGTGGCCAGACAGTGCAGTCAAGGTGACTAGTTACTTAACCACAACTCACATTAAATGTAGACAATGGAAATTATAAAGAAAAAGGTTGACACAAGAAGAGTAACAAAATGTAACAACAAAAAGTGTTAACAAATATAAGATTTAAAATTATATTTGGATATGAAAAGAATACAGTAATTAAAAATGAATTTTGACTTCACACAATGGCCCAACTATCCCTGCCTTCTAACCTTCACCTGAAGACGAAAGTTGGCCTCAACTACTGGTATTAGGTACTGCAGGACAGCAAATTTTGAAATCTGATGATTGATATGTAATATTAAACAAAATAGATAATTGAAGAGCAATCATAGCAGCTAATGTGTGGAAGAGAACTTAGACTGGCAAAAGCAAATGTTAACTTAGAGTTTTGCCATGATAAAATATTTTAAAAGCATGACGCGCAAATCATGACATAGCAAGTGAGCTTGGTATGGATAGGAACTATGTGCCACATTCTAGACCTTAAATATATTTCTAGCAGAATTCTAACGGTGTCGCCCGAGGTGAGTTGGAGGAGAAGTTGTTTTATAACTATTGGAACATTTATGCCATATAGGTACAAGAACAAGGCCATCGATTTACAGTGCATGAATAAACCATTTCAGTTCTTATTGCACTGTAGTCTGGATCCATATTAACGGCAATTTTGCCCTTTTCATGGTTTGATACTTTATCATAACAATGCCTGCAGGATTTTCTTGCCTGCAATTTGATCAATTCGATTAAGTTGGTGTACTGTACATACCCTGAATAGTTGCTTCAATGTCAAGTGTGAATTAATTTACTCTTTTATTGATTGATGACTACAGATTTTAATTAGTTGACTAGGTATTATCAATTAGCATAATCTTATTTGTATAAATTAGTTCCCGTACTCAATGATGGAATACACTGACAATATGCTATCCTCATTCACACTGTAAAAAAAATGGTGTTTTCTTGTAATTCTGTTTTACAACTACACTGCTAGTTTTCTACTTATTGCACATTCTCTTAGTGGGCTATGATTCTCCCGAGCATCTTGCGATGATGACTAATCCTTGTTTAGGGCCTCACGGTAGCATGGTGGTTAGCATCAATGCTTCACAGCTCCAGGGTCCCAGGTTTGATTCCCGGCTGGGTCACTGTCTGTGCGGAGTCTGCACGTCCTCCCCGTGTGTGCGTGGGTTTCCTCCGGGTGCTCCGGTTTCCTCCCACAGTCCAAAGATGTGCGGGTTAGGTGGATTGGCCATGCTAAATTGCCCGTAGTGTAAGGTTAATGGGGGGATTGTTGGGTTACGGGTATACGGGTTACGTGGGTTTAAGTAGGGCGATCATTGCTCGGCACAACATCGAGGGCTGAAGGGCCTGTTCTGTGCTGTACTGTTCTATGTTCTATGTTCTGTTCTATGTTTGAATCCTGGATAGTGCGTATTAATGATCTATTCAATTTCTCCCAACTGAACTAGGGACTTTTCGTCTGTATCATATTGGACAAATGATGCTGAAAGAATTTAAAATGTGCCTTCAGCCTTCTTGCTACATTTTAAATGTCTCTTCTGCAACAACTTGTTTGCTCTACCTTGTTTTGAGACTGAGATTACAGATTGATTATATTTTCCAGTTGAGTAAACTGAGCTGTGCTTGACAGCATCTTGCCTTGTTCAATTTTGCACTCTGTTGAAATGTGACAGGATAATTACTGTAAATACTAGACAGCCAATGGACTACAACTTATTAAGTAAAATCTTGACTCTTCCAAATCGAAAAAATTTCTAGATTCACAGATTCAATTAACTCATAGTCATTATGGCCCAGAAGGAGGCTATTGGTCCCAGGGACTCGATGTCTGCTCTGTACAGAAATCCAATCAGTCCCATCCCATAGCTCTATATATCCATAGCTGTGAAAGTTAATTTCCCTGAGGGCCCATGTAATTTACTTTTGAGACTTTAAAGAAAATCTTTCATGGAATGTGGGTGTTGTTGGCTAGGCCAGTATTTATTGCACATCCCTAATTGCCTTTGAAAAAGTGATGGTGAACGACTGCTTTGAACCGCTGCAGGCCATGTGGTATGGTTGCACCTAATTTCTGTCAGGAAGGGAGTTGGTGGATTTTGATTTCAATGACAGTGAAGGAACAGTGATATAGACCTTTAGGTCCAGCTAACAGGTTGGAAGATGCTGTTGAAGAAGTCTTGGTGAGTTGTTGCAATGCATCTTGTAGATTGTACACACTTCTGCTATTGGATGTCGGTGGCAGGGTAAGTGAAGGTGGTAGCAGGGATGCTGATCAAGTAGGCTGCTTTGTCCTGGATGGTGTTGAGCTTGAGTGTTGTTGGAGCAGCACTCATCCCGGCAAATGGAGGTTATTCCATCATACTTCTGATTTGTGCCTTGTAGGCTTTGAAGTCGTGACTTAGACAACCTCTGACCTGTTTTTGTAGCCACAGTATTTATATGGTTGGGCTAGTTCAGTTTCTGGTCAATAGAAACCCCCATGATGTTGATCATGCAGAATTTGGCAATGGTAATATTATTAAATGTAAAGGGGAGCTGGTTGGATTCTTTATTGTTAATTTAATTATTTTTTTTCAATTAAGGGCAATTTAGCATGGCCAAACCACCTTCCCTGCATATCTTTGAGTTATGAGGGTGAGACCCACGCAGACATGGTAAAAATGTGCAAACCCTACATGGACGGTGAACTGGGGCCGGGATTGAACCCTGGTCCACAGTGCTGTGAGGCAGCCATACTATCCACTGCACCACCATGCCTGATGACCCGAAGCGACCCCACAGGCATCCCACACGCGTCACTGCCGCTCCCGCCCAGCGAATGCCCACAGACCGGAGCCCTCCCGAGCAGCGACCAACCGCTGACCAGAGCCGCCCAGAGCAGTGACCGATCCCGGACCGGAGCCCCCTCTAGCAGTGACCCGCCCGCCCAGCGACTGATCCCGGACCGGAGCCCCCCCCCCCCCGAGCAGCGACTGCCCGCCCAGCGACCGACCCCGGACCGGAGCCCTGTGGATGGTGCGATTTTGGATTTTCAGAAGGCTCGCGATAAGGTCCTGTACAAGACGTCAGTGCACAAAATTAGAGCACATGGGATTGGGGGGTAATATACTGGCTTGGATTGAGAATTGTTTAATGGATAGGAAACCGAGTAGGAAAAGATGGGTCATTCTCAGGTTGGCAGGTTGTGACTATTGGAGTGTCACAAGGATCAGTGCTTGGGCCCCAGTTATTCACAATCTATATTGATGATTTGAATGTGGAAACCAAATGCAATATTTCCAAGTTTTGCTAATGACACAAAACTAGGTGGGGATGTTGGTCATGAGGAGGATGCAAAGTGGCTTCAAGGGGATTTAAACAAGTTAATTGAGTGGGTAAGAACATGGCAGATATAATGTGGAAACATGTGGCGTCATCTGCATTGATCAGAAAAAGAAAAATGCTGAGTATTTCTTAAATAGTGAAATATTGGTTAGTAGGCCAGTGTCCAAAGATGTACAAACGGGATCTGGGTATTCTTGCTCATGAGTCATTGAAAGCAAACATGCAGCTGCAGCAAGCAATTAGGAAGGTAAATGTTATATTGGACTTTATTGCAAGAGCATCTGAGTGCAGGAGCAAAGATGTCTTCCTGCAATTGGAAAGAACCTTGGTGAAACCACACTTGAAGTATTGTGTACAATCTTTGTCTTCTTTACCAAAGTATTATGTGAAGAAAATTTAGAGGGAATGCCACAAAGGTTCATCAGACTAATTGCTGGGATGGCAGTATTGTTCCATGAGGAGAGTTTGAGGAGACTGGGATCTTATTCACTGGAGTTTAGTAGAATGAGAGGTGATTTAATTGAAACAAACAAAATTCTTGCTGGGCTCGACAGGATTGATGCAGAAGGCATGCATCCACTGGAGCGAAGTGGCCTAGAACTAGGAGACATAGTCTAAGAACAAGAGGCAGACCATTTAGGACTGAGATGGGACCTTGGCTGACTGTCTTTTGTGGAGTTTGCATGTTCTTCCCATGTCTGTGTGGGTTTCCTCCCTTCCTGTTTCCTCCCAGTGTCCAAAAATGTGCAGGTTAGGTGGATTGGCCATGATCAATATGCGGGATTACGGGGTTATGCGGGGGTGTGGGTCGAGGTAAAGTGCTCTTTTGGAGGGTCAATGCATAGTCATAGGGCCGAATGCCCTCCTTCTGCACTGTAGCGATTCTATGAGAAGGAGTTTTTTAACTAAGAGGATGGTGAACCTTTGTATTCTCTACCCCAGAGGTCTGTGGAAGTTCAGTTATTTAAAAAAAAAATTTAGAGTGTCCAATTCATTGTTTCCAATTAAGGGGTAATTAAATGTGGCCAATCCACCTACCCTGCTCATCTTTGGGTTGTGGGGGTGAAACCCACGCAAACACAGGGAGAATGTTCAAACTCCACACAGACAGTGACCCAAAGCCAGGGTTGAACTTGGGACCTCGGTGCCGTGAGGCAGCAATGCTATCCACTGCACCACCGTGCTGCCCTGAAGTTTAGTTATTGAGTATTATTCAAGATAGAGATCAATAGATTTCTAGACATTCAAGACATCAAGGAATATGGGAATGGTGTGGGAAATGGTGTTGAGGTAGAAGATCAGCTGTGATCTAGTTGAATGATGGAGAAAACCTGAGGGACTGAATTTCCCAGGTTCCTCGTATTACACTTTAACAGCCTTGGATGTGTACGATTCTGGATAGTCATAGATTAGTATTTGAATCCAAGAGTGTGATTTAGCATTGGCACAGTGCCACATTTTGTATGAATTACAGTGTATATGTATTTAAAAAACATTTTGTTTCTTAGAATAATTTTTATTTTCGTTGATTTCTATTAGTTGCCATCACTACTCACTGAGGCGCATGAGAAACCTTCTCCCACGATCTAACTGTTGAATGCACATGGAAGACAAATCTTGAAAATTACTGTCAGAGGTATATAATAGTGCCAGATAACAAATCCAGGCAAGTGGTTGAAGTATCAGTGGGGGAGCATCTTCCAGACAGCGATCTTAACTCCATTTGATTCAAGATTATCATGGAAAAAGACAAGGATAGGTCTGAGATTAAAATTCTAAACTGGGAGAAGGACAATTTTAAAAAGATCAGATATGATTTGGCTTGAATGGACTGGGAGCGGGCACTTTTAGGTAAATCTGTGACAGGACAGTGGGACACATTCAAGAAGGAAATAGGGAGAGTACAAGGCCAACATATTCCAATCAAGAAAAAGGGTGGGATCAACAAATCCAGTGAACCCTGGATACTGAGGGATATACAGCATTGGATAAGAAGAAAAAGGGAGGCTTATGGCAGATATCGAGGACTCAAAACAGCAGAAGCGCTAGAGAGGTGGAATATGTGAAAGGGAACTTAAAAAGGAAATTAGAGGAGCATAAAGGGGGTATGAAAGCATACTGGCAGGCAAAATAAACCAAAATCCGAAGTTGTTTTGCAAGTACATTAAAGGTAAAAGGATAACTAGGGAAAGAGTAGAATATAGAACATTACAGCGCAGTACAGGCTCTTCGGCCCTCGATGTTGCGCTGACCTGTGAAACCTCTCTAAAGCCCATCTGCACAATTCCCTTATCGTCCATATGTCTATCCAATGACCATTTGAATGCGTTTAGTGTTGGCGAGTCCCTGCTGTTGCAGGCAGGGCATTCCACGCCCTTACTGCTCTCTGAGTAAAGAACCTACCTCTGACATCTGTCCTATATCTATCTCCTCTCAATTTAAAGCTATGTCCCCTCGTGCTAGACACCTCCATTAAGGACCACTGTGGTAATTTGTGTGTAAAGCCAGAGGGATCTAAATGAATACTTTGTGTCGGTGTTCACTCGTGAGAGGGTCAGTGTGGGTATAGAAATCAGGGAGAAGGACTGTGATAAAATTTTGAAGATTAACATAGGCGGAGAGGAGGCTCTGAATGGTCTGGCAGGCTTAAAAGTAGACAGATGTCCAGGGCCCGATGAAATGTATCCCAGGTTGTTGAGTGAGGGTAAGGGAGGAAATACCAGGGGCGCTGGCAATAATTTTCAACTCCTCTCTGACCACAGGAGAGGTGCAGGATAGCCAATGTGGTACCATTATTCAAGAAGGGAGGAAGGGATAAACCAGGAAACTACAATCCTGTCAGTCTAACCTCAGTGGTGGGGAAACTATTGAAAGCAGTTCTGAGAGACAAATTAATCTGCAATAGGAGATGCAGGGATGAATCAAGAACAGTCAGCATGGCTTTTTTTATTTTTAAATATTTTTATTCTCCTTTTTCACATTTTCTCCCAAATTTAGACCCACCAACAATAAACAATAATCAGTAACAAATATATCAATCCCCATATCAATAACAACAATCCCATCCTCCCACCAAACCCCAAACAATAGCCCGCATGTTCACATAAACAAATGACAGAAAGGAATCAGGAATCACCCATAGTCACCATTAACACACACAGCCCCCAACCCTCCCACCACCCACCCCAATTAATGTTCGATGTTATCCAGTTCTTGAAAGTGCACAATGAATAATGCCCATGCATTGTAGAACCCCTCCATCCTTCCCCTCAGTTCAAACTTAACCTTCTCAAGAGTCAAGAATTCCAACAGGTCCCCCCACCACGCCAGGGCACAGGCCATCAGGATCTGCCTTCGTCCTATCAATGAGGTAAAGGCTACAACATCTGCCTCTGCACCCGTTTCCAACCCTGGCTGGTCCGACACCCCGAATATGGCCTCCTAGGGGCCCGGGGTCCAGTTTCACGTGCACCACTTTAGAAATTTGCCTAAATACCTCCTTCCAGTAATCCTCTAGCTTTGGACAGGACCAAAACATATGAACGTGATTAGCGCTGCCCCCCTCCCCCCCGGCAATGTTCACACACATCTTCTAATCCTTCAAAGAACTGGCTTATCCTCACCCTTGTGAGGTGTGCTCTGTATACCACCTTCAGCGGTATCAGCCCCAACTTCGTGCATGAGGTGGAGGCATTCACTCTCCGGTGCACCTCACACCAGAACCCCTCCTCCATATCCTCTCCCAACTCTTCCTCCCACTTTGCTTTGATCCCTTCCAGTGGTGCCTTTTCCTCTTCCAAAATAGCTCCATAAACAGCCGCCACTACCCACTTCTCCAATCCCCCTGTTGTCAGCACCTCCTCCAGCAATGTGGAGGCCGGCTCCACCGGGAAGCTCTGTCTCTCCTTTCTGGCAAAATCTCGAACCTGCATGTATCTAAACATTTCCACCTGCTCCAGCCCATATTTCGCTTCCAGCTCCTTCAATCCTGCAAACCAACCCCTAAGAAACAAATATTTTACTGTCTTAATCCCATTCTCCTCCCATTTCCGTCCCACTTCCCTGGCTCAAATATGTGGTTCCCCCGAATCGGCATTTCCCTTGACCCTTCCCCCAACCCGAAGTGTTGGTGAAACTGCCTCCAAATTCTCAATGAAGCTATTGTTACCGGACTCACTGAGTATTTCCCTGGGGCCATCAGGAGCAGCGCTGTTGCTAGTGCTTTCAATCCCGACCCCCTGCACAAACTCTCCTCCATTCTGACCCACTGGGAATCAACCCCTCTGACCCAGCTCCACACCTTCTCCACATTCGCCGCCCAGTAGTAATACATCAGGTTCGGAAGACCCAAACCCCCTGCCTGCCTTCCCCTCTGCAGCAACACCTTTCTAACTCTGGCCACCTTCCATCCCCATATGAACAAAGTAATAATTCCCTCAACCTCTTTGAAAAAAGCCTTTGGCAGGAAAATTGGCAGGCATTGGACAATAAACCGAAATCGCGGCAACACGTTCATTATAACCACCTGCACCCGACCCGCCAGTGACCGAGGGAGACCATCCCACCTTGCCAGATCAGCTTTCACTCTCCCCACCAAACTGGAAATGTTGTACCTGCGGAGCACCCCCCCCCCCCCCCTCCACTCCCAGGCACCCTATATCTCCAGGTACCTAAAGTGAGTCCCTGCCCTACAGAATGGCAGCCCCCCCACCCCTGCCCCCACCTCCGGCCGAGCCACCACAAAATACTCACTCTTGTCTCGATTTAGTTTGTACCCCGACAAAGATCCAAACACCCGAAGCAGCACCAATATTCCCCCTGTCGACACACTCGGTTCTGACATGTATAACAACAAGTCATCGGCATATAAGGACACCCTATGCTCTATCCCCCCCCCCCCCCCCCCCCCCGGGAACTATTCCTTTCCATTCCCCCGAACTTCCTTAATGCGATGGCCAACGGCTCAATCGCGAGTGCAAACAGCAGGGGGGCCATAGGACATCCCCGCCTAGTCCCACGGTGGAGAAAAAAGTATCTTGAGCTGATGTTGTTTGTGCAGACACTCGCCCCCGGCTCCTTATATAGTAGCTTTACCCAGTTCACAAATCTTGGTCCAATCCCAAACCGCTCCAGAACTACTATCAAGTACCCCATTCTACCCGGTCAAACACCCTCTCAACGTCCAATGCCACAAGCACCTCTGATTTCTTCCCCTCCGCCGGTGCCATAACTGCATTCAGTACCCTTCTCACGTTTGAAAAGAGCTGCCTTCCTCTCATGAACCCCGTCCGATCTTCACCTATACTTCCTGTATAACTGCGCCTATACTTCCTCAGGAAACTAAGGAAATTCGGCATGTCCACATTAATCCTTACCAACTTTTATAAATGCACCATAGAAAGCATCCTATTGGGCTGCATCACAGTCTGGTATGGCAACTGCTCGGCCCAGGGCCGCAAGAAACTTCAGAGAGTTGTGAATACCGCCCAGTCCATCACACAAACCTGCCTCCCATCCATTGACTCCATCTACACCTCCCGCTGCCTGGGGAAAACGGGCAGCATAATCAAAGATCCCTCCCACCCGGCTTACTCACTCTTCCAACTTCTTCCATTAGGCAGGAGATACAGAAGTCTGAGAACACGCATGAACAGACTCAAAAACAGCTTCTTCCCCACTGTCACCAGACTCCTAAATGACCCTCTTATGGACTGACCTCATCAACACTACACCCTGTATGCTTCATCCGATGCCAGTGCTTATGTAGTTACATTGTATATGTTGTGTTGCCCTATTATGTATTTTCTTTTATTCCCTTTTCTTCCCATGTACTTAATGATCTGTTGAGCTGCTTGCAGAAAAATACCTCGGTACACGTGACAATAAACAAATCCAATCCAATCCAATCCAAACCTATCATCTTCAGGAGGTACTCCTCCAGCCTACCCGCCAGTACCTTCGCAATACTTTTGTGTCCACATTCAAAAGTGATATGGGCCTATGCAACCCATATTCTGTTGGGTCCTTATCTTTTTGTAGCAACAGGGAAATCGATGCCTGCAGCAAAGGTTGTGGCAATACCCCCTTCCCTATCGCCTCTTCCCCACCATCAGGGGTACCAGCTTATCCTTGAATTTTTTATAATATTCCACTGGAAACCCATCCAGCCCTTCTACGTTCCCCGACTGCATCCTCCCAATCGCATCTTTTATCTCCTGCTCCACTATCGCTCCTTCCAATGTAGCCCTGTCCCCCTCCCCTAACCTCGGGTACTCCAACCCATCTAGAAATTCCTGCATCACCCGGTCTCCGTCAGGTGACTCTGACTTGTACAACCTCTCATAAAATTCCTCAAAGACCATGTTAATCAGATCCGGAGCCACCACCAACTTCCCTGCCCTGTAGCATGGTTTTGTTAAGGGGAGGTCATGTCTTGGAATTATTCGAAGAGGTGACCAGGTGTATAGATGGAAGAAATGTATTTGACGTAGTCTGCTTAGACTTTTGATGCAGTCCCACATGGGAGACTGATAGCCCATGAGATTCAAGGAAATTTGGCAAATTGGAACCAGCAGTAGAGAGTGATGGTCGAGGAGTGTTTTACTGACTGGAAGCTGTGCCAGGTGGGGTTCCGAAGGGATCAGTGCTAGGGCCCTTGCTGTTTGTAGTTTATATAAATGATTTAGATAAAAATGTAGGAGGGAAGACCAGTAATTTTGCGCATGATATGAAAATTGGTGGGGTGGTAAATAGTGAGGAGGATAGCCTTAGATGACAGGGGGATATAGATGGGCTGGTCAAATGGGCTGATCAGTGTCATACGGAAATTCAATCTGGATAAGTTTGAGGTGGTGCACCAGGGAAGGGCAAACAAGGCAAGGGAATACAACCTGTGAAACACAGAGGCTCAGATGGTTCTTGGTTTCCATGTACTCAGGTCCCTTAAGATAACAAAGCAGGTGGATATAGTGGACAAGAAGGTATATTTGCCTTTATTAGCCGAGACATAGAGCTTAAGAGCAGGGAGGTTATGCCTGAACAGTAAAAAAAAAAGTTGGTTCGGCCACAGCTAGGGTATTGTGTGCAGTTTTGGAATCCACATTGTAGGAACAATGTGATAGCATTTGAAAGGGTGCATAGATTTACCAGGATGTTGTCTGGGCTGGAAAGTTTTATAGAGTCTCATAGAACAGTACAGCACAGAACAGGCCCTTCGGCCTCGATGTTGTGCCGAGCAATGATCATCCTACTCAAACCCACGTATCCGCCCTATACCCGTAACCCAACAACCCCCCCCTTAACCTTACTTTTTAGGACACTATGGGCAATTTATCATGGCCAATCCACCTAACCTGCACATCTTTGGACTGTGGGAGGAAACCGGAGCACCCGGAGGAAACCCACGCACACACGGGAGGACGTGCAGACTCCGCACAGACAGTGACCCAGCCGGGAATCGAACCTGGGACCCTGGAGCTGTAAAGCATTTATGGTAACCACCATGCTACTGTGCTGCACCCCAGTTATGAAGAAAGGTTGGGTAGACTAGTGTTCCTTTCCTTGGGTCACAGGAGACTGAGTTGGGGGGGGGTGGGGGTGGGGGGGGGGAACATTATAGAGATGTATAAAATTATGCAGGGCATAGATAGAGGAGACAGGAAGATCTATTCCCCTTGGTGAATGGATCATTGACCAGGGGATGTGGATTTAAGGTAAGGGGATGGGAAGGAAAACTTTGTCACCAAGAGGGTGGTGGGAGTCTGGAACTAGCTACCTGAAAGGGTGGCGGCGGCAGAGACCCTCATAACATTCAATGAGTATATGGATGTGCACTTGCGATGCCAATGCATAAAAGGCTTTAAAATGGGATTAGAAAAGATAGGTGGTTGTTTTTGACTGACGCAGACGTGATGGACCAAAGGGCCTTTTCTCTGCTGTTGACCTTGATTACTGACATTCTTAATACTTCCATTGTCCACATAAATAATTTGAAGTTCAAAACCTTCACTGCACAATGGGAAATGTATGGTGGCTGTTCACATGTACTTACTATGAACTTTCTCCAAGTGTTGAGCTCAGGAACATTTGAGTCTGGACTTTTGAGTTTTGGTAATTGCATGGACAATAGGAAGTGTGAATTTGATATATCGTTTTGTCTCGGTATGTCCATTCAAGGGAGGGCAGCCTATCCGACCTATTTGAATTAATATCTTTCTGGAGACTTGAGGTAATTCTAAGTCTGTGCAGAAATGACAAAGTCACCCAACTTTCAGCAGCCATTTTAATAGCTTGCTGTTTTGGTCCATTTAAAACTTAGTAGTTGATTTTTAGTCAGTATATACATTATTATGGGCCAGGGTTTAGAGAACCCCAAAGAGTATCATGCAGTTCACCTGACCCACAACTTTTAATAGATTGTGGTTATGGGGAGCACACGGGCCTAGCTTATAGGTGTGATGTACAGAGATTTATAGTACTTTTAAATTAAAACAATGTTTATTTATGAAACCAGTTCACACTTTATAAAGTAAACATCTCAACTATCAATGCCAATAAACCCCCCAAAGAATACAGTACCTTATAAGTAACTCTTAATCTTTCCTTGCAACATCCATAACACAAAGAAAAGAACCCTTTTACAGAAAGGCATTGGTTTAATGTCTCTACTGAGACGTACCACTTTGAAATCCCCAAATGAGCTGAAATCAGACTGTAGCCTGCAGAGAGATCCTTACAGCTGCTTGCTTTGCCTGCAGCTATCCAGCTCTGAAAACAAAACTAAAACACACACTGTAGCGGCAAGTCCAAAGCGAAAGTAAAAGCTGCCAGACAGCCCAGCTCCACCCACACTCTGACATCACTGCAGTAATAAACACTCATTTCTTAAAGGTACACCCACTACAGCTATTCTATAAAAACACCCATTTCTGAAAGGTACTCTCACATGACAAAATAAAGCTATAAACTTTTTTTTTATAAAGCATGGCTTCGTAGTAATGTTATTATTTTAACCACTAGTTAATCTCTCATGGTTTGGCACACAAAGACTCCATACCAAGTGTTAAACTAAGTGGGATTATAAGGCAAAGAAAACATTGGAATTTAGGTAGGGGAGGAAATGGGGGCGATGGCTGATGGGGGAGAGAGAGTGGAGGTGACCAGTAAGTTAAAGGAGACAGTAAATAGCATAGATGGAAGTAGGAAGTTGCAACAGGACATTGATATCTTAAATGAATGGGCAGAACTATGGCTAAAACTGTACCATCCGTGGCTCTGTTGCTGGTACTCTCGTCACTGCACAGTGTGTTAAAGTCTCACTGCACAGTCCTGCGCACAAAAAACAAGGATAAATCCGCAACCTAGTAGTGAGGAAGTACTGTACTGTCGGAAGTACTGTCTTTTTGATGAAACATCTGTTCTCTTAGATGGGTGTAAAATATCTCATTGCAATATTTGAAAGAGAAGGAGAGATAACCCTGGCCAATGTTTAACATTGAATCAACATCACAAAAACTGATTACTTGCCATGATCACATTGCTGTTAGTAGAATCTTGTCACGTATAAATCCTTGTGTTTCCTACTTTACTGCAGTGACTGTGCTTCAGTATTTAGATATAGAGAAATACAGCACAGAACAGGCCCTTCGGCCCACGATGTTGCGCCGAACTTTTGTCCTAGGTTAATCATAGAATTTTGGACAATTTTTCATGGCCAATCCACCCAACCTGCACATCTTTGGACTGTGGGAGGAAACCGGAGTACCCGGAGGAAACCCACGCAGTCACGGGGAGGATGTGCAGACTCCACACAGACAGTGACCCAAGTCGAAATCGAACTTGGGACCCTGGAGCTGTGAAGCAATTGTGCTATCCACAATGCTACTGGGCTGCCCTTAAGAAGTTAACCTACACTCCATTATTCTACCCTAATCCAAGTACCTGTCCAATAGCCGCTTGAAGGTCCCTAACTTTTCCGACTCAACTACTACCACAGGCAGTGCATTCCATGCCCCCACTACTCTCTGGGTAAAGAACCTACCTCTGACATCCCCTCTATATCGTCCACCATTTATCTTAAATTTATGTCCCCTTGTAATGGTGTGTTCCACCCGGGGAAAAAGTCTCTGACTGTCTACTCTATCTATTCCCCTGATCATCTTATAAACCTCTATCAAGTCGCCCTTCATCCTTCTCCATTCTAATGAGAAAAGGCCTAGCACCCTCAACCTTTCCTCGTATGACCTACTCTCCATTCCAGGCAACATCCTGGTAAATCTCCTTTGCACCTTTTCCAAAGCTTCCACATCCTTCCTAAAATGAGGTGACCAGAACTGCACACAGTACTCCAAATGTGGCGTGACCAAGGTTTTGTACAGCTGCATCATCACCTCACGGCTCTTAAATTCAATCCCTCTGCTAATGACCGCTAGCACACCATAGGCCTTCTTCACAGCTCTATCCACTTGAGTGGCAACTTTCAAAGAACTATGAACATAGACCCCAAGATCTCTCTGCTCCTCCACATTGCCAAGAACCCTACCATTAACCCTGTATTCCGCATTCAGATTTGTCCTTCCAAAATGGACAACCTCACACTTGTCAGGGTTAAACTCCATCTGCCACTTCTCAGCCCAGCTCTGCGTTCTATCTATGTCTCTTTGAAGCCGACAACAGCCCTCCTCACTATCCACAACTCCACCAATCTTCGTATCATCTGCAAATTTACTGACCCACCCTTCAACTCCCTCATCCAAGTCATTAATGAAAATCACAAACAGCAGAGGACCCAGAACTGATCCCTGCGGTACGCCACTGATAACTGGGCTCCAGGCTGAATATTTGCCATCCACCACCACTCTCTGTCTTCTATCGGTTAGCCAGTTTGTTATCCAACTGGCCAAATTTCCCACTATCTCATGCCTCCTTACTTTCTGCATAAGCCTACCATGGGGAACCTTATCAAATGCCTTACTAAAATCCATGTACACTACATCCACTGCCTTACCTTGATCCACATGCTTGGTCACCTCCTCAAAGAATTCAATAAGACTTGTAAGGCAAGACCTACTCCTCACAAATCCGTGCTGACTATCCCTAATCAAGCAATGCCTTTCCAGATGCTCAGAAATCCTATCCCTCAGTACCCTTTCCATTACTTTGCCTACCACCGAAGTAAGACTAACTGGCCTGTAATTCCCAGGGTTATCCCTATTCCCTTTTTTGAACAGGGGCGCGACATTCGCCACTCTCCAATCCTCTGGTACCACCCCTGTTGACAGCGAGGACGAAAAGATCATTGCCAACGGCTCTGCAATTTCATTTCTTGCTTCCCATAGAATCTTTAGAATTTAGAACAGTACAGCACAGAACAGGCCCTTCGGCCCTCGATGTTGTGCCGAGCAATGATCACCCCACTCAAACTCATGTATCCACCCTATACCCGTAACCCAACAACTCCCCCTTAACCTTACTTTTTAGGACACTACGGGCAATTTAGCATGGCCAATCCACCTAACCCGCACATCTTTGGACTGTGGGAGGAAACCGGAGCACCCGGAGGAAACCCACGCACACACGGGGAGGACGTGCAGACTCCACACAGACAGTGACCCAGCCGGGAATCGAACCTGGGACCCTGGAGCTGTGAAGCATTGATGCTAACCACTATGCTACCGCGCTGCCCATTTTTTTTTTTTTGTTTTTTTTTTTCTACACATTATCGAATTCTTTAATACATAGAGTTTACATATAGAAAAACACAACTCTGGTTTTGACCTCTTGTAGAAGCCTCTGTAAGCCAGAAACCAAGAAAACAAAATAACTTTGCACTAGTTCTCCAGTCAGACTCAAATTCAACACTGGGCTTTTCCAAAGCTGAAGTCTTCCAATGGCGGCTGTCGCTCAGGCCCAGATTCATACTTCTAATTCGAGTCTTGGCAAATCACAGTAGCTGGAGCTAGCTGGGGTTTCTCTTGGGTAGTTACAATCTCCCAAATCCGAGGTCAACCATCCATCCAAAGTTACCGGCCTGCAAAACGCAAGCTGCCCCTGCCAAAGCCGCTAGTCTTCGTCAAGCCGTCGCCTTTTAGCTTGCAGCGGGCTGCTGTCGGGACCGTCCGCCGAACAAGCGGGCTGCCTCGTGTCGATTTGGTCACAGAGTCTGTCGCTCACCTCCATCTCCAGCTCATCCGCTGGTGGGCTGGCAAAGCTTTTGCCATTGAAGACATCGGTCAATCTCTCCTCGAAGAACGACTGGAGGATCATCACAGACTCCGTCGCCTCCTTCTTGTCCTGAATAAGTTTACTATATGTCTTAAACATTAATCGAACCTCCAGCACAAAATCATCAGGTCTGGGGTAACGGGTTGAGCTTGTCTTCCCAAGTTTCGCTCTAATGGAAGACAGGTTTACTTGCGGATTCCTCAATTGCAAGAGTGCAGTGTGGACTCTCCCTCTGGACTCTCCCTGTGCCCCCTCTCTCTGTGGACTCTCCCTGTTCCCCCTCCTCTCTGTGGACTCTCCCTGTTCCCCCTCCTCTCTGTGAACTCTCCCTATGCCCCCTCCCTTTCTGTGGACTCTCCCTGTGCCCCCCTCTCCCTCTCTCTCTCTGTGGACTCTCCCTGTGCCCCCCCTCTCTCTCTGTGGACTCTCCCTGGGCCCCCTTCCCCTGTGGACTCTCCCCGTGCCCCCTTCCCCTGTGGACTCTCCCTGTGCCCCCCTCTCTCTCTGTGAACTCTCCCTGTACCCCCTCTCTCTCTGTAGTCTCTTCCTGTACCCCCCTTTCCCTCTCTGTGGACTCTCCCTGTGACCCCCTCCCCCTCTGGACTCTCCCTGCCCTTCCCCCCCTCTCTGTGTGCCCCGGTCAATGGCAGCCAGCAGTCTCCGGGCCGGTCAATGGCAGCCAGAATCCTTGGATATATCCCATCAGGCCCGGGGGACTTGTCTATCCTCAACTTTTTCAAAACGCGCAACACATCTTCCTTCCTGACAAGTATCTCCTCAAGCTTATCAGTCTGCTTCACGCTGTCCTCTCCAACAATATGGCCCCTCTCGTTTTTAAATACTGAAGAAAAATACTTGTTCAAGACCTCTCCTATCTCTTCAGACTCAATACACAATCTCCCGCTACTGTCCTTAATCGGACCTACCCTCGCTCTAGTCATTCTCATATTTCTCACATATGTGTAAAAGGCCTTGGGGTTTTCCTTGATCCTACCCGCCAAAGATTTTTCATGCCCTCTCTTAGCTCTCCTAATCCCTTTCTTCAGTTCTCTCCTGGCTATCTTGTATCTCTCCAGCGCCCTGTCTGAACCTTGTTTCTTCAGCCTTACATAAGTCTCCTTCTTCCTCTTAACAAGACATTCAACCTCTCTTGTCAACCATGGTTCCCTCACTCGACCATCTCTTCCCTGCCTGACAGGGACATACATATCAAAGACACGCAGAGCCTGTTCCTTGAACAAGTTCCACATTTCACTTGTGTCCTTCCCTGACAGCCTATGTTCCCAACTTCTGCACTTCAATTCTTGTCTGACAGCATTGTATTTACCCTTCCCCCAATTATAAACCTTGCCCTGTTGCATGCACCTATCCCTCTCCATTACTAAAGTGAAAGTCACAGAATTGTGGTCACTACCTCCAAAATGCTCCCCCACTAACAAATCTATCACCTGCCCTGGTTCATTACCAAGTACTAAATCCAATATGGCCTCCCCTCTGGTCGGACAATCTACATACTGTGTTAGAAAAGCTTCCTGGACACAGTGCACAAACACTACCCCATCCAAACTATTTGATCTAAAGAGTTTCCACTCAATGTTTGGGAAGTTGAAGTCGCCCATGACTACTACCCTGTGACTTCTGCACCTTTCCAAAATCTGTTTCCCAATCTGTTCCTCCACATCTCTGCTGCTATTGGGGGGCCTATAGAAAACTCCCAACAAGGTGACTGCTCCTTTCCTATTTCTAACTTCAACCCATATTACCTCAGTAGGCAGATCCCCCTCGAACTGCCTTTCTGCAGCTGTTATACTATCTCTAATTAACAATGCCACCCCCCCACCTCTTTTACCATCCTCCCTAATCTTGTTGAAACATCTATAACCAGGGACCTCCAACAACCATTTCTGCCCCTCTTCTATCCAAGTTTCCGTGATGGCCACCACATCGTAGTCCCAAGTACAGATCCATGCCTTAAGTTCACCCACCTTATTCCTGATGCTTCTTGCATTAAAGTATACACACTTCAACCCGTCTCCTTGCCTGCAAGTACTCTCCTTTGTCATTGTTACCTTCCCCACTGCATCACTACGTGCTTTGGCGTCCTGACTATCGTCTACCTTAGTTGCTGGACTACAGATCCGGTTCCCATACCCCTGCCAAATTAGTTTAAACCCTCCCGAAGAGTACTAGAAAACCTCCCCTCCAGGATATTGGTGCCCCTCTGGTTCAGATGCAACCCGTCCTGCTTGTACAGGTCCCACCTTCCCCAGAATGCGCTCCAATTATCCAAATACCTGAAGCCCTCCCTCCTACACCATTTCTGCAGCCACGTGTTCAACTGCACTCTCTCCCTATTCCTAGCCTCGCTATCACGTGGCACCGGCAACAAACCAGAGATGACAACTCTGTCTGTCCTGGCCTTTAACTTCCAGCCTAACTCCCTAAAGTTGTTTATTACCTCCACACCCTTTTTCCTACCTACATCGTTGGTACCAATGTGCACCACGACTTCTGGCTGCTCACCCTCCCCCTTCAGGATCCTGAAGACACGATCAGAGACATCCCTGGCCCTGGCACCCGGGAGGCAACATACCTTTCGGGAGTCTCGCTCGCGACCACAGAATCTCCTATCTATTCCCCTAACCATTGAATCTCCATTTACTATTGCTTTTCTATGCTCCCCCCTTCCCTTCTGAGCCCCAGAGCCAGACTCAGTGCCAGAGACCTGGCCGCTGGGGCCTTCCCCCGGTAGGTCATCCCCCCCCAACAGCATCCAAAACGGTATACTTGTTTTGAAGGGGAACGGCCACGAGGGATCCCTGCACTGTCTGCCTGTTAGTTTTCTTTCCCCTTACTGTAACCCAGCTACTCTTGTCCAGTACCTTTGGTGTGGCTACCTCCCTGTAACTCTTCTCTATGACCCCCTCTGCCTCCCGGATGATCCGAAGTTCATCCAGCTCCAGCTCCAGTATCTTAACACGGTCTCTGAGGAGCTGAAGTTGGGTGCACTTCCCGCAGGTATAGTCAGCGGGGACACCAGTGGTATCCCTCACCACCCACATCCTACAGGAGGAGCATGCAACTGCCCTAGCCTCCATCCCCTCTTACTTTACAGAATTAGCTGCCCCATGGACCAACTGGACCTCCGCCCTCCGACTCTGCTTCCAGTCAGCTGTACTCTAAACTCCTGGCTCCCTTCACGCTCTTTGATAAATATAGGAAATGAAATGTAAGAAGCACCTTACTCCCTCCTCACCTAACTCCCTCAGTCACCAAACTCTCACTGTAGCACTCAAATGCCACAAGCTCAGCACTTCAGTGCTGTAAAGCACTTTGAGGCTTCCTGAGATCATGAAAGATGCTAGATAATGGAAGTCGTACTTTCTTTTGATGTTAAACAGTTTTATGTCAGCAAGTGTGAAATGATCCACTTTGGGCCCAAATCTAAATGATAAAAGCCAACCTATCACGCACCCGAATGAGCAGGTTCTTCCCGGAGGTGGAGGCCAAATGGAATGGTGCCAGAGGGGCCTGGCCAACAACACCCACATGTTCTGGGACTGCCCCAGACTTGTCGGGTTCTGAATGACCACCTTTGGGGCAAGGTCCAAGGTTGTTGGGGATGAGGGTGGAGCCATGCCCAAAAATCTTCCGTGTTTTAGAGCAGCCACAACTCTTTATGGGGAGGTGGGCTGGTGGCCTAGCCTTTGTCTTCCTGATCGCCCGCTGGGGAATCCTGCTTGGCTGGCAATTGGTAGCGTCACCCAAAGCTTCAGGCTGGCTGTCCGACCTGGCAGAATTCCCCCAACTGGAGAAGATCAGATTTGCCATCTGAGGGTCGGAAGAGGGCTTGCACAGGCCGTGTAAGCCGTTCACCAACTGTTCCAAGACCTATTTGTAGGCAGCAACCAGAAGAGAGCAAGATTGGAGCGTTGGTGGGAGGAGGGGGGGGGGGAGAGGGGGGCGCACACAGATGAGCCGCAGAACATAAGAAAAGGAAAGGAGGGGAGGGGAAGGTGGGGGGGGGGGGGGGGGGGGGGGAGACCCACGAAAAGAAACACGAGGGACAAGCGACAAAGCCGCAGGAGACAGACCCGAGAGCACACGGAAAACCAGTGTGTACAACAAGAACACACTGGTTAATACATGTTTGGGCCACACTTGGGAATACAGCAGAGGCAGATTGACCAAAGGACCATGACCACAGTAGCAGGGGAGACAAGTGTAAGTAAATATAGATAATGATCTCTTTGTCTCTGTTTTCTTTTTCTTTCTTTGGTTTTTCTCTTTCATAATTTTAATTTTTCCTTCGTTGTTGTTGCTATGTATTCTGTGCGGTTATGCAACTTTTTAATGAACTTACAAACTGAAACATAAACTAAAATCCAATGAAAACAGTAAAAATAAGTTATGAAAAGCCAGCTGACATCAAATGCAGTTGAAAAGGCTAATGAAATGCTGGCCTCTATCTTAAACGGCTGGAGTTCAAAGGGGTTGTGTTATGGAACTTTGGTCAAATGCCATCTGGTGTGCTACCTTCTGTTTTGGGCACCGTATCTAGGGAAGGAGATATTGACTTTGGAAGGATGAAGAACAGATTTGGCAGAATGAAACTGGAGTTTGAAGGATCAAATTATGAAAATGTGGTCTATATTCTCTTCGGGATGACCCGAGGCTGAACTGATTGAAGTGTTTAAAACCTTCTCAATGGAAGCTACTGGATCCTCTGAAGTTCTCTTTATAGAATCATAAGATGATAGGGCACAGAAGGGGGCCATTTTGACATCAGTGCCTTTTACCAGCGCTTTGAACAACCTATAAAATTAGTTCCACTTTCCTCCCTCCCTCTATTCCATAGCCCCTTGAAATGTTTCCCCTTCAAGTATTTACCGAATTCCGTTTTGAAAGTTGTTACTAAATCTACTTCAGCCATTCTTTCAGGAACATGTTGCCAACCAAAGCCTGGTCCATCATTTTTATTTTCCTTCTCTCTTGTTCTTTTACAGATTAATTTAAACTTATGCCTCTGGTTGCTGGCTTTAGCCACTGGAAGAAAAAAAATTGCCTTATTTACTGTTACCAAACATTTCAAGATTTTGAGCACCTTTATCAAAACTCCCCCAGACCGCCTCAGCTCTAAGGATAACAATACCAGTCTCTCTATTTCAATCTCCAATTTCCCTCTCTTTCTCTTGAATATTTCCAGCATTTTCTGTTTTTATCTTGACATAACTTCATTTCTTTTGTACACTCTCCTTCGAATGCAGCCGAAGATATTATAAGCCTTTTTAACCGTCCCAATTTGTCCTGCCACCTTAAAAGGATTGACTACACCCCTCTGTTTCTGCACCCACTTAATTGTATCATTTATATTTTAGCATTTAAATTGTATCAATTAACACTGCCTCCCCTCGTGCATGCTACTAAAGTAAACCACTCCACACTTCTCTGCCTTCAATTCAATCCACCCATTTCACAAATCTATGTTCTCCTGTTTCTCCTGTATCTTTCTCGGTGTTTATTACATTTCAATTTGCGGTCATCTGCAAAGTTTTAAGTTATATACTGTATATCCATATCCAGGACACTATTATTTATCTAAGAGAACTGAGTTCCCAACCCCTGTACAATATTACTGCACACTTACCCTCAGTTTGTAAAACAACTATTCACCATTATTCGGTTTTTGTCCTTTTGCCTATTTCCTATCCTTTCAGCCACTTCCCCTTTAATCGCAGGGATTTAAATTTTGCAGACTATTTTTTTGTGTGTCAGTTGATCAAGCACCTTTTTGAAAGTTCACCTACTGTATACAGCATTCCTTTCATCAACCCTTTGTGCCACTTCATCAAAGAACTCAAATCAAATTTCTCAAATATGATTTGCCTTTAATAAATCTATGCTGGTCTTCATTTATTACCCTGAATTTTTCCAAGTGTCAGTTAATACGGTCGGGGAGCAGTGTCTTTGAAAGTTTCCCTACTATTGACAGTAGGCTGATTGGCCTGTAGTTGCTGATTTATCCCTCCCCCCTTTTTTGAATATGGGTGTAATGCTGACCTCCAGTTCTCTGACACCACTTACAATTTCTGTTTCTAAAAGACTTTTACGCGATTAGCTAATCTGTTCTCATTTACAATTTGCGTCGTCTATTACCTATTTCAGTTCTTTTTTATGCTTTATTTAATCTGCTTGGTTCTTCACATGATCTGACATTTATCATAAAACTTTTTCTGTTTCATTTTAAGCTCTGTATTTAGTCATCCAGGGAGCTCCAGCTTTGGACACTCTTCTTTTCCTCTTCATGGGAATACGAATAATCTATAACCAAACTATCCCTTTTTTGGAGGCCTCCAGTTTCTCATTTGCAGCTTTGCTTGCCAGTTGTTGATTCCAATCCAATGGGATGGATCCTTTTTTCAGCACTGAAATTGCTCCTCCTTCATTTGTGTGTTATCACATTTGATCTCACGGTAGCATGGTGGTTAGCATCAATGCTTCACAGCTCCAGGGTCCCAGGTTCGATTCCCGGCTGGGTCACTGTCTGTGTGGAGTCTGCACGTCCTCCCCGTGTGTGCGTGGGTTTCCTCCGGGTGCTCCGGTTTCCTCCCACAGTCCAAAGATGTGCGGGTTAGGTGGATTGGCCATGTTAAATTGCCAGTAGTGTAAGGTTAATGGGGGGATTGTTGGGATACGGGTTACGTGGGTTTAAGTAGGGTGATCATTGCTCGGCACAACATCGAGGGCCGAAGGGCCTGTTCTGTGCTGTACTGTTCTATGTTCTATGATCAAAAAGATAACTTAAAATTGCCAGAGTACCTTTCACTCTCTGAACTTTCCAAAGAGGTGCATAACGAATGGAGTATTTTGTAAATATAGAAATTGTTGTAATGTAGGAAACACACCATCTAATTTCCACACCACATTTGATATTGACCAGATAATCTGCTTTATAAGAAAAGCTGATTGAGGATTAAATATTGGCTTGGCATCCTGGGTGTTATAACCCTACAGGAGGCTCAGGGATCTGCACCCTCAGAGTCCCTGCGGCCTCACCTGAGTACGATTTACCCAGATGAGGGAAGCGGGGCTAACCCCCTTTTCCGAGGACTGCTGGGACATAAATACCTTGGCCGGGGTGTGGGCTGGGTGCGGGAGACCCTTAAGGGAGTAGGAGGTGTAAATTGTAAGGAGAATAAACCAAAACTTTTATCCAGTCATCGCTTCCGAGTGGTCACTTGCCTAAGACCTTACATTGTGTTTCTATCAAACCTGTATTCAGTATGTGGATGGTCCGACTAGCGAGGGGGCAAAACTTGACCTCCTCTTGGGAAATAAAGAAGGGCAGGTGACAGAAGTATTAGTGAGGGATCACTTTGGGGCCAGTGACCATAATTCCATCAGTTTTATGATAGCTATGGAGAATGATAGGTCTGGCCCAAAAGTTAACATTTTAAATTAGCGCAAGGTCAATTTTGATGGTATTTGGAACTTTCAAAAGTTAATTGGGTGACTCTGTTGGCAGGCAAAAGGATGGCTGGTAAGTGGGAGGCTTTCAAAAGTGTGTCAACCAGGGTTCAGGGTTAGCACATTCCTTTCAGAGTGACTGGTAAGGCTGGTAGAAGTAGGGAACCTTGGAAGCCTCGGGATATTGAGGTTCTGTTCAAAAAGAAGAAGGAACCATATGACATGCATAAGCAGCTGGGATCAAGTGGATCACTTGAAGAATATATAGGTTGTCGGAGGAAAGTTCAGAGAGAAATCAGAAGGGCAAAAAGGAGACATGAGATTTCTTTGGCAGATAAGGCAAGGGAGAATCCAAAGAGCTTCTACAAATACATAAAGGGCAGAATAATAATTTGGGAGAGAGTAGGGCCTCTTGAGGATCTACAAGGTTATTTATGTGCAGATTCACAAGAGAGAGGTGAGATCCTAAATTAATATTTCTCATCGGTATTCACTGTTGAGAAAGGCATGGATGTTTGGGAACTCGGGGAAATAAATAGTGATGTCTTGAAGAATGTACATATTACAGAGAAAGTGGTGCTGGAAGTCTTAAAGCTCATCAAGGTAGACAAATCCCCGGGACCTGATGAAATGTATCCAAGGACATTGTGGGAGGCTAGGGAGGAAATTGCAGGTCCCCGAGCAGAGATAGTTGAATCGTCGACAGCCAGAAGTGAGGTGCCTAAAGATTGGAGGGTAGCAAATGTTATTTCTTTGTTTAAGAATGGCCACAAAGAAAAGCCTGGGATCTACAGACTGATGAGCCTAACGTCTGTGGTGGATAAGTTGTGCGAAGATATTCTGAGAGACGGGATCTACAGGCATTTAGAGAGGCAAGGCCTGATTATGGACAGTCAGCATGGCTTTGTGAGTGGAAAATCATTTCTCACAAATTTGACTGAGTTTTTTGATGGGATAACCAAGAAGTTAGATGAGGGCAGTGCAGTCGACATTGTCTACGTGGACTTTAGCAAGGCCTTTGGCAAGGTACTGCATGGTAGGTTGTTGCATACCTTGATGAGCTTTAAGACTTCCAGCACCACTTTCTCTGTAATATGTACATTCTTCAAGACATCACTATTTATTTCCCCGAGTTCCCAAACATCCATGCCTTTCTCAACAGTGAATACCGATGAGAAATATTAATTTAGGATCCAAGGTGAGGTTGCCAATTAGATACAAAATTGGCTTGATGACAGAAGACAAAGGGTGGTTGTCGAGAGTTGTTTCTCAGACTGGAGGCCTGTGACCAGCGGCGTGCCTCAGGGATCAGTGCACTGTTATTTGTTATTTATATTAATGATTTGGATGAGACATGGTTAGTAAGTTTGCAGATGATGCCAAGGTTGGTGGCATAGTGGTCAGTGAAGAAGGTTATCTAGGATTGCAACGGGATCTTGATCCATTGGGCCAGTGGGCCGATGAATGGCAGATGGAGTTTAATTTAGATAAATATGAGGTGATGCATTTTGGTAGATCAAATCGGGGCAGGACCTACTCAATTAATGTTAGGAAGTTGGGGAGAGTTGTGGAACAAAGAGATCTAGGAGTACATGTTCATAGCTCCTTGATCATAGTCACAAGTGGACAGGGTGATAAAGAAGGCATTTGGCATGCTTGGTTTAATTGGTCATAACATTGAATACAGGAGTTGGGATGTCTTGTTGAAGTTGTACAAGCGATTAGTAAGGCCACTCTTGGAATACAGTTCTGGTCACTATTATAGAAAGGATACTATTAAACTAGAAAGAATGCAGAAAAGATTTGCTAGGATGCTACCGGGACATGATGGTTTGAGTTATAAGGAGAGGCTGGATAGACTGGGACTTTTTTCCCTGGAGTGTAGGAGGCTTCGGGGTGATCTTATAGAGCTTCATAAAATAATGAGGGGCATAGATAAAGTAGATAGTCAACATCTTTTCCCAAAGGTAGGAAAGTCTAAAACTAGAGGGCATAGGTTTAAGGTGAGAAGGGAGAGATACAAAAGGTCCAGAGAGGAAATTTTGTCACACCGAGAGTGGTGAGTGCCTGGAACGAGATGCCAGAGGCAGTAGTAGAGACGTGTGCAATTTTGTTTTTTTAAAAAGCATTTGGACAGTTATATGGTTAAGATGAGTATAGAGGAATATGGGCCAAATTCGGGCAATTGGGACTAGCTTAGTGGTAAAAACTGGGCGGCATGGTCAAGTTGGGCCAACGACCTGTTTCCATGCTGTAAACCTCTATGACTGAGAGAGAAAATGAGATCTCAGTTTGATGTCTCATCTGAAAAAAGATGATGCCTCTGACATTGAAATTCTCCCTCAGTTACTGTACTAGTGTGCCAGCCTAGATTTGAGTGCTCAAAGTCTACATTCTAGGGCTTGATGCCACCGTCTGCAACTGAATCCTCGACATTCTGACCCACAGACCACAATCAGTAATATTAAGACTGAGATTAGATGAGACTCAACCGGAATATTGTGTGCAATTCTAAGCGCCAGACTATAGGAAGGATGTGAACACATTGGACAGAGATTTACAAGAATTGTAAACTTCAGGATAGATTGGAGAGGTTGGGACTGTTCTCCTTGGAAAGATAGAGATGTTCAAAATCATGAGATTAGAAAGCGAGAAGCTGTTCCCACTCGTAAAATGATCAAATGATCAGAAATAGGAGGGCAGAAGAAACAAACATGATGTGAGAAAAAACTATTTCACACAATGATTTGTTCAGATCTGGGATGTAGTACCTGGAAATGTGATGGCGGCAAGTTCAAGCAAGGCATTGGAGAGGGCATTAGATGAGTACTTGAATAGATGTGATGTGCAGGGGTATGGGAAAAAGGCAGGAGAATGGAACAAAGTCATGATGCTCATTTGGAGAGCCGGTGCAGACATGATGAGCAAAATGGCCTCCTTCTGCATTTTAACAATTCTGTGATTCTGTGAAATTCTTCACTCAGAGGGCAGTGAGTCTTTGGAATTTGCTACCCCAGAGGGCTGTGGAAGCTCAATCATTGAGCATGTTCAAGACAGAAATCTATAGATTTCCGGATACTAATGACATAGAGGGCCATGGAGATAGTGGGGGGAAATGGCATAAGAGATAGATGATCAACCACAATCTGTTTGAATGGTCAAACTGACCCAACAGGCCGAATGGCCTACTCTCCCAATTTTCTTTGTTTTCCCTTTAAACTTTTATTTTCAGATTTAAATTATATGTAAACTGTTGAGAAATTATTTTTGGTTGAAAGATAGAATTATGGGAGGCAGAAAAATGATAGTGAATGCACCAGCTGAAGCCTCCATTTTCTATGCGGCAATCCATCAGATTCCCTTATAAAATATAATGCTGTGCTTTTATAATGCAGTAGCTACTAAAATTTTAGTTTTGTATGTGATCAAATGGTTGTACTTGCAGCTTAGCTTATGACATGTGAATGCCCCTTATTTCAAGTCCTTGTCCATGCCTATATTCAGATCTGTTTTTTGAGCTGTCAACTTTTGTAGCTTTTTGTGTTGGCAAAGATGCAATTCTAGGATGGCCCAAAGGTTACTGGGTTCTGCGTCCACAGAGGTCAAAAGTAAAAAATAAATTGCTGAGCAAACTCTATAGACTCTCACATACATAGTACTTTCCTGTTTCAGTGCAATATTAATGTTTATGCTCAAGTCGATTTACTATCCCTTGTCTGAAGGATGATGTATGGAAACAAGAAGAATGGCAGAATATAAAGAATGCATTATTGGAGATGTCCAGTTCTCACAAAATGTTAATATTTATGTTGAAACAAAACTGTCACTTTGAGTCTTCACTGCCTTGGCTCATTTTGGATTTTTAGCATTTATCTCTGTTCTTGTAAGACCAGAAATTTGCATCAACAAAATGAATGCTGCAGGTGGGAACCAGAATGTGAGCTTAGAAGGTGTAATAACTGAAGGGGAAATAGAGAACCAAAATAAAAGAATAACATCACCCTCAGGCAGAGCAAAAAAGGTGACAGGTGTGAAAATGGAGGTGATCAATGCAGGATTGAGGGTGCTGTACCTAAATGCGTGCAGAATACGGAACAAGGGAAATGAGCTTGTTGCGCACATTGAAATTGGCCGTGTTATGGGCCAGGGTTTAGAGAACCCCAAAGTGTATCATGGAGTTCACCTGACCCACAACTTTTAATAGATTGTGGTATGGCGAGCACATGGCCCACTCTACAGGTGTGGTGCAAGAGAAATCTAAAAGTATTTTGTAAAGCAAAACAATGTTTATTCTATGGACTCAGTTAACCTTTTTAAAACATACAGTGAACATCTCAGCAACCATCAATTCAAAGACAACCCACAAAGAATACAACACTAAGTAATCCTTAAACTATCCTTTTAACATCCATAAGACAAAAAAAACTGTTTAAAAGAAGCACATCAGGTTTACATTCTCTACTGAGAGCAGCTATCGCTCTGAATTCACCAAATGATCTAGAGATAGTCTTTAGATGGCAGAGAGATCATAATTACACCTTCTTTGGCTGGCTGCAGCTCCAACACTAAAAACAAAACTAAAAAACACATACACACCCAATCTTTTCTTCAAAGCGAACCTAAAAAGCAGAGCCAGAGTTCGGCTCCACCCACACTCTGACATCGCTGCAGCCACTTGAGCAGGCAAAGATTTCTTAAAATGACATTCCCATGACACCGGTACAATGTTTTGGCAGTACAGAGACATGGCTGCGACAGGTCGGAGAATAGCGGGAGGTTGTCCCCGACATTTTTCACGCCCTCCCGCTATTCTCTCCCCCCCCCCCCCCACGGCCGCCCCACAACATGAATCACTGCTCGCCGTTTTTTACGGCGAACAGCGATTCTCCCCAGGCTGATGGGCCAAGTGCCCAGGCCTTTACGACCGTTTTAACGGCAGCAAACACACCTGCTTGCTGCCGTCGTAAAAACGGCCGCAACATGCCCGTTCTGGGCATCCAGGGCCCCGATTGGCACGGCAGTACCACGGCCGTGCCAAGGGGGGCATGGGCCCGCGATCGGTACCCACCGATCGCGGGCAGTGCGTCTGTAACGGACGCACTCTTTCTCCCTCCGCCGCCCCGCAGGATCAGTCTGCGGGGCGGCCGAGGGAGATGACGGCCCCGCGCATGCGTGGGTTGGAGCCGTCCAACCCTCGCATGCGCGGCTGGCATCACGTGCGCGTAAGCCGGTGTGGCGCTTGGCGTGCAGACTTAGCGACCGTCGCTAAGTTCGCGATGCTGTGCTTCACGGGGCCCCGCTGCTAGCCCCGCCCGGGGGGGAGAATCGGGTCCCGGGAGGGGGCGCGGAGGCTGCCGTGAAACACGGCCAGTTTCACGGCAGCCTTTACGATTCGCCGCATTTGCGGAGAATCGCGCCAATGGATTCTGCTCTGTCTGACCTGCTTCTGCAAAGTTTTCCATGAGTCATGTAGCACTATCTTGAATTTGATACACGTAAAGATGTACATCCTGTTAATTAATTTTACCATGTTTACATATCCTTATCCATTCCCTGTCCTCCACCCACCCCCATTCTCTAGCTGATCTATTGTATGGTTGGAATCACTATGTTTTGGCGTTCTCATGTTTTTTTTCTGTACCTATGTTTGTATAAGTAATTGTTCTGTACTGAACAAGTTTGTTTTTGAAAGTTGTTTTTTGTAAAAATTGATAAAACTCCATAAAAATATGTTTTAAGAATCAACTGATTAAGATAGGGAAATACTCCCTCACAAAACACCTTTCTCTCTTGCCTTTCCGCTAGGCAAAAGGTTAGTAGAAATCTAGTACTCTCCCTTAAAAAGCTGCTGAGGCTTGATCAATTGAAAATTTCAAAACTGAAGTTGATAGATTTCTTTTCTAGCCTCGGTATTGAGGCAGGGCAAAGGCAGGTGGATGGAGTTAAGAAACAGATAATCCATGATCTAATTGAATGTCAGAATTTTCCTGTTCCATCAATATCTCTCTCTCATGCATTCAATCTTTGTTTTTCAGAGGGGATGGGAGAGGGATAACTTCCATCCAATCCACAAAATTGGCAATCTGTCTTTTGAATGCCATAGAATGGTGGTGATGCAAATATAAACAATTAACACTGTTGCAATAAGGGGCTCTCATCTGATCGACTTTATTTTTCTAATCTATCCTAATCATGACCTGCGAGTGCTGATGTGACACCAGCTTCCTTCGATGTAGTGTTCTGTTCCATAGTATTCACATCCCTCACCATTCATCCACCGCAACATTTTGCATGGCAAGAGGTGGCAACGCCTAATTGGGAATATTTGGGGAATTTCAGTTCATGTAATAAGCCATTTAAAAAAATCATCTGTTATGAATTGGTTAATGCTAGATGGCTAACACCTTAGTAAGTTCTGTCATTGCTTGATTATAAGCTCTTTTGTGCATATTTTAAATTTAATTTGTTTTCTTTTTGATAAATGATAAATTTATAGCACAAGACATATTTGGCAACATGCAGTCATCGTGTAACCAATGACCTTGTTCCATTATCTGTTATAAACAAGTGTGGTGAAGCATCTTGCGAGGCAGGTTGCCATGGTGACTGCTTCTTTAAGTGTACATAGCAGATTCAGAGTTAGCCAAAATCAGTGCGAGGCAAAGGGTTACAACCATGTGCAGACTTGAAATATCGTTTGTTGAAAACATTCCTCACTGCCAGAGATAATACTTCAATACTGATAACCAATCAAAGCCGAGTGGTCTTGGTTAAATGTTAGTACATGCATTTATCTGAAGAATCCTTATTGACTGCAAGTACTGTGATTTTTGTTTGTTCATTGATATTGTGCAACAATTTGAAGATTGTGGATAATCTGAGTTAATTAACAAGGCGGGGGTCTCTGTGAATGCTGGAACATCCTTACAATTGGATTGGGCAGATTATTGCTTGTGAGGATCTTGGCTGATAGAAAAGAAGGCATTTTCACAGTAATGTTATTCGGTGTATCTCCGAGGAGGTCAAATGGTAAGATACAACCCAGTGGACTTTTATTGTTTTTAGCTGTTTCCATATCTATGTAACCATTGTGTCAGTTACAACATTGCCTCAGTTAGGCTTAGTCCTCAAATTTCAGGATAATAGTTATTAAGCTGTACCTTGGCAAGAATTGTGAGGATCTTGGGTGCTGAGTATGTTATCATGCAAATTTTACACTGGCAATAATTTTTGTTGTTGTTGACGAAGACTGGCAATAGAATTCTGCTGAAATTGTATTGATAATGCAGTTCTTTTAAAGATTACCTCAATGATCACTATCAAATGAAGATAAGTTTGGGCTTTTTATAGTTTTGAAGAAACTCGGGTCTTTCAAGGTTATGATAATTAATAAGTTAACTTTTTTCAACTAGGCTATGTTGCTTCTGATTTTCCTTCATACAGAAGCAAAATACTATGGATGCTGATATCTGAAATCAAACAGGAAATGCGAGAAATACTCAGGTTAGGCAATGTTTGAGGAGGGAAACAAATTAATGTTTCAGGTTAATGACCTTTAATTTTTTAATTTGACATTAGAACTAACCATGTATATGACTTCAGAGAATTTTCTGATTTTATAAATTTCAGATGTAATTGAATAATATGTAAAATATCTGTAAACATTTAGGATAAAATGGTGACTGTTAGGAGTTCTCACTGTGTTATTGCTGCACCGTATCTATTTTCAATTTGAAGTATTTTGGCCTTTCCATAAATCAACGGCTCTTTACTGCTTTTGTCAACACTGACTGATTATTGTTCACCTGCTTGCTAAATTATGCAGAAGAGAGCCACCATCATACATCACACTCCGCCTTGACCTGTACTCTTCTCGGTTCTTCCCCTTTTCCTACTTTGCATACCTACTTTCTTTCATCGTCTCCTGATTTTTATTTTACAGAATCGTCTTTGCTGGTCACCTTTCCAAGTTCAATGGCAACCGACTTTCTGAGATATCCACCTTTCTTTCTTCTCTTAGCCTCTGTACCAAGCAATTTATTTTTGATAATTGCAGCTTGCATAACCCTCCTCTTGTTCTTCCTTAACCTCACCTTTATATTTACTCCCTCATTAACATCCATGGCCATCCCTTGACCTCATTATCATTGTGGCCTTTCTCTGGATGAGGTTTCAAACATTTCCTGGTCTCTTTTGCACTCATACCCTTCCCGTCGCCTTCACTTCCATTCTCTACCTCATCTATCACTGGGAAAAAAAACTTTCTCCGAGCTCTCCACAGACTCCTTGCATAACTCCAAACTTCTGGGGTTGTGCTGAAATCTGTCCTGTCCCCTGTCGCTTATGTTTATCTCTGTTCTCTTGGTTCCATCATGTGTCTCAAAATTTTGCCTTTCCACTGCCCCAATTTTCCTACCTGCATATCACCCCCAGCACAACCTCTTCCTCCTTGAATTGCTCATCCATTTCCTGTATCATCGTCACCTCCTCTATCCAATCCCCTACTCCCACTTTCTCCCCCAGATCAAGTGCAGCGAGAGGTAATACTTAGCCCCTACTATACTCCCTGTACACACACAACTGCTTGTCAAAATTTGGTTCCAACTCCATCACCAAGTTGGCTGACGACACGACTGTCGTGGGTCGGATCTCGAACAACGCCGAGTCAGAATACGAGGGAGATAGAGAACTTGGTGGAGTGGTGTAACAAGAATAATCTATCCCTCCATGCCAACAAAGCTAACGAGCTGGTCATTGACTTCCGGAAGCAAAGTACTGTACAAATCCCTGTCTGCATCAACGGGGCCGAGGTAGAGATGGTTGACAGCTTTAAATTCCTAGGAGTGCACATCACCAAAAATCTCCTGGTCCATCCATGTCGATGCTACCATCAAGAAAGCACAACAGCGCCATTACTTCCTCAGGAAACTTAAGGAAATTCGGCATGTCCACACTGACTCTTACCAACTTTTACAGATGCACCATAGAAGGCATCCTATCTGGCTGCCTCACAGCCTGGTATGGCAACTGCTCGGCCCAAGACCGCAAGAAAATCGGCCCAAGACCGCAAGAGTAGTGAACACAGCCCAGTCCATCTCACAAACCTGCCTCCCATCCATTTACTCTATCTACACCTCCCACTGCCCTGGGAAAGCGGGCATTATAATCAAAGACCCCTCCGACCTGGCTTACTTCTTCTTTCAACTTCTTCCATTTGGCAGGAGATCCAAAAGTCTGAGAACATGCATGAACAGATTAAAAAACAGCTTCTCCCTCACTGTTACCAGACTCCTAAACGACACTCTTATGGTCTGACCTGATTAATACTACACTCCTGTGTGCTTCACCTGATGCTGGTGCCTATGTATTTACATTGTGTACCTTGTGTTGCCCTATTATGTATTTTCTTTTCATGTACTAAATAATCTGTTTAAACTGCGCGCAGAAAAATACTTTTCGCTGTACCTCGGTACATGTGACAATAAACAAATTCAATCCAATCCACTCATTATAATTTTTCCTTGTTCTCTTGCCTGAGTATTTTTGTTTGCTTTCAAAATTTGACCAAACAATTTAATATGAAAATTACCCAGATTTTGCAGTCAGCCGTGAATGAACAGCACTGCTACATTATATTTACACTTGCCTGTAGACTTTCTATGGACTTTTGCACTCTAGTGATGATAGCCATTTCAGCATGCCACCCTGTCTCGGTTCTGGGACCTGTCGGATTAGGGTAAGCAACTGTGTACCTCCAAACTAATCGGATTGAAGATTTCAGAATAAGATGTGCAGTATCCGAACCTTGATGCATATGTTTGCATAGTTAATTCAATACCAGATCATGTAGAGGAAGTGAAATAGAGAGGACAACAATAATTGGGATTGAGAGAGAAAGATGAGACAAAAAGTTTAGCTTTTTTATTTCTCTGATAAAATTGGTGAATGGAACTCTCTGCTTGTAAAAGTTAATTTTAAGTACCGCAGAGGTTGCTTGGTGATAATTATATGCAGGGGTATTGTAGCCACCTGAGATGGCCACTAACGAACACAAAATGGAAGACTGCAAAGAGTGCAGGGAAACTGACATGTGAAAGAGCAAACAGCTTGCAGAGCAATTATGTATTGAGACAATTGCAGAAACCGGTTTCCTGACAGCTGCAGAGATCAGGCAGTGCTGTAAATGAGAAGCCGTTAGCATATTAATGAGGTGATGCCGGGCCAGTCCCAGGTACAATGGACACAAATTAAGTATCAATCGATACATTCAATAGCAGACCAGACACGGTGGAGCCAGAGAAGCCCAGGACAATAAGTCCTAAGAACCACCCCAGCGATCAAGGAACGGCCTTAGGATTGGGGAGTTCAAACCATATCGATTGGGAAGAGGCCCAATCGATCCCCAGCAGGTGAGGGAGCCCGCCCAAAGGGGCGCAGACCCCCTGGGACCTATAAAAGAAAGGTCCCACACATGGTTCATTCTCCTGTCTCCGGCCTCCGATTCCAGCCTCCAGACCCCTGTCTTCTACATCAGCCGTTGAGCAGCAGCCGCCAATAAGTAAGTGCCTAACGACGACCGCTACCTGAAACCGGCATTACTTACACCCTTGCCGACTGATAGTGATCCAAAGCCTGCAGACCAGACCAGAACAAAGGCCTTGTTCCCTGACCTCGCAGTTCCTTCTTAGCTAAGTATTAGTTGTTTAGTGGTAGAAGTAGGTTTAATCTTTAGCGTGTGCATGAGTGTTATTATAATTGTGTTATAATAAACTCTAATTGTTTTGGACTTACTAATTGGTGTACAGCTTTATTGCTTTGAACTTGACCTTGAAACTTGTGACGGTGTCTTTACGGCACCTGGCGACTCCAGAGCTTAGAACGAGAAACAGAGCCAAGTGACGGTTAAGCACACTCACCCAAAACGAGCAACAGTATAGAGAAAAAGGCAGGGGAATGGTACTAAGTCATAATGTTCGTTTGGAGAGCTGGTGTAGACACGATGGGCCGAATAGCAGCCTCCTGCGCCGTCACAAACCTGTGAATTATAGCTTATCACACCATTAAACGTTGACTTGCACTGAAATTGATAAGCCTCAATTTCTTCTGGTGATTTTAATGATCGTCTATCATGCAAGCTCCACAAGTTCATATCCTCCAGTGTTTCAGTGCTGAGTGTGTTGGTTTAGCGCAGCGACTGGGAGAGCAGGGCAACTTGGACAGCAGCTTCCCTATTTCTACATTTAACTCCAATGCGTGGAATGTTGATGCCTGATTTACTCTAGGCGAATGCTGAGAGCTCACTCACTGTTACTGCAAAATCTGGGCCAAAGCAAATTAGGATGCGGAAGTGTATGCTGTCAGCCTCTCTATATTCCTGTCTCCTGCTTCTCAGAAGTGAGGAGAAGATGTATCTATTTTCTTCATAGCAGTGTAATACATTTGAGATCATTAGTGGCTCTGCTTGCTTCAAAAGTTAAGGTTTCTCTTTCAAAATTAACTCCGATTAGGATAAGGAAAGACTTTCTCTCACACTCTTCCTGACACAAAAGTAGTGAAAATCTGGAACTCACTCCCCCAGAAACCGATTAAAGCTTGGTCAATTGAAAACTTCAAAACTGAGGTAGATAGATTTTTGTTAGGCAAGGGTAATTAAGCAAAGGAGTTAAGATGCAGATTTGCCATAATCTAATTGAATGTTGGAACAGATTTGAGAGGCTAAATATTTTAACCCTGTCCCTATGTTTCCCAAAATCTCTGGGTCTCCAGCATGCATTTAGTCTCTGTTTTGAAAATCACTCGATAAACTATTTAATAAAAGCTTTGAAAATTTGTGGTGTGAGAATTTTTTTTCCAATTAAGGAGCAATTTAGCGTGGCTAATCCACCTACACTGCACATGTTTGGATTGTGGGGGTGAAACCCAAGCAATACGGAGAGAATGTGCAAATTCCACATGGGCAATGACCCGGATCCAGGATCGAGCCCAGGTCCTCAGCGCCATAAGGCACCAATGCTAACCACTGCGCAATGCCTTTCCGTGCTTTGAAAAAAAATCCAGTAATTCACTGACTGGTTGGTCCTGATCTATCTTGGGAATTGTGCAAACTGCATATGCTGCTTTCATCTAAAACAAATCAACTCCAGCCCAATCTTTTTATCCCTCAGGCAAAACCTTCAGCCATAGATACTTTTGTGATGTGGAGATTCTTTCAGCACAGAAGGAGGACATTTGGTCCATCGTGTATGCGTCAACTGTTTGAAATGGCTGCACCTTTAACTCCACAACTCTGCTTTTTGTTTCTCATAGCGGTAGGGAATCATGACATAATCGAGGAATTAAAATATATGAAAAGCAATTCAGTGGATAAGTCCATTGTGAATTGTGCATTTGTTTAATTTAAAACCTTATATTGGATATTTTAAATTCTCGTTGAGCAAGGGAATGGGATTGCCAACTTAGTGTTGAATAGTTAAGTGGATTTGTTCTGTGACCTCAGAATTTGGGCTGAGACTGTCGATGCTCGTTGCGTGGGGTCCATGTACTAACAGATAAGCTAGAGTTGAATACTGATCGTAGAAGTTAAATGCCAGTGTCTGACCCCTCTGCCACCTAGACCAATAACTTTCAAACATCGCTTAATATATCACTTTTTGTCACTTTACTTAAATTCCAGAATAATAATTCTGGTAAATGGAGCGGATGTTGCTGAAATCGAGTGCTCATTGTGCAATATCAATAATTCAGCTAGAGGGTGTAAACAAGAAGTGACGATGAGCCAACTCCACATCTAACCTTTACTAAGTTATGTGATTCATAGCCGAACACGTTTAAATCCTGAGTGTACCACGGCTTAATAATTTTAATGCCTCTGTTCTTTCTTCATGTGTGATTCTGTGTCAATTCAACTCATTGTGTCGACAGTGGACGTGAAATTGTTTTGAGGTAGTATCATCGTAGAAGAAATTAGTGGTCTGATTTAAGATTACATTCAGTTTCCTAACTGATGAGTTGATGGTCTTACTGCTGTTGGGGCTTACGGTGGGCCCAGAATCCCAGGAGTGACCCAAAGCTGAATCCAGCAGACAGTTACTGCCCTGACATCTGATTTTTGTTTTCAACATCACCACCCCCACACCAGGGTGCTTTTGAGCCCCTGATGTTCTCTGACTATGGCTGGAAAGTGCCG
Source organism: Scyliorhinus canicula (assembly GCF_902713615.1). Lineage (NCBI taxonomy): Eukaryota > Metazoa > Chordata > Chondrichthyes > Carcharhiniformes > Scyliorhinidae > Scyliorhinus > Scyliorhinus canicula. The sequence continues at coordinate 135,601,501 of NC_052154.1, forward strand.
ACCTAGTCCTGTCCTGGATCTCCGAATAAATTCCTGCCACAGAGTATTGTTACTTTCCTGCTGTATTCTGCTTTCCTCTAATATGCTTGGAAACAAATAATTCTATTAGTTTTTACCTAAATGCTACAGTCTGGCAGAGTCGGTAGAAATGCATGCTTGCAACTCACATACTGTGAAACTCAGTAAAATGGGCTGGGAGAAACGAAAAATTGTAATATACCCACCAAGGTCCCAGCTGTTCTCACCAGCCAGTCATACAGATTAATGCATATCCTGCCACTTCGACGTCTCCCTTTATCCTTTCATCACTCCCCCTCCCCCAAAATATTGTGCACACCCCTCTAAGATTGTGAAAATGCAGCTCATTTGGTTTAACAGGATGGGATCGGTGCCAAAGTTTTCATGGTTCAATGTTCGTTAATCTAATAAATGTGTCAGAATTATAATCAGCGGAAAGTCAATTTGGAATATGCAGAATTGGAAAATATACATCTTTCTAAAACTACAAGTCCTTTTCTGCTGCTGTAACTTGTGAGTCACCAGATGATTCACACCTGCATGTCCCTTTATTGGTTCACTAACACAAAATCAACTGCACTAAAATACGTTAGTGGCTTTTGCAGCAATGCCTTTAACTTCATAACTTTTTAATGCCTGGCGATGTCACAGAATCCCTTCCCCTACCCTGACCGATAGCAGCCAACCCTTCAAAATGTTTTAGTGTGTTATGGATAATTGGTGTCTGAAAATCCAGACAATGCTGCTGTTCATAGCCAATTATCCCGCTTGCTGAATGGGCTTCTTGTGTCGGAATGTATTGTGAAGGGCTGTGGATCAATAAGATTCATAAAATTTTTTAAAAAGTGAACATAAAAGCCTCATGGAAGTCAACAACACAATTTCTGCTTTTAATACAAATATAATTTTGCAAGTGTTTGCTTCTTTGATTTTCTTTCTGATTTTCCTTTTTAGAAACGGCTGCTGCTTAGTGATGCACATGGCAGCAGGTTGCAGGAGAGGGACTTCCAAATTCTTCTCATTGCTTTTGAGTTTGTTCTGACGTCATTTCCTTTATAAAGTCAGAGCTTAGCCTGTTGCTCAGTTTGAACGTTGTCCTGAGAAAAAATGCACCACTGTCGGACGTCTTTATTGTTTCAGTAGCAGCTGACAACTCTTTTGCTACTCTTTTGTCTAGAATGCCCCTCAAACTTTAAAGGTTTAGTGACTGATTCCCCGCTACTGGAATTGAAACGGCTCACAGGTGTAGACTAATGGATTGAAGTGAAACCATGTGCGAACAGAACGTGTCACAGGGCGTGAGACTGTAGATTTAAGGTATTTAATCTAAGACATCCAGATTTAGCTCTTTTTGCAGGACAGGCTAAATATGAATTTTTACTTTATAAAGACGTTGGATTTGTTTTCCAATTCGTGGTTATGCATGCAAATGAATGGAAGAAATTCACCAATTGTCATTCTGACTATTCATTAAGAAATTGTAATTGATTGACATACGGTACATTCCTTGTTAATTGTGAGTTTCCTTCAGAAGTGACAGTATCGTCAGCAATAGTTGACTATTTTAACATTACAAGGGGGATTTTCTGGTTTATGTCCAGGTGCATTAAATTGTTTAAGTGCAAGAAATATCAGAAAATCGGATGGATTGAAGTGCGGGCCTGTAAAGGAATTAAAATAATTTTTCTCCCTTTCATTTGAATGCAAGAAACACAAGGTTGTTTCCTTTTCGGGAATTGACCCGACTTACTGACTTTATGAAGCAGGCTGCACTCAGATGCAGAGACCCATGAAAATCTGTCACTATTTTCCCACTTCCACTCTTAAAGATTTTGATTTATTTTTGGAGCACAATTTCATGGGCACTGCCAGACCTCTTGTACCTTACTTGTCGTTTTTTTTTTGTGCAAGCCTATTCACACAATATCATCAAGTTATTTGGCCTTGAAGAACATCACTGCTGAACCAGACCTGGTCTTCAGCTGATGAATTTCTAATCAAAGATTATGAATTTGAACTCTCCCCCAGCTCAAGAACACTGATTGTAGCATGCTCTATGTGAGCCTGGCTGATATGGGTTGCTATTGCACAAACTAAGAACCAACCTTGGAACCTAACTTGATACTGTAGTAAGATCAGCATAATCAGGAAATTCCTGATTAATTTTTTGGATGTTTAACGTCAAATAACAACAATATTAGTTCATAGAGGTTCCTGGTAAATGGGACTGTTGCAATTTGCTAATTTTGTTCTGACTCTAAGCTAAATGTTGAAGTACCAATCAGTTTGCTTGCAAAGCTAATCTTGCATCAATTGCATACTTGCTAACAGTGAGTTGTGGCTATTTTCATTGAAGTTGTATATTTATTGGCTGGAATATTTATTTCAGGAGATTAATGTATTGGATACACCATACTTTATTCACAAAAATAGAAGTTACTTCACACGTAAAATGGCAGGGTTGCCAGAAGTGTTGCAATAAAGCATAGTGGTGAGTGCCGCTGGTGGATCTCCCTGTGAATATAATTAGTTTAGAATACAAGGTAGGTATTTGAAAAGCAAACCATGTAAAATACTTTTGATTAATGCTGAAAAAAGACATTGTATTGAAGCATTTCATGTTGCACTCATCAGGACAATCACAAGAATCACTAACTTTATAACAGCAATTCTTCTTGTACAGTGTGAATTTGTTGTTTCTCCTGACATTGGTATTCTTCCGATTGTTCTGATGAGTATAAGACAAAAAGCTTGGACAAAATGTATTTTTGTTCAGCAACACTCAAGTTCCATACTACCAAACGATTACTTCTGCCGAAAATTGTTGCTTCAATAAAATACAAATTAAAAAATTGAACTAGAGTGTGCTTAGTGTGATGTTCTATTGAAAAGTGTTGAATGTAGTCCTACTGGTGTTCGTATTTATATTTTATAATGCATGACGCACTGGGTGATGAATGTAAATGTAAACTGATTTTATTTATTGCAACATAAAGTTGGGCAATGGAGTGGATACACAGGGTTTCCCTCCTCCAGACTACACTTTCCATTCCTAGAATCTCTCCCTGAAATGTCTGTGCTTATTGGATGATGGCTGTCAGTTCCAGGGGTGTATCTTTTATATTCTATTAGGAATATAATTGTGCATCAAAATCCAATTTTAAAAATGCTAGAAAAATTCAACAAGTTGCAAGGTGGATGAGTGAACTGACCATGACTTCCTGGTACAGGAAGTTTCACGTTTGCGGAGTTTATAAGAATGTCGTAGGAGGAGACAGTAGAGTCATGGGGGTTGACACAGTTCTCAGCAGTCGAGAGCATGAGTCCAACTGGCTGTATTGCCTGCCAGTACCAGGGTTTGGAACAAATGCTTGAGACTGGAGAGCAACTTGTAGTTGGAAGGAGGGATCCAGTTGTTGTGGTCAACATCAGTAGCAATGACATGGATAGGACTAGGAAAGGGGTTCTGGTGGGGAATTATGAGGAACTAGGGGCCAAATTAAAAAGCAGAACCTCACTGATAATCTACTCTGGAATATTACCCGAGCGCCAAGTGAATTGAATCGGATAAATAGGATTAGAGAAATGAGCATGTGGCTCAAAGACAGGCGCGGAAGGAAATGAGCACGTGGCTCAAACACAGGTGCTGAAGGAATGTGCTTCGATTCATGGGGCAGTGGCCCCAGCATTGGGGAATGTGGGAGCTGCATTGTTGGGACTGGCTGAATTGTGCTGGGATGAGAGTTCTGGCGAGTCATCTAATTAGAGCGATAGGAATGGCTTTAAATTAAATGGTGGGTGCATGGATCGTGTGAGAAGAGATGTAATAAATCAAAGTGTAATAATAAGGTATGAAAGCAAGATAGCAATTTGGGTAAGATAACCAGAATATGGCAGGAAGGAACAGAGTGTACAAACTTAAGGTTGCACCAACAGATAAGACCAGAGAATGCAATGATGTCAAAAAGATAAAAGACGTGATTCTCCCAAAAGGGAACCAAGCCCCACAGCAAGCGTGTTTAGCCACGTGTTTCCCGGCACTCGCAGTGCTGAGAAACACATGGCTATTCACCGCGACACATATTGAATAAGGGGCCTGAACGGAGAACGCATGGCACATAGTCCCGTTTTTTACAGTAGGGAGCTCCGTTCACTGGAACTTCCTTTGTAGCGAGAGATCGGGATACCATTTTCAAATAGCATCCGATCTCCGAGACCCCCAAAAAACAAACCCTGACACCCCCCTTCCCCATGCCTGAACACAATATGGGAGGGTCCCCACAGGACAAGGTGTCACCTTGGCAGTGACACCTTGGCAGTGCCCATGCCAGCTGGCAGTGTTATCTGGCACCTTAGCAGTGCCAGGGCACCACCCTGCCCAAAGGGCATGTAGCTGGGGCCTCTGATCCTCTAGGAGATCCCCACAAGTGCCGGTCCGTCTGGTCTCTGCTTGTGGGGACCAGTGCTGAACGGCAAAGCAACGGGGTTGAATCCCAAAGCCTCAGGTACCTCGGGAATCTGCACATTAGAGTGGGGCTTACTGTCTCGCACTAATATGCAGATTTGCTAAAACGTGATGCAGGATTTACATCGCAAAGTATCGCGAGATTGCATTGAATCTCGCGCGGTGTTGCAAGCCGGGTAGAACCCAGGAGCGGGGTCTCCCAGCTTTCAATGGCCATGCTGCACCATGGTGAGCTGCTTTTTAGCAGCAACATGGCCATAGGATAACACCCAAAGTGTTCAGTATCTGAATATGCACAGCGCTCATAACAAAATGGGTGAATTGTTAGCACAGATAGAAATAAATATGTATGATATGATAGCCATCACAGAGACATGGTTGCAGATTGACCAAGTCTGGGACCTGAACATTGAAGGGATTTGACATTGTGGAAAGATAGGAGGCCAGGAAAAGCTGGTAGGATAGCTATGTTAATTAGGAATATTGTTAGTACAGTAGTAAGATTTGACCTTAGCTTGAAAGAGCAAGATGTGGAATCAGTTTGGGTAGAGAGAAGAAATCGGAAAGGTAAGCGGTCACTTGTGGGAATAGTTCACAGGCCCCCCTAAGAGTAGTTACACAGTAGGACAGAGTATACATTAGGAAAGTTACTGCAATAATCAAAGGTGACTTTAATCTACGTGTAGATTGGAAGGAGCAGATTAGCAAATGTAGTCTGGAAAATGAGATCCTGGCGTGTTTGAGGGAATTTCTTAGAGTCATGTGTTCAAGAGCCAACTCGGGAACAGGCTAAGGCTATTCTAGACCTGATAACGAACAGCAAGCGAGGGTTAATTAATAACCCCATGGTAAAAGAGCGTTTGGGTGACAGTAATCATACATTATATGATAAAATTTCATGTTCAGTTTGAAGAGGTGGTGTGTGTCTAATATTAGAATTTTAAGCCTGAATAGGAAAACAGAGCTAACTAAAGTGAACTATGAAACTGGTTTAAAAGGCAGGACAGTAGAGATGCAGTGGCAGACAATAAAGGAGATATTTAATAGCTCTCAGCAAAGATATATCCCAGTAAGAAAGAAAGATTCTTTGAGAAGGATGCATCATCCGTGGCTGAATAAAGAAGTTCAGGATTGAAAGAAACATTGTACAAATCTGCAAAGAAAAGCTAGAAGATGGCTCAGATTTTAAGAACCATGCTAAGAATGACTAAAAAAAAATAAAGAGGGAGAAAATTGAGTACATGGGAAAGCTAGCCAATAGTATAAAAACAAATAGTAATAGTTTCTACAAGTATATAAACAGGAAAAGGGAACGAAAATTAATGTTGTTCCTGCAGAGAGAGAATCTGGGCAAGAATTGATAATGGAAAGCAAGGAAATGGTGGAGGTATTTGGCAGATATTTTGTGCCTGTTTTCATTGCAGAAGACCAAGAAAAGTTTCCAAAGATACTTGATACCATTTCCAGACCAAAATAATATTTTAAAAGGAGCCAATTTAACCAGAGTTTATTGAGTTAAGATAGAGTAATTACTTAAATCTGAGGAGAAATTGTAAAACACGGGCCGGCACGGTGGCGCAGTGGATGGTACTGCTGCCTCCGGGCGCAAGGACCCAAGTTAGATCCCGGCCCCGGGTCACTGTCCGTGTGGAATTTGCATATTCTCCCTGTGTCCGCGTGGGTCTCATCCCACAACCCAAAAGGATGTGCAGGTTATGTGGATTAGCCATGCTAAATTGCCCCTTAATTGGGGGAAAAAAGAATTGGTTACTCTCAATCTTTTTTAACATTTTCTTTTTAAAAAAGAAATGGTAAAACGCATGCATCTACACGCATATGGATTAGAAATGAGAATCGAGTCCTATAGTAAATGAATATAAATAAAAAATTTATACGAAACAGTCAATGACTTACACAGGGTAGATGATGAAGTGTTGCAGCTGTTCCAAGTTGATTCTAGTCTAAGGGCAGCATGATGGCATAGTGGTTAGCACTGGGGCTAGTCAGGGGCTGGTTTAGCACAGGGCTAAATTGCTGGCTTTGAAAGCAGACCAAGGCAGGCCAGCAGCACGGTCCAATTCCCGTACCAGCCTCCCCGAACAGGCGCCGGAATGTGGCGACCAGGGGCTTTTCACAGTAACTTTATTTGAAGCCTACTTGTGACAATAAGCGATTTTCATTCACTGCTGTCTCACAGCACCTGGGCTCAATTGCGGCCTTCAGTGACTTGGCAGTATGGAGTTTGCACGTTCTCCCCATGTCTGTGTGGATTTCCTCTGGGCACTCTGGTTTCCTCCCACAATCCAGAGATGTGCAGGTTTGGTGGGGTTATGGGGATAGGGCGGAGGAGTAGGATGTCCTTTCAGCAGATTGGTGCAGATCCAATTGACCAAGTGGCCTTCTTCTACACTTTAGGAATTCTATTCTATGGATTTCTTCTGGCAAACAGTTGATTCTTTGGTTCTGGTATTCTGTGATTTTGTAGAGAGATTTCTGTTCTTTCCAGTTGCAATCCCTGGTTGGTTATCTTCCACAGTCAGAGGGAGAGCTTTTAGATATTCCTGCAAAAGATGGTTATTTCCATTTTCCAGGGACACTACTCTGGTAACACATCACACACCTTCAGTGTGGAAAACGTCCAGCTGCTTTCCCTCACAGGCACTGGGCAGTTCTCTCAGTAAGCTTTACAAGCCCGCTTCTTTGTGTACTCCAACTGGTTCCAGAATGCACTAGCCGACCCAGGGAGGCAATTATATCCAGTCTTTTAAATGAGATAGGCATCATGTTCCTTTTTCTTTTCCAGTGGTGATAATCAGTTTTTGGATGCTTTTAGAAGGACTATATTTTAACAAGGAGGGCTTCTATTGTCCCTTAGAGAAAGACCCTGCAGCCATTGCTGTCAGTGGCTAAGTCTACATTCTCAGCCATCTTTGGTGTTTGTGTCCATTTTAAAATATAAAACTTGGGTCAGTTTAAAGTCCAGTATTTTTGTGTATAATTCCATTTTTTTCCCTTCATCATCATAACTGCTAAGACTCCGGGAGCTGATCCTGCCTGCATCCTAGGGTCTTAATATAAGTGGCTGTGGGGATGGCGAGGGCACTGGTTACATTAATCTTCCAAATTGACTTAGATTTTGAAAGAATCCCAGCGGATTGGAAAATCGGCAATATAGCATTTTTTTCAAGAAAGGAGGGAAACAGAAAGCAGGGAATTACAGTCCAGTTAGTCTAACAACTGTCATTGGGAAATTGCTAGAATCCATTATTAAGGAAGTTATTGTAGGATACTAAGAAAATCATTGTGATCAGGCAGAGTCAACATGGCTTTCTGAAAGGGAAATCATATTTAATATCTGAGAGTTTTTTGAGGAAGTCACAAGCACGGTGGGTATAGGAGAACTTGCAAATGTAGTATATATGGATGCACAAACAACATTAGATAAGGTAGCACATGAAAAGTTGCACAAGATAAGAGCACATGGTGTAGCATGGATAAAGGATTGGTAAGTTAGGAGGAAGCATGCAGTAGGCGTCCTTTTTGAGTTAATAATATGGAAAATTAAAAGACAGTATACTATTTGAAGAAGATAGATACAGAGCTCAATGATACAGAAGGATCTGATCTGGTATATGAGTCACACAATGTTAGATTGCAGGAAGTGATGAGAAAGGCAAATGGGATGTTGCAAAGGTAATGGAATATAATAGTGGAGGGGCAGCACGGTGGTACAGTGGTTATCATTGCTGCCTACGGCACTGACCACCCGGGATCGAATCCCAGCCCTGGGTGGAGTTTGCACATTCTCCCTGTGTCTGCGTGGGTTTCACCCCCACAACCCAAAGATGTGCAGGGTAGGTGAATTGGCCATGCTAAATTGCCCCTTAATTGGAAAAATTAATTGGGTACTCTAAATTTATTTTAAAAAAGAATATAATAGTGGGGAAGTTTTATTGCAGCTGTACATGGCATTGGTGAGGCCACAGTCAGAACACTGTGTACAGTTTTGGTCTTCTTTGAAAATATTTATAATTGAATAAAAGCAGTACAGAGAAAACTCACTTCAGTCATTGCCGAGATGTAGGGTTTCTCCTATGAAGAAAGATGATCATAAGATCTAGAAGGAGAAGTAGACCATTCGACCCATCAAGATTGCCCCGCCATTCAATGGGATCATGACTGATCTGATAATCCTCAACTCCACTTTCCTGCTATATCCCCATAACCCTTGATTCCCATACTAATTAAAAATCTGTTTATCTCAGTTTTGAACATACTGAATGACCCAGCCTTCTACGGTAAAGAATTTCAGATTTCTCCGTTTATTTTTATATTTTGGCGATCATTTGTTGATTTCTAAAACTTTCCCAATCCTCTGACTTACCACTAATCTTTGCCACATTGTATATTTTTGCTTTCGTTTTAACACTATCCTTGACTTCCTTGGTTAACCATCATTAGTTTATCTCCTTCCTAGGATCGTTCTTCCTCACTGGAGTATATCTTTGTTGTGAGCCATGATCTATTTTCATAAATATCTGCTGTAGCTGATCAACTGTCTTTTCTACCCTAATTTATTTGTAAACACCCTTATTTCAGTTTAGCACAGTTGTTTCTGACCCAAGTTTCTCACTCTCAAACTGAATATTGAATTCTACCATGTTATGGTCATCGTTTCCTTGGGGTTCTCTTACTCCGAGATTGTTTATTAATCTGCCTCATTACACATCAGCAGATCTAAAATAGCATAATCCCTGGTTGGATCCACAACATACTGTTCCAGGATTGCGGATTGTGTTCCAGACGTTATTGGGGAGGGCCTGATGGAGTTTGTTAAGGGCAGGCAGTTGGTGGCCAATGTAAAAAAGCTGTTAAATGTGATCATGATACCCCCGGGAGGTGGAGGTAGTGATTGCAATGGATGCAGAAAAGGCTTTTGGCTGGGTAGAATGGGTCTATCTGTGGGAGGTACTGGGATGGTTCGGATTCGGGCGGGGCTTTATCGACTGGGTCAGGTTGCTGTATCAGGCTCCTGTGGCAAGTGTACGGACGAATAGGACTACATGGGACTGTTTTAGACTGCACTGGGGGACAAGACAGGGATGCCCCCTCTCCCCATTGTTGTTTGCGCTGGCTATAGAGCCGTTGGCAATTGCTCCGAGAGCCTTGAGGGGCTGGAGAGGACTGGTCCGGGGGGGGGGGGGGGGGGGGGGTGTTGGAGCACAGGGTTATGCTCTATGCAGATGACCTGCTTCTGTACGCTTTGGACGCAGTAGAGGGGATGGAAGAAATCATGAGGGCTTTAGGGGAATTTGGCCAGTTTTCGGGGTATAAGCTTAATACAGCAAAAAGTGAGATGTTTGTGGTCCAGGCAAGGGGACAGGAGAGGCGACTGGGAGAGCTGCCATTTAGGTTAGTAAAGGGAAGCTTTCGGTACCTAGGTAGCCAAGTGGCGTGGGAATGGGATCAGCTGCATAAATTGAATCTGGCTTGGCTGGTGGACCAAATGGAGGACGATTTGCGGAGATATGATGCGCTTTCATTGTCTCTGGCTGGGAGGGTGCAAATTGTGAAGATGACGGTCCTCCCGAGATTCCTATTTGTATTTCAGTGTCTCCCCATTTTTGTTCCGCGGTCCTTTTTTAAATGGGTCAACAGAGCGATCATGGGCTTTGTTTGGGCGGGCAAGACCGCGCAAGTAAGGAAGGCAATGCTTGAGTGGAGTCGGGGAGAGGGCGGGCTGGCGCTGTCAAATTTTAGCAACTATTACTGGGTGGCTAATATAGCCATGATCAGGAAGTGGGTGGTAGGGGAGGGGTCGGCATGGGTGGGCATGGAGGCGGCTTCATGTAAGGGCTCCAGTTTGGGGGCGTTGGTAACTGCGCCTCTGCCGTTCCCGCCGGCACGGTACTCCACCAGTCCAGTGGTGGTGGCGGCCCTGAGAGTTTGGGGCCAGCGGAGGCGGCATGTGGGAGCAGAGGGAGCATCGGTTTGGGCCCCAATCTCTGATAATCACCGGTTTGCCCCGGGGAGTATGGACGGGGGGGTTCCGGTTATGGCGGAGAGCGGGGATTGAGAGGATGGGTGATATGTTCATAGAGGGGAGGTTTCCGAGTGTGAGGCGTTGGAAGAAAAGTTTGGGTTGGCGAGGGGAAACAAATTCAGGTATCTGCAGGTGCGCGATTTCCTACCGCTAAGGGGGATTCAGGACAGGGTAGTTTCCAGAGGGTGGTTAGGAGCAGGGAGCATCTCAGACATTTACGAGGGAGGAACTTATGGGGTCAGAGGAGATGCAGACTGAGGAGCTGAAGCGCAAGTGGGAGGAGGAGCTGGGAGGTGAGATAGAGGATGGTCTATGGGCTGACGCGTTGAGTAGAGTCAACGCGTCCACAATATGTGCCAGGCTCAGCCTGATACAATTTAGGGTAGTTCACCGGGCTCACATGACAGTGGCCCAGATGAAATGAAATGAAAATCGCTTATTGTCACGAGTAGGCGATGAGCCGATTCTTTGGGGTGGAGGACAGGTGCGCAAAATGTGCGGGAGGACCGGCGAACCATGTCCACATGCTTTGGACATGTCCAAAGCTTGGGGGATTTTGGCAGGGGTTTGTGGATGTCATGTTCACGGTGTTAAAGACAAGGGTGGCGCTGAGTCCAGAAGTGGCGATTTTTGAGGTGTCAGAAGACCCGGGAATCCAGGAGTAGAAAGAGGCAGACGTTATGGCCTCTGCTTCCCTGGTAGCCTGGAGACGGATACTATTAGCATGGAGGGATTCAAAGCCTCCAAAGTCGGAGACCTGGCTATCGGACATGGTTAGCTTTCTCTGATTGGAGAAAATCAAGTTCACCTTGAGAGGGTGAATTCACCAGACACGTGTTTCCGATATGAATCTAGGCTTTAATCGACTTACTTCAGAGCCAGCCTGTTACCCGTTGATGAACTCTTAGTGAACTCAGGCTGGCTCTGGACAAGGGTATTTATACAGCAGCACTAGGGGGAGGAGTCTACTCCCCCTAGTGGTTGGATAACGCTACTGCGCTTACAAAGACAGTGTGAATTATCATATCATATATATTACATTCACCACATTCAACCCCTGCAAAACATTCAAGTCCGGCGGGGATGGTGGTCTACAACGTCAGTCTGTCTGGTGGTCGAATTGTCCGCTGTGATCTGCGGAGCACCGTGGTTGCAGCCTCTTGCGGTGGCTGGATGGGTGTTGAGTGCTGGGGTACGATGGCGGACTCCAGGGAGGGTTGTATCCGAGCTTCATACTCTCCTGGTTCGACTAGGGGGGCTGGCCGGCGCGGGTGCGCGGAACTGGTGGAGCGAGCTCGTGGGCTCGGGCGCGCAAGAGGGCGGCAGCATATGGTGTAGGGTGAGAGGTCCTTCTATAGGGGTAGAGGGGGCGCTGGATCCGACGGGTGCCAGATCCCGGAGGGATACTGTTTCCTGACGGCCGTCAGGGAAGTCGACGAATGCGTACTGTGGGTTGGAGTGGAGCAGGCGCACCTTTCCAACAAGGGGGTCGGTTTTGTGCGCCCTGACGTGTTTTCTCAGAAGTATGGGGCCCGGCGTCCTCAGCAATGCCGGAAGTGAGACTCCCGTGGTAGTGCCCCTGGAAAAAATGAAGAGCCTCTCGTGAGGGGTCTGTTGGTCGCCGTGCACAAAAGGGACCTAATAGCGTGGAGCACGTCTGGGAGGACTTCCTGCCACTGGGAGACTTGGAGCTTTCTAGACCGGAGGGTCAGTAGGACGGTCTTCCAGACGGTCGCGTTCTCCCTTTCCACCTGCCCGTTCCCCCTGGGGTTGTAGCTGGTAGTCCTGCTCAAGGCAATGCCCTTGTCGAGCAGGTACTGACGCAGCTCGTCGCTCATGAAGGACGAACCCCGGTCGCTGTGTACGTAGCTGGGGAAACCAAACAGGTTGAAGATGCTATGCAGGGCCCTAATGACTGAGTGGGAGGTCATGTCGGGGCACGGGATAGCGAATGGGAAACGGGAAAACTCGTCTACGACGTTTAAAAAGTAAACGTTCTTGTTAGTTGAGGGGAGTGGCCCTTTGAAATCAATTGCGAGGCGTTCAAAGGTCCTTGAAGCCTTGACCAGGTGGGCCCTGTCTGGTCTATAGAAGTTCAGTTTGCACTCCGCACAGATCGGGCAGTCCCTGGTGACCGCTTTTACCTCCTCGTTGGAGAAAGGCAGGTTTCGGGCCCTGATGTAGTGGGCGAGCCGGGTGACCCCCGGGTGGCAGAGGTCATTGTGGATGACTTTTAATCGGTCGATCTGCACGCTGGCGCATGTCCAGCGGGATATGGCACCCGGAGGCTCGTAATTGTAGGTGGAGAGTTCGATCCTCCACCTCAGAATTTTGTCGTTTTTAATTTTGCCCCTTTGCGAGTTGTCGAACATGATGGCAACCGATCTTTGGTCGGTGATGAGGGTGAACCTTCTACCTGCGAGGTAGTGCCTCCAGTAACAGATAGCCTCCACAATGGCTTGTGCTTCTTTCTTGACTGAGGAGTGTCGGAGTTCTGAAGCGGAGAGGGTACGGGAGAAAAATGCGACTGGTCTCCCTGCCTGTTTAACGTGGCTGCAAGAGCTACCTCTGAGGCGTCGCTCTCTACCTGAAATGGAGTGGATTCGTCCACCGCCCGCATGACCGCTTTGGCGATGTCCTCCTTGATGCCGTCGAAGGCCTGGCGTGCCTCGGCTGACAGGGGAAATCGTTGTGGCCCTAAAGAGTGGGCGGGCTTTGTCCGCATATTGAGGGAACCCATTGGGCGTAGTAGGAGAAGAAGCCCAAGCACCGTTTGAGGGCCTTGGGGCAATGGGGGAGGGGGAGTTCTAAGAGGCGGCGCATACGGTCCGGGTCTGGGCCCAGGACTCCGTTTTCCACGACATAGCCGAGGATGGCTAGTCTGGTTGTGCGGAAAACGCATTTCTCCTTCTTGTACGTGAGATTCAGTTTCTGTGCCGTCTGGAGAAAACAGTGGAGGTTGGCGTCGTGGTCCTGCTGGTCATAGCCGCAGATGGTGACATTGTCCAAGTATGGAAACGTGGCCCGCAGCCCGTACTGGTCCACCATTCGGTCCATTACTCGTTGGAACACTGAGACCCCATTAGTGATGCCTAAAGGGACCCGGAGGAAATGGAAGAGGCGGCCATCGACCTCGAATGCCGTGTAGTGGCGGTCCTCCGGGCGGATTGGGAGCTGGTGGTATGCAGACTTCAGATCCACCGTGGAAAAGAGCCGGTACTGGGCGATCTGGTTTACCATGTCTGCAATCCTGGGGAGGGGATACGTGTCGAGGAGCGTAAATCTATTTATGGTCTGACTGTAGTCGACCACCATACGGAATTTTACAACCACCACCTGAGCTCTCCAGGGACTATTGCTGGCCTCTATAACCCCCTCACTGAGTAGCCTTCGGACCTCTGCTCTGATAAATACCCTATCCTGCCGGCTATACTGCCTGCTACGAGTGGCTATGGGTTTACAGTCCTTTGTGAGATTGGCGAAGAGAGGAGGGGGGGGGGAGATTCGCAGCGTAGCGAGGCTGCAGATAGTGAGTGGGGGAAGGGCCCTCCGAAGCTGAGAGTGAGGCTCTTGAGGTTGCATTGGAAGTCTAGGCCTAATAAGAGTGGCACGCAGAGTTCGGGCAAAACGTAGAGTTTGCATTTCGTGTAGCTAGCGCCTCGGATTGTGAGTGTCGCGGCGGTGCGCCCCTGGATCTGGACCGAGTGGGAGTCTGAAGTGAGCGAGATAGTTTGCTGCGCGGGGAAAACGGGGAGCGAACAGTGTCTTACCAGGTCTGGATGTATGAAGCTCTCCGTGCTCCCGGAGTCGAAGAGGCATGGCGTTTTGTACCCGTTGATATGGACCTCTGCCATCGAGTTTCGTAGATTCTTTGGTCGTGATTGGTCCAGGGTGACCGCGCTGAGTTGCGGGTAGTCAGCGGCTCGATCAGCTGTGCTGGAGTGGCCCCGTGATGACTGCCCTCTGAGTTCATAGTCGTATTCTTCCGCTGAGTTATCCGAGCGCGGAGATGCCGATCGGGCCCGTGGATCGCACGTGGCGGGCAGCGAGGAAGATGGTGTCCAAGATGGCGGCCCCCATGAGTCGCACGTGGCTGGCCGCGTGGTGGAGGTTTTCCAAGATGGCGGCCCCCATGGATCGCACATGGCTGGATGGGGCGGTGTCGGGGCATAGGCCGCAGCGTTTCGGGCCCCGCGGGCCTGCGAGTGAGGGGAGCAATTACTTTGAGTCGCTGGGGAGTTGGAAGCTGGGGCGCACTCTTGCGTAATGGCCTTTTCGCCCGCAGCTGCTGCAGGTCGCGTTGCGGGCTAGGCAGTGCTGCCGCGGGTTCTGGTTCTGGCCGCAGAAATGGCAGGCCGGAGCAGCATAGTGGCTGGCTGGAGCAGCATGGTGGCTGGGCGGTCGCGTAGCACAGGCCTGGGGGAGTCGCTGGTCGAGGGCCCATGATTGGGTCGCGGGGTCCGTGGGGAACGAGTTAAGGCTGCGGAAGGAGACCTCCATCGTGGTAGCAGCTTCCACAGTCGTTTCTAAGTCCTGGGGCCCCTTTTCCAGCAGCCATTGGCGCACATAGTTAGACCTGAGGCCCGCGTACAGCAAGTTCCCTGTGTTCAGCCGCGGTAACCGCTTGATAATTACAGTCATTGGACAAGTTATTGAGTTCCCTTAGAAATTCGGCGAGTGATTCTGTCGGCCGCTGGCGGCGAGTCGTGAACAGATGGCGAGCGTAAACTTCATTAATAGGCCTTATATAAATTTTATCGAGAACTGCTAGCGCTGCACTATATGAACTGGCCGAGTTTAGTTGCGTAGAGATTCTGTGGCTCACCCTCGCGTGCAGTAGACTTAGCTTCTGATCCTCTGTCGTTTCGGCTGTGCTCGCTTCTGCCAGGTAGGCCTTGAAGCACCGCAGCCAGTGGGAGAAGATTTCTTTAGCCTCTGCATCCTGCGGGTCGAGGTCCAGGCTTGAGGGCCGATTCCATGATCGATCTTTACTGTTCTTAAGTCGATTAAATTGATGGAACCATCAATTCACAGGAAACGTGTTTCCGATATGAATCTAGGGTTTAATCGACTTACTTCAGAGCCAGCCTGTTACGCGTTGATGAACTCTTAGTGAACTCAGGCTGACTCTGGACAAGGGTATTTATACAGCAGCACTAGGGGGAGGAGTCATGGGCGGAGCCAAGGGTGGAGCCCAGTACAAGTTCCTGAGTACTCCCAGAGCTACTCCCCCTAGTGGTTGGATAATGCTACTGCGCTTACAAAGACAGTGTGAATTATCATATCATATATATTACATTCACCGCAGAGGGTCACTGTTAGGGTTCACCTGGAGGTGGCAACCGTTCATCGACTTCTTTGCTGGAAATTAGTCTTCAACAGACCGGGGGGGGAGGGGTTGGGGTGGGGGGGTGGGGGAATAGTTTAGATTAGAGTCGGGGGTCAGTAAGGGTGCGACCTGTACCAGGGGTAAATGACTTTTGCACTGTGCTTATGGTTTGATGTATATTGTTTATTTTGTTGTTGTTACTATATCGAAAGTATCTCATTTATTTTTTTTAAATGTTCAAAGCACCAATTCACCACCTCATGTTGTGATGCTCTCTTTTCTCGTCAGTTTATCCAACTTCCCGTTTTGGCCCATCAGCCAAATTTCTATCATGAACCATGTAATCATCCGCAATCATCTCATGGCTGACGAGGGTATTGTTCACAAGCGAATTGGCATTCTGGAGGGAGCAAAGAGAAGCAGTGATAGTTGATCATCTGGCAGTCTCCATGTATTGAGATGGCTAAGGGAACTGGGAAACATTGTGACTCGATTAATCCCAAATGTATGGGCGGGATGTTCAGCAAGACGAAGCAAGCTGAGGCAGTTGGGATTGCTGATCATAAGGATGCAGCAATGAGTACCTCAGTGGACAAGTTTTGTCTCTGGAGAAGAGAAACCTGTGATGTAGGCAGGAGAGTAGGAAAGTCAAGGAATTTTGAAGCGGTGAGGTAGGGAATTTGGAAGGACAAACCACCTGAGAGGGGTAGGATAACATTAGTCATAATGACAGATTAGGAGATGTGTGACTTCGCGACAAAGTAAAGTTGTTAAACATGATGGACCGGTAGAACAGTCATAACTTCAGCATGCGACAGTGGGGTTGGAAAATGGGCTATAAACTAGACTCAATTACCTTTAAACTTAATCAACTAATAGCAGATCAGAGACAAGCTGAGCTTTAATATTGTCCAGTGGAGAAGCTTTGCCTTGACATCTGGGATTCTGGAAGCCAAATTTGAGAGAAGGTCTGCTGATAAGAGAAAGAACAGGTTTATGGGCAATGGATAGGTTACTTTAAATTCGCAGTTAACTTAGAAGGAGGATCGGAATTAAATCGCTATTAGAGATTGGGGAATTTATACAGTGAAAGAATATGATTAGGAATGAAAAGGCAAAGAAAGGTAATGAATCATTAAGGATCAGGTTGCAGAGCCAAAGAGCTCCTTGGGAAGCCGTCAGCTCAGCTGTCACCTTGCTTTGTTACACGATTGTTAGCGGGAGGAGGTGGCATAGTGGTATTGTCACTGGGCTAGTAATCCAGAGACCCAGGGTAATGCTCTGAAGACATGGGATCGAAGCCCGCCATGGCAGATGGTGAAATTTTAATTCGATAAAATTCTAGAATTATAGTTGAGTGATGAGCAGAGTGATTGAGTGGGCAGCATGGTAGTTAGCATAAATGCTTCACAGCTCCAGGGTCCCAGGTTCGGTTCCCGGCTGGGTCACTGTCTGTGTGGAGTCTGCACGTCCTCCCCGTGTGTGCGTGGGTTTCCTCCGGGTGCTCCGGTTTCCTCCCACAGTCCAAAGATGTGCGAGTTAGGGGGATTGGCCATGCTAAATTGCCCGTAGTGTCCGTAAAAAGTAAGGTTAGGGGGGGGGGGGGGTTGTTGGGTTACGGGTATAGGGTGGATACTTGGGTTTCAGTAGGGTGATCATTTCTCGGCACAACATCAAGGGCCGAAGGGCCTGTTCTGTGCTGTACTGTTCTATCTATCTATCTATCTATGACCATGAAACCATTGTCATTTGTTGGAAAAACAAATCTGGTTCATTAAATGTGAATCTGCCTCTCTTATCTGTCTGACTGATATGTGACTCCAGATCCACACCAATGTGATTGACATGTAAATGCACTAGCATGTCACTCAGTTCAAGGATGTTTTGGGATGGGCAATAAATGGTGGCCCAGCCAGTGATGCCCACATTCCCGGAACAAATAAAAAACAAATTTAATGCCATGTGTCATGTGAAAGTACCTTTAAGAAATGGGTGTTTATAATTGGGTGTGTATATAACTATCTGTAGTGAGAGTACCTTTATGAAACGTGTGTTTACTACTGCAGTCATGTCAGAGAGTGGGTGGAGCTGGGCTGTCTATCAGCTTTTTACTTTTGTTTTTGAGCAGGCTTCAGGGTGTGTTTTTGTTTTGGTTTCAGTGTTGGAGCTGAAGCCTGCACTGTTGATCTCTCTGCCATGAAAAGACTGTCTCTTGATCATTTGGTGAATACAGAATTATACATGTTCTCAGTAGTGAATGTAAACCTAACGTGCTTCTGTTAAAATGTGTTTCTTTTGTCTTTGGATGTTGTTTGGGAAGTTATTAAGCATTACTTCATGTTGTATACTTTGGGGGTTGTATTTGAATTAATGGTTGCTAAGATGTTCACTCTATGTTTTAAAAAGGTTAACTTGAGTTCATAGAATAAACATTGTTTTGCTTTAAAAAATGCTTTTCCATTTCTGCTGTACCACACCTGTAGAGTGCCGTGTGCTCCCCATACCACAATCTATTAAAAGTTGTGGGTCAGGTGAATTCCATGATACACTTTGGGGTTCTCTAAACCCTGGCCCATAACACATGAGTCTAGTGGTTGGAGGCTATGACAACATGAGTGGGGAATGATGCAAGTAACACACCATCCCGATTGATTGTCAAGTTAGAGGAAGCCTGCTCATGCTCCTGATAACTAGCTGCTGTAATTGCAGAACTTATCAAAAATAGGAGAAAATGTGAGAGTGTGTTTAAACTTATGAAACTGAACTTACTTCCTCTTGTGAAAATTAGTTATATGGAAAGAGTGCTGAGGAGTCTAAAGGTATTGGTCCAGATTTTGTGGTCTGTGGCAAGCTAACCACATTTACTCATTATTTTGCTTGTCATTGCCTACGATGTTTTGCAGGTTTTTATACAGCCAAAACATTCCGGTGCCCTTGATAGGATAACTTGAATTTTTGAACATTGCAACAGATTCAAGAGGCACACAGAATCTTGCCAGAAGGTGCAAGTTAAATTTAATGTTTAATTCATGGTCAGATTTTGCATTGAGGATGGTTGTGACACTATGTGTGCTTTTTATTATTATGTATAAATCGGTCAGCGACCTCCAATGTATGCACGTGCAGTTAAACGGGGAAACCTGCGAATGCTGTTCAATACGGTAGCATTGTGGACAGCACAATCGCTTCACAGCTCCAGGGTCCCAGGTTCGATTCCGGCTTGGGTCACTGTCTGTGCGGAGTCTGCACATTCTCCCCGTGTGTGCGTGGGTTTCCTCCGGGTGCACCGGTTTCCTCTCACAGTCCAAAGATGTGTAGGTTAGGTGGATTGGCCATGATAAATTGCCCTTAGTGCCCAAAATTGCCCTTCGTGTTGGGTAGGGTTATTGGGTTATGGGGATAGGGTGGAGGTGTTGACCTTGGGTAGGGTGCTCTTTCCAAGAGCTGGTGCAGACTCGATGGGCCGAATGGCCTCCTTCTGTACTGTAAATTCTATGATCAAATTCTATAATATGTCCTTCTCCTCCACAAATTCGTAACATTACCCACCAAGGTATCTTCATGACAGTGTTAATGTAAGCCTACTAGTGACAATAACGATTATTATTAAATTCAACATTATGATATGTGAAGGGCATAAAGTTGCGAACTTACTTTGTAATTACCCATAAAATATGCCAGAGAAAGTTAATGTTTGTCCGTTCAGCTGTAAGTGAAATTTTAATGGTATGATAGTTATATTTACTTCCAAACAACCTCTGAGATGCTGAACATGCCTTTTACAAATGTGGAGTTTTATTCCTTCAGATTTTAATTATTGTTGGAGATTTTATTTTTTTAAATTGTCTTCTTTATCTCTCCCTCTCAATGCCATCTTTCTTTCTCAAACTTTGTTGTCTTTTACACGCAATGTTATATTGAATTAAATCTTCTGATATGCGCTTCCAGGTTGGACTTTGCATGTCTCAATAAGGATTCTTCGATTTGACTGGTTAAAATACAAGTTCACACAGGCCTAGTTTCTTTGTACTTGCATCACACTGATATGGGATTCTAATGTTTAGTGTAACTGTTATTTTTCAATGCCAGAAAGCTGGTCTGATAATAAACACTTAGCAGGTCATCAAGATTTCAGCAACATGTGAATGGACAAATCTTGACATTCTCTGGTGTATTTTAGCAGATAAGTAATACACTTCCAAGCCTCTTGATGACATAATGGTGTATGAAGCTTGTCGAGGAGCAGGGACAATTGGATGCAGTTTCTTGATTTTCACATTTAACTGCAACTCAGGACATTCCAAGTTGCTGCCTGATTTGCAATGTGAGCACTGATATCCTCACCGTTACACTTAGTGCAAAATTCAGACCAACAAAATCAATGACGCAAAGCTAGATTTAAGCTACCAACCGTAATGGATGTTGCTACTGATGTTACTTATTGAGAGCTATAAGCCCAGAAACGGGTTAAGACTCTGCGTTTGGAAAATATGGTCCTCGTTTTCAGTGTGGAATGCAGTTGGAAATTTTGATTTCAGTGACGTTGTGAATAGGAATGGTCAGTTACGTGTAGTAGACCCCAGTCACAACGTCACTGAAATCAAAATTTCCAACTGCATTCCACACTGAAAACGAGGACCATATTTTCCAAACGCAGAGTCTTAACCCGGTTACAGGGAATATGTTCAAGCTACTGAAGACTATGACTGAACCTGCAGTTGTAGGGTTGAATGTGTACATAGCTAGCTATGTTTGAGAACCTTTTCTCGTACCTCAATTTATTAAAAATTCTGAACTTGTATTTTGAAACCACTCACTGTGGTAGTGTAAAAATTACAGCATCTTTGGTTTGAGATTTTTGAAATTGTGCATTGTGTACCCCCCTCTCCCCAATACAGCTGTGCATTTCAAGTGATAAAGTCATTGAATAAAACTGCAGGTCTATTTTGCTTACTATTGAATAACACACTGGAAGAGTCTGCAGTATTAGGATAATTTGACAGCCACGTAATCAAGTGTTGATCAATTGTGTACAGATATATTTTGTGAATTACAAAACCTAAAATCATCCTTTTATGCAATTTCATTGAAAATTAAGTTATTTAATAAAGTTGCTTTCATTTTCTTCATAGGATTCAGGCATTAATGCACGAATTAGCTGGTGGTGGAGACCATGCCGGGAATTGTGATATTCAGGCGGCGCTGGTCAGTGGGAAGTGATGACTTGGTTCTGCCGGGAATCTTCCTCTTTCTTATTCATACCACCTGGTAAGGATTGGTGTTTCAAATGGAGTAAAATGTTCTGCCCCAATTATTTTGACTTTGACATTTGACTTACTTTGTGGACTGGGAATGAAAGTGAAAGCTGATAGCTAATTAGAACCATGTGGAAACAAAAATGTTACAATTATCTGAACATGGCCGGAAGGCAAAATAAATGTTGTAATAATTGAATATACATTAGCATCATTCTTACACTTCGTAATTTCTTTTATTAAATCTCCCAAAGGCACCTGCCCTTCTTGTGAGATTGAGTTTCGTGCAGTGATATTAGAGATGGAGAATGCTGAATTCTCCTCAGTATCTTGATTGACTTCCAGCATTAAATATGTTCGGTGTTCTAAAGCTACCCAGAAGCGATGGCTCTGAAGCATAGCAACTGTTAATGAGAGATAAGTGAGATATCTGTGTTAAATGTGCTGATAATGAAGTGCATCACATTCAATTAATTGAACCACAATGGCCTATTTTGTGGACCAAAGTAGCACAACCTTTGCATACAGTGATAGCTGAATAACCAGTTAACCTATTTTTGTCAATATTGATTGAGGAAGATATGATGGCTAAGACAGCATGTGTGTATCCTGCTCTTTTTCCAACAGCATAACTGTGATATATTTTATAAGCAGTATGAACAGATAGTCGATTTGGCTCAGTATTACCGGGAATACTATCGTAAAATTATATTCCCAATTCTTGGCGTGTTGCTTGACTAACAACCATCTGACTTGCAGGTGACAGTACTACCAGGTAAGCCAAGCTAACATTGTTACAGACAGGAGGAGGGTTAATTTAAACAACACTAATTTCTCCTCTCACCATCAATTTGTAAACATCAAGGGGTTTTTGATTTGTTTCCCTCTTTATAAGCAGTAGCACGTTTCCCAACACTTTGATCTAATTTTCTATTGATCCCGCAACAAACGTGAGACAGGATGAACTAATTTGTTTGCACACGCTTAAAACATGGGAATAGGATTGCAGTGTTCCCTCCACACTAGGAAGTAAAAACAGAGATAGAGAAAATAAGTATTTGCAGTGCAGAGACCGCAAAGAAAACAAATATTATTTCACATGGGTTCCAGAGTCCAGGATCAAAGTCGATTGAGGTAGTCCTTCATTGGGGTTAGTGAGCTAAAACTGAGGCTGCATAATTCCTTTCTTGGTGGTGTTGACTACACAAAATACGATAGCCATGCACAAATGTATCAGTCTTGTAGGCCATGGTACAGAATTTTCTGTAGAAACAGTGTAGATGGGGCCAGGTGTCCAACCTGGGCCAGAGCAAGTCTGAGACTGCTAATCAGATTATAAAAAAGCAGACTAACTTTGCAGTTCAGCAAGGCAATATTACTGGTTCCAAAAGCCTGAGGCCAATGTCACATGACTTCTGCCTCTCCACACTTTCTTGGACAAAGGGTATATACCCCTCGTCTGGGTACCTGAGATGGTTAAATAGTTCAACCGTTGGGAATTGAAAGGAAGGTTATGGGGTCCTTTATCTTTGCAGACAAGCAGACTGCAATTGTCCAGCCTGGGTTTTGAAAATGCAGTTGGCCTTTGTATAGTCCTCTTTAAATTTAGTCTGGGTACTGATGCATATTTTTTCAAGATGGCTACCGGTGACTAGTGATGTGCCACAGGGGTCTGTGCTGGGACCACAACTTTTCACAATACATATTAATGACCTGGGAGAAGGAACTGAAGGCACTGTTGCAAAGTTTGCAGATGATACAAAGATCTGTAGAGGGACAGGTAGTAATGAGGAAGCAAGGGGGCTGCAGAAGGATTTGGACAAGCTAGGAGAGTGGGCAATGAAGTGGCAAATGAAATACAATGTGGAAAAGTGTGAGGTTATGCACTTTGGAAAGAGGAATTTAGGCATAGACTATTTTCTGAATGGGGAAATGCTTAGGAAATCAGAATCACAAAGGGACCTGGAAGTCCTTGTTCATGATTCTCTTAAGGTTAACGTGCAGGTTCAGTCAGCAGTTAAGAAGGCAAATGAAATGTTAGCATTCATGTCAAGAGGGCTGGAATACAAGACCAGTGATGTACTTCTGAGGTTGTATAAGGCTCTGGTCAGAACCCATTTGGAGTTTGTGAGCAGTTTTGGGCCCCGTATCTAAGGAAGGATGTGCTGGCCTTGGAAAGGGTCCAGAGGAGGTTCACAAGAATGATCCCTGGAATGAAGAACTTGTCGTATGAGGAACAGTTGAGGACTCTGGGTCTCTACTCGTTGGAGTTTAGAAGGATGAGGGGGGATCTTATTGAAACTTACAGGATACTGCGAGATCTGGATAGCGTGGACCTGGAGAAGATGTTTCCACTTGTCGGACAAACTAGAAGCAGAGGACACAATCTCAGACTAAAGGGACGATCCTTTAGAACAGAAATTAGGGGAATTTCTTCAGCCAGAAGGTGGTGAATCTGCGGAACTCTTCGCCGCAGAAGGCTGTGGAGGCCAAATCACTGAGTGTCTTTAAGACAGAGATAGATAGGTTCTTGATTAATAAGGGCATCATGATGGGGAGAAGGCAGGAGAATGGGGATGAGAAAATATCAGCCATAATTGCATGGCGGAGCAGACTCGATGGGCCGAGTGGCCTAATTCTGCTCCTATTAAGACTCCTGAGTCTTATGGTCTTATATTGGGAGGGGGATTGAAGTCAGAGGCCGGAGATTTGGGTCATTATCTCTGTTTCTCTCACCACAGATTCTACCAGACCAGCTACGTTTTCCAGCATTTTCTGCTTTTATTTCAAGTTTCCAGGATCCGCAGTATTTTGCTTTTCAAGCCTTGCGCAGTATGTTCGGAATAATTGAGTGCCTTAGCCTCAGAGTCATGTTTTTACACATTTTCTACAGGCAGTTTTTCATAGAATCATAGAATTTACAGTGGCGAAGGAGGCCATTAGGCCCATCGAGTTTGCACCGGCTCTTGGAAAGAGCACCCTACGAAGCCCACACCTCCACCCTATCCCGTAACCCAGTAACCCCACCTAACCTTTTTGGACATTAAGGGCAATTTATCATGGCCAATCCACCTAACCTGGGAAGAAACCGGAGCACCCAGAAGAAACCCACGCAGACACTACGAGAACGTGCATTCTCCGCACAGATAGTGACCCAAGCCGCAAATCGAACCTGGGACCCTGGAGTTGTGAAGCAGCTGTGCCACCATGCCGCCCATCCCGCGGGGCCCTTACCACCTCCAGCAGTCATCCGTATACGTCCACGCACTTTAAGTATTTAGTGTTTTCACGGAAGAGTTTCATTTATAACAAACGAATAACCCTCTCCTGGCTTTGTCAGAAACAGGATCCTGAAGATGCTGGTGACCTGCTTCTACCTGGCGTGGAACCCTTCATCTGACCCTGGATGACAAATTAGATTTTCTGGTGCCTCAAGAATTCCGTTAGGTTGACCAGCCAGTCTGAGGCCCTGGGTGGAGCTGCTGATCTACATTCAAGCAGGAGTCGTCGACAGACTATTGGGAGGCGAAGGCCAGGATATCGGCCCCTTTCCCCTTAAAGAGCTCTGGCTGTTCTAACAACTCAAATATTGCCATTAATGGGCATGACTCCACCCTGACTCCCACAACCTCAGACATAGCTTTGAGAAAAGGTGTTTCAGAACCCAATTAGCATTGGGCAGCAGCAGAACATGTGGGAGCGGTTAGTTGAGACCCTTGACATTGCTCACATCTGTCTTCCACCTCTAGGAAGAACCTGCTCATGACTGGCCTGGTCAGGTGTACCCTGTATACCACCTTCAGCTGTGTCAAGCTCAACCTCGATCATAAGGAAGTGGAGTTCACCCTGTGTACTATCTCGCTCCAGAATCCTTCTTCCTCAATGCCCAGTTCTTCCTTCCACCTCTTTCTCATTTCGGCCAGCGGGGCCCTTACCTCCTCCAGCAGTCATTAGTCTGTGTCCACTCACTTTCCCTCCCTTAATTTGTCCTCTGCTAACAGCTGTCCAACAGGGCGTGTCCAGGTAGCTGGGGATCAAAAGGGCCTCCGTGCAGAGGAAGTTCGTATTTGAAGATACCGGAGCTCGTTCCCTTTTGGAAGCTGGAGCATCTCCATTAGTTTCCCCAAGGTTGCCACTCGGCTATCCACGTATAAGTCTCTGACCCTCAACACCCCTTCCACCCTTCTCCAGGTTTTATACGTGGCGTCCATCTTGGCTGAGATGAACCTGTGGTTTTTGCATATAGCGGCGGCTACGGGCATGTCTTTAAGTTTAAAGTGATGTCTGAGCTGGTTCCAGGCTCTCAGTGCATCTGCAACATTCAGGTATGTTGAGTACTGGGCTGGAGGGAATGGGAGTGCGGAGGTGGCCAATGTCCGCAAGGAGGTCTCGTCCATCTATACCCTTTCCGCCTTCGACACCCCAAGCTAACCCTGCACCCTTTTTACATTTGCTGCCCAGTAATAGAACAGGAGGCTCAGCTGTGCTAAGCTTCCGAAATGTCACCCTCTCGATAGGACTGTTTTTTTGACCCTGGGGTTTTTTCTCCCCTACATGAAGGCCGAGATTAGTTTCTGCACCTTAAGCGAAGAAAGATTGGGGATGAACTTCGGGAGATATCTAAATATGAAAAGGAATCGTGGCAGGACATTAATTTTTATTGCTAGGGAGAGGGAAAATGAGTCCCACCTCCGTAAGTCCCCTTTCACCACCTCCACCAGGCTAGACCAGTTCCACTTCTGGGCTATCTGGACCCCAGGTATCTGAACTGGGTTTGGACCAGTTTGAACTGCAGCATTCCTAACTCTGCCTCTTCCCCCTGGAGTTCACTGGGAAGATATTGCTCTTGTTCAGGTTAATTTTGTTTCCCGAGAAGGTTCCAAACTCTTCCGGAGCCCCATTAGCTTACCAT
This sequence comes from Scyliorhinus canicula, assembly GCF_902713615.1. Taxonomy (NCBI): domain Eukaryota; kingdom Metazoa; phylum Chordata; class Chondrichthyes; order Carcharhiniformes; family Scyliorhinidae; genus Scyliorhinus; species Scyliorhinus canicula. Next base: position 135,627,523 of record NC_052154.1, read on the forward strand.
GTTGCCTAGGGTGTTTGTAGAGGTGCAGGTCTTCCACATTGAGAGATATTGTGTGCTCCCTGTCTCGTCTCTGAATGTCTCTCCATCCCTCCGCTGATCTAAGCGCGATAGCCAGTGGCTCAATTGCCAGAGCGAACTGCATTGGGGAAAACGAGCATCCCTGCATCATGCCTCTGTGCAGCCAGAAATAACCTGTGTTGGTGCAGTTTGGCCGTACGCTCACCATGGGAGTGCTGTTCAGTAGTTTCACCCATGAGGTGAACACTAGCCCAAACCCAAACTATTCCAGTACCTGAAAGAAGTACTTCCACTCCACCGGTCGAAGGCCTTCTCTGCGTCCAGGGAAATGATCACTTCTGGTGTCGCCTCCCCAGGTGGGAACATGATCACATTCAGCAGGTCTTTAATGTTCGCCATCAGCTGTCTGCCCGTGGCAAACTGGGTCTGATCTTCTGCAATCACTTAGAATAGGTCATTCAAATTAACAGTTACTTACCAACCAATGAACATGCATCTTTCCAGGTTACTGGGTTGCGGGGATAGGGTAGATACGTGGGCTTCAGTAGGGTGCTTTTTGTTAGGTGCCGGTGTTGACTCGATGGGCTGAATGGCCTCCTTCTGCACTGTAAATTCTATGATTCTGGCAAGAAACTCTCCAGTTGTCTCGACAGAACATTGGCCAAGACTTTAACGTCAGTGTTTAGGAGTGAGATTGGTGTGTATAACCCACTGGGTCTTTAACTTTCTTTGAGATCAGTGAGATTGAGGACCGTGCCAGCATGGGCGACAGGGTCCGCCTCGACAGTGAGTCATTGAACATCTTCTGCAGTTGCAGGACCAGTGCTGCTGCGAACCTTTTGTAGAAATCCACCGGGATCCCATCAGGTCTTGGGTGCCTTCCCTGATTGCATGGAATTGATGCATTCCATGACCTCTTCCAAATCCAGGTGTGCTTCCTGTCCCTGTCCCTTTTTCTCACCCACAGCTGGGAAGTTCAAGATCTGCTTCATCTTTGAATCCCACTCCAGGGGCTCCGAGGTGTGCAGTTCCTGGTAGAAGGCCGCCAAGGATCCGTTGATCTCTTCTGGGGCTGTGAGTGCCCGTCCCTTCTCGTCCCTGATCTGTGCTATTTCTCGTGCAGCCACTTGTTTCTCCAGCTGGTGTGCCAGTAGGTAGCTGACCTTATTCCCATGCCCACATGGCTCTACCCCCCCTCTGTAGTGCTTTCCCACTCAAGAATCGCAGAACAAAACATGGATGGGTTATCAGCCCACCGGGGCATAGGTTCGCAGAGATCGACACGACATGAAGAAGCTAGAGGAGCGAGCCAAGGAAGAAGCCAAACCCCACACAAAACCACACAATAGAAAAATAAAAAAACGAAAGGAAACACTCCGATATACAATAAAGTTTTATGCCATCCGATTATTTCTTCTCCAGCCCGTTCCTCTGCACAAAATCATTTCCTCCTCCTCGCGTGTTGAAGTAAGTGACCCAAAGTGGTGTAGCACGCCAAATCGCACCTTGTTCTTAAAGATTGCAGCTTTTGCCCCATTGAACTTCACTTGGCACTTGGTCAGGTTGGCTCCAATGTCCCGATAGATCTGGATGGTGTGACCTCCCTCTTTACATTGCCGCGTGTTCCTCACCCATCTCGGGACTGAGGCTGGATTCTTCGGCCTGCCTATCAGAAAATAGCCGCGGGCAGGACGCGGACCATGTAACGGTCCATTGACATCAGGCGGAGATTTCCGGTCGCCGGGCGTGCGGACTGTAGAACCCCGCCCTTATTCTTCTGGTCGTCTATCTTGGCCTTTAGTGCCTTTTGGGTTACTACCAACTTTGTTATCTTGGCCTCGAGCGGAGCGATTCGTTTGTCCTGCTATGTGGCCACTTTCTCCACTTCCTGGATTTCTGTTCCTTGGGCCCCGAGTTGTCACTCCACCCTGTCCATTATGGGGCCCAGCACAGACATGAAGTCCTCCTTAATGCCTCCCTATTCTTTTGGGGTTCTGTCGAGATGAACTCCATCAGCTTCTCCGTCAACAACTGGGACGACGTTGATAACTGCTGTGTCTGCCATGTTCAAGTTTGCGTGGTCCCTCAACTCCAAGGTTGGGGTCTTTCTCTCTGCTTTTACTCCCTCTGTGATTTGACTGATGATTCACTGGAATCCCAAATTGGGTGAGTTGTTGATGGGGGGTGGGGGGTCAATTGGAGTGTTTTCCTGCCGGTTTCCCCGAGTCAAAAAGGTCCAAAAAGAAGATTCCAGGCCAGAGCCATCTTTCATGCGACCGCGCAGCTCATGGCCGCCACCTGAAGTCCTTCTATAGGCTGTTTTGTGAAGACTGAATTTGGGTATGAGCTAAAGCAGGGAAAACATTTTACTAGATTTCAATAATTATAACTGTCATCAATATTTTGTAAATAATTCGAAGTTTACCAAAACCTTTAACTTTTTCTTACTTACTTTATCACCATCAACCCTCGCAATAGATGATTTAAATAGAAGCCTTTTATTATTTCAAATGTTTCCATTAGATAGCCCCTTAATCTTCAGAATGGAGGACTTCCGGTGGCGGCGATGACGTCTCCCCGGTGGGAGAAGGTCTGGTGATCGACTTTCTCCGCATTTCATGACTTGAACTCGGAGTGGAAAAGGGGAAACACGGCAGCAGCTCCCCAGAAAAAACAGGGGAAGGATTCCAAGATGACGGCCGGCGGAGCACCAGAGGAGTGGAGGCTGTGGGCGCAGGAGCAGCAAGCTGCTCTCCTGCGCTGTTTTGCAGATTTTAAGGCTGAGGTGCTGAGCTCTCTGCAGGAAACTAATAAAAAGCTTTCGGAGATTCAGGCGACCCAGGGTGCTGCCATCCAGGCGTTGCAGGCCGCTGAACGTGAGGAGGAGGCCGTGGTCCTCGTGAGTAAGGTGGAGGGGCACGAGGCACTCCATAAGAAGAGGCAAGACCGCTTCGAGGAGCTTGATCACCACATGAGGCGGAAGAATCTGAGGATCTTGGGCCTTGCGGAGGGGCTGGAGGGGTCGGATCTGACAAACTACGTGGCCACGATGCTGAACTCGCTAGTGGGGGCAGGATCTTTCCATCTACCCCTGGAGCTGGAGGGAGCCCACAGAGTACTGGCCAGGAGGCCTAAGGAGAACGAACCCCCGTGTGTGGTGCTGGTGAGGTTCCACCGGTTCAGTGATCGGGAGTGTGTGCTGCACTGGGCCAAGAGGGTGAAGAGCTGCAATTGGGAGAATGGGGTAGTACGGATCTACCAGGATTGGAGTGCGGAGGTGGCTAAGCGGCGGTCCGGGTTTAATCGGACGAAGGAGGTGCTCTATAAGAAGAAAATAAAGTTTGGAATGTTGCAGCCTGCGCGCTTGTGGGTAACTTATCTGGAGCGGCATTATTATTTTGATTCCCCGGAGGAGGCGTGAGCCTTCGTGCGGACGGAGAAGCTGGACTCGAACTAGGGGTTGGGGGTTGGGGGTTGCGGGGTCGGTTGTAATGCTTTATTGCTGGTTTCTGCTGTTGCTGTTTTTTTCTGTACTTTTGTAATTTTGATATGGTTATTTATTGGGGGGGGGGGTGTTCTGTTTTTTGTTGGGGGGCACTGTTTGGATTTTGTATTTTGCGGGGGGGGGGGGTTTGTTGTATTATGTATTGGGGTGGATGTATGGAGTGGGGCTGGTATTTGGGAGCTGCGTCAGAAGGGTGTGGTGGGGCAGTGCGAAAGCGCGGGCTTTCCTCTGGTTTCCCGCGGGGCTGGGGGGTGGAGATGATGACGGGGGGGGCGGGGCCTTAACTGTTTCCTCCCCGCGCTGGAGCGGTGCCTTGAGGAGTGACAGGACTGGGGGGGGGGGGGGGGGGGGGGGGGGGAGAAAGGGGAATACCGGGTTGCTGCTGGCAGGGTCAGGAAGGAGCTGGTGTGGGCCGGGGGGACAGAGGTGAGGTGTTGTCGCTGTGAAGACTGGGGCGGGCGGGGGGTGCTGGCCTGGGGCGGGCAGTCGACGGGCTACGGCTAGTCGACGGGAGAGGGGGGCGGGACGGGACGCCCTCTGATCCGGTTGGTCACCTGGAATGCGAGAGGACTGAATGGGCCGGCGAAGCGGTCTAGGGTACTTGCTCATCTGAGGGGGCTAAAGGCAGATGTGGCAATGCTTCAGGAGACCCACCTGAAGGTGGCGGACCATGTCCGTCTGAGGAAGGGGTGGGTGGGGCAGGTTTTCCAGTCCGGGTTGGATGTGAAGAACCGGGGAGTGGCAATTCCGGTGGGGAAAAATGTGTCGTTTGAGGCATCTGAGGTGGTGACGGATAAGGGGGGTAGGTTTGTTATGGTAAGGGGCAGGCTACAGGGAGAGAAGGTGGTACTTGCTAGTTTGTATGCCCCAAATTGGGATGATGCGGGCTTTATGAGGCGTATGCTGGGACGTGTCCCGGATCTAGAGGCGGGAGGTCTGATTATGGGGGGGGGGGACTTCAATACGGTGTTGGATCCTTCACTGGATCGGTCCAGTTCAAGGACGGGTAGGAGGCTGGCGGCGGCCAAGATGCTGAGGGGGTTTATGGACCAGATGGGAGGGGTGGACCCATGGAGATTTGTGAGGCCGAGGGCACGGGAGTACTCTTTCTTCTCCCAGGTACGTAGGGTTTATTCTCGGATAGGCTTCTTCGTGGTGAGTAGGGGACTGATTCCGAGAGTGGAGGAGGCCGAATATTCGACCATTGCAATCTCCGACCACGCTCCGGATTGGATGGAGTTGGAGATGGGGGAGGTGCGGGACCAGCGCCCGTTGTGGCGGTTGGATGTGGGGTTGTTGGCGGAGGAGGAGGTGTGCAGGAGGGTCTGGGCAAGTATTGAGGGGTACCTCGAGGTGAATGATATGGGGGAAGTCCGGGTGTGGATGGTCTGGGAAGCCCTGAAGGCAGTGATTCGTGGGGAGCTTTTATCCATCCGGGCACACAGGGAGAGGAGTGAGAGGGATATACTGGTGGGGAAGATGCTGGAGGTAGATAGGAGGTACGCGGAGGCACCAGAGGAGGGATTGTTGGGGGATTTGGTACTAGGTAATGAACCCGGCCAGGTGTTAGATTTAGATGTAGGTGAGCACTTTGGTGATAGTGATCACAACTCGGTTATGTTTACTTTAGCAATGGGCAGGGATAGGTATATACCGCAAGGCAAGAATTATAGCTGGGGGAAAGGCAATTATGATGCTATTCGGCAAGATTTAGGATGTATAGGATGGGGAAGGAAACTGCAGGGAATGGGTACAATCGAAATGTGGAGCTTTTTCAAGGAACAGCTACTGCGTGTCCTTGATAAGTATGTACCTGTCAGGCAGGGAGGAAGTTGTCGAGCAAGGGAACCGTGGTTTACTAAGGAAGTTGAAGCACTTGTCAAGAGGAAGAAGAAGGCTTATGTTAGGATGAGACATGAAGGCTCAGTTAGGGCACTTGAGAGTTACAAGTTAGCCAGGAAGGACCTAAAGGGAGAGTTAAGAAGAGCGAGGAGAGGACACGAAAAGTCGTTGGCGGATAGGATCAAGGAAAACCCTAAGGCGTTCTATAGGTATATCAGGAACAAAAGAATGACTCGAGTAAGATTAGGGCCAATCAAGGATAGTAGTGGAAAGTTGTGTGTGGAATCAGAGGAGATAGGGGAAGCGTTAAATGAATATTTTTCGTCAGTGTTTACACTGGAGAAAGACAATGTTGTCGAGGAGAACACTCGGGTTCAGTCGACCAAGCTAGATGGAATTGAGGTTCAAAAGGAGGAGGTGTTAGCAATTTTGGAAAATGTCAAAATAGATAAGTCCCCTGGGCCAGATGGGATTTATCCTAGGATTCTCTGGGAAGCCAGGGAGGAGATTGCAGAGCCTTTGTCCTTGATCTTTATGTCGTCTTTGTCGACAGGAATAGTGCCGGAAGACTGGAGGATAGCAAATGTTGTCCCCTTGTTCAAGAAGGGGAGTAGAGACAACCCTGGTAATTATAGACCTGTGAGCCTTACTTCGGTTGTGGGTAAAATGTTGGAAAAGGTTATAAGAGATAGGGTTTATAATCATCTTGAAAAGAACAAGTTGATTAGCGATAGTCAACACGGTTTTGTGAAGGGTAGGTCATGCCTCACAAACCTTATTGAGTTTTTTGAGAAGGTGACCAAACAGGTGGATCAGGGTAAAGCTGTTGATGTGGTGTATATGGATTTCAGTAAGGCGTTTGATAAGGTTCCCCACGGTAGGCTATTGCAGAAAATAAGGAAGTATGGAATTGAAGGTGATTTAGCGGTTTGGATCAGTAATTGGCTAGCTGAAAGAAGACAGAGGCTGGTGGTTGATGGCAAATGTTCATCCTGGAGTTCAGTTACTAGTGGTGTACTGCAAGGATCTGTTTTGGGGCCACTGCTGTTTGTCATTTTTATAAATGACCTGGAAGAGGGTGTAGAAGGATGGGTTAGTAAATTTGCAGATGACACGAAGGTCGGTGGAGTTGTGGATAGTGCTGAAGGATGCTATAGGATACAGAGGGACATAGATAAGCTGCAGAGCTGGGCTGAGAGGTGGCAGATGGAGTTTAATGCGGAAAAGTGTGAGGTGGTTCACTTTGGAAGGAGTAACAGGAATGCAGAGTACTGGGCTAATGGCAAGATTCTTGGTAGTGTAGATGAACAGAGAGATCTCGGCATCCAGGTACATAAATCCCTGAAAGTTGCCACCCAGGTTAATAGGGCTGTTAAGAAGGCATATGGTGTGCTAGCCTTTATAAGCAGGGGGATTGAGTTTCGGAACCACAAGGTCATGCTGCAGCTGTACATAACTCTGGTGCGGCCGCACCTGGAGTACTGCGTGCAGTTCTGGTCACCACATTATAGGAAGGATGTGGAAGCTTTGGAAAGGGTTCAGAGGAGATTTACTAGGATGTTGGCTGGTATGGAGGGAAGGTCTTACGAGGAAAGGCTCAGGGAATTGAGGTTGTTTTCGTTAGAGAGGAGAAGGCTGAGAGGTGACTTAATAGAGACATATAAGATAGTCAGAGGGTTAGATAGGGTGGACAGTGAGAGTCTTTTTCCTCGGATGGTGATGACCAACACGAGGGGACATAGCTTTAAATTGAGGGGTGATAGATATAGGACAGATATCAGAGGCAGTTTCTTTACTCAGAGAGTAGTCGGGGTGTGGAACGCCCTGCCTGCAACAGTAGTAGACTCGCCAAATTTAAGGGCATTTAAGTGGTCACTGGATAGACATATGGATGAAAATGGAATAGTGTAGGTCAGATAGGCTTCAGATGGTTTCACAGGTCGGCGCAACATCGAGGGCCGTCGAGGGCGCTGTAGTGTTCTATGTTCTATGTTCTACAGGCTAAATTTGATTTGTTGACCACTAGAAAGGCGGAGGCACAGTGGAGGAAGGCACAAGGGGCAGTGTATGAACATGGTGAAAAGGCGAGTAGGATGCTGGCTCATCAGCTCCGCAAGTGGGATACGGCTAGGGAAATTGCTGGAGTGAGAGACAAGAGTGGGAATGTGGTGTGGAAGGGGGTAGAGGTGAATGAGGGCTTCAAGGACTTTTACGGGGAACTGTACCGGTCGGAGCCAACGGTGGAGAGGAGGGGAATGGAGAGTTTTCTCGACAGGCTATCTTTCCCGAAGGTGCAGGAGGAGCAGGTGGAGGGGTTGGGGGCACCGATTGAGCTGGAGGAGCTAGTTAAGGGGATCGGGCAGATGCAGTCAGGGAAGGCGCCGGGGCCGGATGGGTTCCCGGTGGAGTTTTATAAAAAGTTTGTGGACCTAGTGGGCCCTTCGCTGGTGCGGACACTGAATGAGGCGTGGGAAGGGGGGACTTTGCCCCCGACGATGTCGCGGGCGCTGATTTCTTTAATCTTAAAGAGGGACAAGGACCCCCAGCAGTGTGGTTCATACAGGCCCATATCTGTCCTTAATGTGGACGCCAATTTGCTGGCAGAGAGCCTGGCCACCAGGATAGAGGCCTGTGTGCCAGGGGTTGTACACGAGGACCAGGCAGGTTTTGTTAAGGGAAGGCAGCTGAACACGAATGTGCGGAGGTTGTTGGATGTCATCATGATGCCGGCGATTGAGGGGGAGGCTGAGATAGTGGTGGCGCTGGATGCGGAGAAGGCCTTCGATAGAGTGGAGTGGGGGTACTTATGGGAGGTGTTGGGGAGGTTTGGATTTGGTGAAGGGTTTATTAGATGGGTGAGGCTGCTATATGAGGCCCCGATGGTGTGTGTGGCCACGAATGGGAGGAGGTCGGAGTACTTCAGGCTTTACCGAGGGACCAGGCAGGGTTGCCCCCTGTCCCCCTTGTTGTTTGCATTGGCAATCGAACCGTTGGCGTTGAGGGATTCAGGGAGGTGGAGGGGTTTGGTGCGGGGTCGGGAGGAACATAGGGTGTCGTTGTATGCCGATGACCTGCTACTGTATGTGGCGGACTCGGTGGGAGGGATGCCGGGGGTGATGGAGCTGCTAGCTGAGTTTGGGACCTTTTCAGGCTATAAACTAAATCTAGGCAAGAGTGAGGTGTTTATGGTGCATCCTGGAGACCAGGAGGAAGGAATTGGTAGGCTCCCGCTTAGGAGGGCAGGGGAGAGTTTTAGGTACCTAGGGGTGCAGGTGGCCAGGGACTGGGGGACTCTTCACAAGCATAATTTCACCAGGCTTGTAGATCAGATGGAGGAGGAGTTCAAGAGGTGGGACATGCTGCCATTGTCGTTGGCGGGGAGGGTGCAGTCCGTCAAAATGACGGTGCTTCCGAGGTTCTTGTTCCTCTTTCAGTGCCTGCCCATCTTCATCCCCAGCGCCTTCTTTAGGAGGGTGACTAGCAGTATTTTGAGCTTTGTGTGGGCACATGGGACACCGAGAGTGAAGAGGGTTTTCCTGGAGCGAGGGAGGGATCGAGGCGGGCTGGCGCTGCCCAATCTTTTGGGGTACTATTGGGCGGTCAATGGTGCGTAAATGGGTGATGGGGGGGTGCGGGGGGGGGGGGGGGGGGGAAGAATGGAGATGGCATCTTGTAGAGGTACGAGCCTGGGTGCCATGGTGACGGCGCCGTTGCCGCTCTCTCCTAAGAGGTATACCACGAGCCCGATGGTGGCGGTGACCCTAAGAATCTGGGGACAGTGGAGACGGCATAGGGGGGAAACAGGGGGCTCGATGGAGGCTCCATTAGGTGGAAATCATCGGTTCATCCCGGGGAACACTGATGGGGGATTTAGGGGGTGGCATAGGGTGGGCATCAGTAAATTGAGGGACCTGTTTATTAGCGGGAGGTTTGCGGGCCTGGGGGAACTGGAAGATAAATTTGGCCTCCCCCAAGGGAACATGTTCAGATACTTGCAGGTAAGGGCGTTTGCTAGGCGACAGGTGGAGGAATTCCCTTTGCTGCCCTTGCGGGGGGCGATGGACAGCGTGCTTTCGGGGGTGTGGGTCGGAGAGGGGAAGGTGTCTGACATTTATAAGGTAATGCAGGAGGTGGAGGAGTCGTCAGTGGAGGAGCTGAAGGCTAAATGGGAGGGGGAGCTAGGGGAGCAGATAGAGGATGGGACTTGGGCGGATGCCTTGGAGAGGGTCAACTCTTCCTCCTCATGTGCGAGACTTAGTCTCATCCAATTTAAGGTGCTGCATTGGGCCCATATGTCTGTGACTCAGATAAGCAGGTTCTTTGGGGGTGAAGACAGGTGCACCAGGTGTTCGGGGAGGCAAGCGAATCATGCCCACATGTTCTGGGCATGCCCGGCACTGGAAGAATTCTGGAAGGTGGTGGCGATGACGGTGTCGAGGGTTGTTGGATCCAGGGTCAAACCAAGTTGGGGACTCGCGATTTTTGGAGTTGCGGCGGAGCCGGGAGTGCAGGAGGCGAAAGAGGCCGGTGTCCTGGCCTTTGCGTCCCTAGTAGCCCGGCGGAGGATCTTGCTGCAGTGGAAGGATGCGAGGCCCCCAAGTGTGGAGACCTGGATCAGTGACATGGCAGGATTTATAAAATTGGAGAGGGCCAAATTTGCCCTGAGAGGGTCAATACAAGGGTTCTATAAACGGTAGCAGCCTTTTCTGGACTTTCTGGCTCAAAGATAGGTATCTTGGTCAATAGCAGCAGCAACCCGGGGTGGGGGGGGGGGGGGGGGGGGGGGGGGGGAAGGGGGGCGTTCTTTATTATTGTTTCGATTTTTTCTATGGTTATTTAACTTAATATTGTGTTAATTTAAGTTGTTGTTCATATGTTGTGTTCTTGAAAATGGGCAAATATTTATGACTTATTGTTATTGTTGGTATTTTATTGCGGTTCGTTGTTATATAAATACAAAATTTTTCAATAAAAATTATTTAAAAAAAATAAATCTTCAGAATGGAAGGGAAAACTGGCTGAGAATATGAACCCTGTCATCACAATTTAACCTTTCAGATCCTGCAATCTCTGCTTCACCAACACCAATGTCACACTTTTGTATTCTAGCTCCATTGAGAGAATTTAATTAACCAAATGATTGTTCTTTGTATTCGTACAGCAGCCTTCAGGAATTTCTAATCCCGGATACCTAAATTCCTTTGTATCTCGCCATTAGGAAACTACTCTGCTTCATGTTTCGGAATCTCCGTTGAACAACCTTGCACTTCCCCATATTGAACTTAATTTGCCACAGTTTTGCACACTCATTCAAGCTGCCTGTCTCATTTTGCAGCTTCTTGCATCCATCTGTACTACTTACTGTTTCTTCCAACTTAGTATCATCTTCAAACTTGGTTATGTGACACACCATTCCTTCGTTCAAGTCATTGATATATAAAGTTCAAACTTCAGTGCAGAACCCTGGTGAACACCACATGTCACATCCCGCTAATCATGGTGCATTCATTCTCTTTGTTCCTTTTCTGTCTTGTTACCTCCCAGCCAGTTATTAACATGTCATTGAGAGCCACCTCTTCTGTGATGCAGCAAATAAATTCACCAATGTGTTTGATTCCGTTTTCCTCCTTGCATCCATTTCAGCTCGGAAGACAAAGTGGTTTGGGATACAAACTTCTGTGATACTGTGGCACACTCAATCTGTATTGACTAATTTGATGAAATATTTTAAATTGTGATTTTCTAAAATATAATTTTCATCAAAGTTCAAAGATTCTGCTGGTACTGAGAAAATATGTTTGTTTTGCAGTAGATAAGTTGAGTTGAAAAATCTGTTGGGGTTTGGGTTAATTATGTCGCATGGAATCCCCTGTCAAATGATACATTGGTCGTGTTGAATTCAGTGTTTGTAAATTATTGTGCTTTGGGACTGTCTCTTTAATGTAAAATAAAATAGAGGAATGAAAGTCATGTGACCTGCTCTGAATCCTGCCCAAGAACAAGCTTGAATGGCTTGGCTGCTATGGGACACTGAGGCCCAATTTGACTTGCAGCTGTAAAAAACATGGTACAGGCAGCTGCGCTAATTGAGGTTGAACTGTTACTGTCAGAAGTTTCAGAGCGAGGTGTTAGGAATATCAGGTTTCATTAACTGTGTTATAACCCGAGCGGAAGCCACAGGTCTGCAACATCAGAGTCCCAGTGCTACCCCAGCGAACGTATGGGCTGGATGCGGGAGATCTTTTGAAGAGTAGGAGTTGTACTCTTGTAGGTAAAATAAATATTGAGTTTTCTAACAGTTCCTTGTGCTCACTCGCCTGGAACTTTACAAACTGTTTGTTTAATTGTAAGAAAATAGAGTTCAGGGTCTGGAAGATAAATAATTAGTGTTTCTACCTAGATACAAGAACCATGTGATTCACTTTGCCGTGGAAATTAGCTTTGGGGAGGAAAATGTCCATAGAGAGCCACTGCACTATTGAGTTAGAGAGTTTCTAAGATGCCCTTGAAACTAACACAGATACTATTAAGCCTGCAGCCACCTGAGAGGTAGAGAGTGGGAGATAGAGGCAGCTAGTTCTGCACCTCAACAAGAGAAAATGCTGACTCTATTGTCCTCCACAAAAAACATGGATCGAAATTTGTGCTCAGATTGAAGAGACCGAGTTTGATTTGAAGGAAGGTGGAAGATATGCCTAGCATGGGCTAGAGGGAAAGAATCTCCAGTATGACTCTCAGTGAACGTCAGTTCTGCTAGTAGATGTTACCTGGCTAGAAAAAGCATAAGCATGCAATCCCTGGGAACTGAGAGTAAATTGGGACTGGTTCCTGGAGAATAAACTGTTCACTTGAGGGATAGTGTAAAGTATAATGGTCATGGGCAATTTTGATTTTTGATTGTGGGAAAAGGTAAATCTGGAATTTCTTGTTTGCAGTTTACGATATAATCTAGAATAAACACTCAATGTTTAGATGACGTTGCTTTTAGTTTATATGCGATAGTAAAGGTCTTAAAATCTGAAACATAGTTGCGCAATCCTTTAATTCAGTCGCTGGAAGTTCAAATATCTTGTCAGAATACCGGTCCTTGCAGAGATTGCAACAGTAGGTCCTTGCTCTGTAAGGAAAAAGTGATCAGATATGTTCCTCCTTCACCTTATACTGCCACAATGGCAATCCCAAATTCTGCAGCAGGGTGATGTTAAATGAGCCAATGCTGCTGTCTCCAAAAAGCACAAAATGATGGATTTTGCTAGCATTTGTGGAGGCAACATGAGAACGAATAGAAAGTGTGAAACGCCTCAGTTTCAGCAGAAATTTGTGGGGTTATAAGTGTCACAATGGGGATTAGGCATTTGCATTTTCTACCATGAACCTGGCTAATCTTACTAATGCTTAGTTGCTCGCCTTCCCCCCTCTCTCTCTCTCTCTCTGCCTGCCTCTCTCACTCTCTCTGCCTGCCTCTCTCCCCCCATCCTTGCTGCCCCTCTTTCTCTCTCACTCCCTGCCCCTCTCTCTCCCTGCCACTCTCTCTCTCTCTCCCTCTTTGCCCCCCCCCCCCCCACTCTCTCTGTCCCTCTCTCCGCCCCTCTCTCTCTCTCCCTGCCCTTCTCTCTCGCTCTCTCCAACCCCACCCCTCCAATTTAATCATTGGAGTCAGTCTTTCATTCCACCCGTTGCTACTCAAATGATAACACTAATCTTCAAGCTTCTGTTGTGCACAATAAAAGTTTCATTGATCTCCAATCATTGAAAACATATAATAGAATTAACAAACAATATCAGATTTCAGTGCAAGTTTTTACATGTCATGTAGAGTTTTCTCGTTAATCAATAGTTTAATATGACTGGAATTTTGTATTTGGTACTCTCACTAAAGCTCGGTCAGTGGGTAAGAATGGCTGTTACAGGTGTGATAATGTCTGCTCTCAGGGTAAAATGCTACTCCTTTTTGCCTAGGGCTATGCTCAACCCTATAGGCTCTCCCACACAAATTGATCATTTCATTTTCTGATGGTCGAGCCATATGGGTCTTGGCAATCAGAAAATGAAGAGATGAATTTTTATTTCATCCATCTATAGTTGTGCAGGCTTAACTGTTGCCCCAGTGTTCTCTAATCCATCTGTAATTTAATAGCCATGATGTGGAGATGCCGTCGTTGTACTGGGGTGAGCACAGTAAGAAGTCTTACTACACCAGGTTAAAGTCCAACATGTTTGTTTCAAACACTAGCTTTTGGAGCACTGCTCCTTCCTCATTCACCTGTGTTGTAAGACTTCTTACTGTAATTTAATAGCACAGAGATTCCCAAATAGGGGCCCGTAGCAAGACGGGCTCATGTGAAAAATTCTGCAGAGCTGCTTATCCAATCTGTATGTGTGAGATTACCCATTCCTAAAGTGGGTACTGCTTCTAGCAGTTCCTGTTAAGGGACCAGGGGAGGGTGGCTTGGCCAGGGGTTAAGGCGAGGGCGCCATATAGCTAGAGGATGTATTTTGTGACTCTGTGCCTGTTCCTAATTCCTAATATATGCATAGATATAGCTAGAAAAGACTTGTTTGCATTTGATTTCTGTGTTCGCACTAATTTCACGACAAAAAAGGTGTGTCGACATAATGACAATACTTGCAGTTCCCCCATACGCTTGGGAGGTCACTAAGGGTTCCGTGTCTCGAAAAGTTTGGGAAACTCGGTCATAGCAATATAGGTTCCAGGAATCTTGCAACTTGAGGTCATTCTGTAATGGAAAGGAAAGGACTTGCATTTATGTGGCTCCATTTATATCCTTGGGTTGCCCTGAAATGCCGCAGCTAATACAATGCACTTAAAGATAATTTTCTCAACTTTGAGCTAGCACTGAACCAAGCTGATACTTAGAGATAATAGAGCGTTGGTAAGGAGTGATGCCGGAAAATAGCATACCCACAGTATGAAAGGAGAAAGAAGGGAATTAATTCAACCCTTAACCAACCAGTCTTATAACAGCCAGGTGATGCTGAGGAGCAAATCACCTGTTCATCCCTTACTTGCGAGTGGCAAGTGAAACAGGACGGCCTCTGTAGTTCAATAACTTCAGCACCATCTTTCCTAGTTTTTCCTGCATTACAGTTTCAATACAGTAATCACAAGGGCAAAAGCAGCAGCTCTGGCGTTGCCTTAGCAACAGAAACTGTTTAGAAAAACAATGCAGTTTGTAAGATATGTATTAGCATGAATAATAACCGGTAAAGGAGGATGATTGTTTCCGGATTCACATATTTTTCATGTTATTTATATGAGGACAGCTTTTGATTTTTTTGATTACCTTTTCGATGAATAGTGTATGGCTTTCATTGTTCTCAGTACAGTTGTTGTGGCCCACAGGTGGCAGCATGGGAATACAACAATAATAGCAACTTGCAGTTATGTAGAACCTTAAATGTAATAAAACGTTCCACAGTGCTTCACAGGAACGCAATAAAACAAACCAGTCACACAAGGTGTTATTAGAAGAGATAACCAAAATCTCGGCCCAAGGGGTAGCTTTTGAGGAACATCTTAAAGGAGGAGGGAGTGGGAGTTCAGGGAAGAAATTCCAGAAATTGCCACCTTGCTGAAGGCAAGGCCACCAAGATATAGTTATTAGAATTGGGGATGTTTGCAAGACCAAATTGGTTGAGCATAGTCATCTTTGATTCCGTAGGGCTGGTGGAGATTACAGTGATTGAAAGGCATGAGGCCACAGAGCGGTTTGGGAAAAAAAGATAAGGAATTTCAAAATTGAGGCAATGTTGGACCGAAAATCAACAAAGGTCGCTGAGTACAAGTGTGATGAGGAAACAGGACGTGATGTCAATACAGGCAGCAGAGTTTCGGCTAAAGTATGGGTAGAAAGAAGAGAGGTTAAACAGGAGAGTATTAAAACAAGCCAAGTTTAGAAGGAGCAAAAACATTGTTGAGGTTCAGCATCAGATGAGCTAGGGTAGGGTGGAATCATTCGATGGTAGAGAGCTGGAAGTGGACAGTCTTGTTTTGAGTACTGGCATTCTGCCCTTATCTAACTAACATGTCTCCTAGATGATGATCAAATTTCATTGCTAGTATTGCTGTTTCTCTTCCCTTTCTCCAGAACACATTTTGTCTCTCGCATTCCTAAAGTAACAACTCTTCGTGGACATAGTTCCACAGCCAAAGTTTGGCTTTGATAACTTACCCAGATGGCCGTCCTTTATGTGAAACCAGACAATATGACTGGCCAGTTGATCACAGTGGGCATCACAACAGAGCCAGGTCTTGCTTATCCTGAGAGTCCACACATATGACTTTCAGCAAGCTAGAGATTTAGAAGCATGAATCCTAATTAGTAATTTCACTCAAAGTGAAGGGTGATTGAAGCGAGTTGTACTCCTGCATGGGATCAGCCAATTCAGAAAAGATGGTGAAATTGGACTTGTATTTTGCAGTATCTTTATGGTGGACATGATGTGCCATTATGAATTGATGCTGAGATAGTTCAAGGGTCGAACGTCATGTGCAAAAACACATTTTTATTGAGCAGCAATAATGCCTTATGTTCAGTTTGATTGTAGACCAGAATCCATAAATTATCTAAGCAAAACTATAACAGAAATTACCACAATAATAACTAACATGTTGAAGTGAAAACCAATCATCAGTGTAACCATGATGGTAAAAAGTTTGCAATGTTGCTGGTGTACCTTGCACCCTGAGAACAATTCAACTTTTTTTTCTTATTTCTGAAAGGAATACTGATTGCAGTTGGGATGCTATCCATTTGATTTTAATATGAACGTATGAATTAGGAGCAGAAGTATTCTATTTGGACCTTCAAGCCTTCTTTGGCATTCAATAAGAGCATGGCCGACCTGTTTGTGGCCTCAACTTCACATTCTGCCCACGCCGAATAATCTGGGTATTGTGGTCAGCAGGTTATCAAGAAATCGTCATAAAAATAAGGAAGCACCTCCATTTATAAACTGGCATAACATATCCTTAGAATGTTGAATCACTTTGCATCATTAATTGTGTTTTTGAGAACAGCAGTGCTATGAAGGCAAACTTGGTAGTGACCCTTGACAACAACATCCCAGAGACGGCGAACGTCTTTTTTGGTGGTACAGGCTGAGCGAAGAATGTTGGTGAAGACACTGGAAGAAAACACTCTTCCTCTTCGAAAAGCACTTGGGAGCCTTCAGCATCCAGTTAAACAGGTAGACCAAGTCTGTTCCAGTTCCAGGTTTGTCCCATCAGAGTTAGATGGAGCAGCAGTAAAGCACTATATTAGATTACAGTAGCCCTGGTTTAGGGAACATAATAGTAGTGGTTTTTGCAGCAGTTGACAGAACACCAAGCTGTCCCACTACCCCATATATGGCAGAATCTGAATCTGATTCTTATGAGCCATCTCAGAATCCATCGAACTGGACGGAAACCAAGTCATCCCCAATCCTGAGGGACTGCCGAAGAGAGTGAGACAAACTGGACATATACATCTGAGAATGCCAGTGAGAGAGAACAGGATTAGACTTCTATTTGATGTGTTCTGCAGTTCCATAGCCTACTTCTGCTCATTGTCAAAGCTTACAAAAATGATAATCACTTGTTTAAGATGCTGTAGGGTACTGCTGTAGGGCAGCACGGCAGCATGGTGGTTAGCATAAATGCTTCACAGCTCCAGGGTCCCAGGTTCGATTCCGGGCTGGGTCACTGTCTGTGCGGAGTCTGCACGTCCTCCCCGCGTGTGCGTGGGTTTCCTCCGGGTGCTCCGGTTTCCTCCCACAGTCCAAAGATGTGCGGGTTAGGTGGATTGGCCATGCTAAATTGCCCGTAGTGTCCTAAAATGTAAGGTTAAAGGGGGGGGTTGTTGGGTTACGGGTATAGGGTGGATATGTGGGTTTGAGTAGGGTGATCATTTCTCGGCACAACATCGAGGGCCGAAGGGCCTGTTCTGTGCTGTACTGTTCTATGTTCTATGTACAGATCCTTGAGCTTTAGTCCAGTGATGGAATGAAATCTACAGGAGAGGAGGTTAGGAGAAAATGTGGATAAAGGAAAATAAAATGAACTGGTTTTCTATGCAAGAGAAGGAGTCAAGCAGATCTGTCATCACTCTGGCTCACAAATAAGCCATTTCAAGAGGTGCCATAAAGTTTATGACAACTGTGGATCAGTACGCCACAATGAATCATTACTTTTAAAAATGATAAGGAGAAAAAGCATTAAAAATCTTCTATTAGAACTTCCGGTTGCGGCATGTAGGTGGAGGTCGCATGGTTAGTGGCTCCTGCCTGAGCAGTCATTTTTTGGCCCTTTACGCCCAGTTTTTGGGGAAGATTTGTTCGTGAGAAGCTGTATTAGGGTATTTATAGAATTTCAAAAACGAGAAAGGAGAATCCAGAGCGAAAGCCAGTGAGCGAAAGTCCGCCGGCGAGTGTGGCGAGGGGTCCAGTAGGAGGAAAGATGGCGGGGAGAGAGCCCATCGGCTGGGGCCGTGCCCTTCACGGTGGAGAAGATGACTGAAGTGATTGCTAGAGACTTCAAATGGTTGTTTTCAAAGCATTTCAAAAGGCATCAGACGGTGATGATGGCTTCAGTTCCGATGTGGGTGTGTGAGACCCTTGCCCCGGTGAGAGAGGAGTTGGTGAGAACTTAGAACGCGGTGTGGGAGAAAGGGAAGAAAATGAAGGCCTTGTTGCGCATAATGACCAGTTCACCCTGATGGATGAGGAGCTGCAGAGGGTGGCAAAGATTAACAGAGGCTGAGAGCCAAGGGAGGAGACCTGGAGAACAGGTCACAAAGACATAATCTGAAGACCGTGGGTGTGCCTGAAGGGGTGGAGGGCCAGAGGCCTACAGAACACTTTGCCGTTATGTTAGTGAAGTTGATGGGGCATGGGGAGGATCCCTCCCAGTACGAATTGGACTGCTCCTGCCGAAACCGAGGATGAACAAATGACCGATGGTGGTTATTGTCTGTTTCCCAATTTTCAGGTGAAGGAGAAAGTGCTGAGCAGGGCGAAGCAGAACCTTGAGGTGAGTGGGAAGGCAAGGGTATATGCATTTACCTGGACTTGACGATGGATCTGGCAAGGAGGCGGGCAGGCCAAGGCGGTGTTGAACAAACGCAACGTGCGCTTTGGTGTGGTCTACTCAGCAAAGCTGCAGGTCACGCACAACAGCAGGGAATTATTTCGAGCTGGCAGCAGAGACGTTTGCGAATACAGAAGGCCTGGGATTGGACTGAATTTGGACTTTGGTTTTTGAAGGAAGAGCTGGATGAGTCAGGTGTTCCATTCAGGCTTCGATAGTAGGGTGGGGGGGAGGAGGCGATACTGGTGGGTGAACAGGTGAGGTTCCAGGTGGAGAAGGTGGTTCCGGACCAGGGGGGCAGGAACATGATCGTGACGGGTACATTGGAAAGGAGGTTAGTGGTGTTGGCTAGCGTGTATACCCCAGACTGGGATGAAACTGGATTCATGGGGAAGATTTTAATTGGCATACCGGAACTGGATACTCACTGGTTGATATTGGGGGGGGATTGGAATATGGTATTGGACCCGAGGATGGACAGATCCCGGCCACACTTGCTGTTCCTTTTGGTTGTGGGGGGGGGGGGGGGGGGGGGGTGGCGAAGATTTTAGCCGGGTTTATGAAGGAGGTGGGAGGCGCAGAAACCCATGGAGGTTTCTGTGCCCACGGCATAGAGAGTATTTGTTCTACCCTCCGGTTGATAAGGTGTATCCGAGGATTTATATTTTTTTTGTGGTATGGAAGGTGCTACTGGCTGGGGTGAAGAAGGCAGAGCACTCGGCAATCGTGATATTGGGCCATGATTTGCACAGGGTTGATGTAGTCTTGGAGAAGGGTCTGGCCTAGAGGCCGGCATAGAGGCAGACATGGGTTTATTTGCAGACCTGAATTTTTACATCAAGATAGGGAGGGTGATTGAGGAGTACGTGGAGTTTAATCAAAAGTGGGAAGTCTCATCATCATTGATTTGCAAGGCACCGAAGGCAGTAGTGAGGGAGGAGGCCATCTCATTCAAGGCGAAGGCGGATAGGGAGGTGCTGGTGGTGCGGCAGCGGCTGATAGAGGAGATTTTAGAGGTTGATGGAAGATATACGGAGGATCTGAAACCGGGGCTATTGGTGAGGAGGAAGGAGTTGCAGGCGAAGTTTGATCTCCTGGCCACAGGGAGGGCAGTTCGGCAGTTCAGGCGAGCTTGAATATGTTGTGTATGAGTATGATGAGAAGGCCAGTCGATTGCTAGCGGGCCAGCTCTGTTAGCAGGTTGTGGCAAGGGAGATCATGCGAATTAGGGATGGAACGGGATGGGCGGTGGTGGCTCCGGAGCAGGTGAATAAGATGTTTGAGGACTTTTACCGAGATTTATATAAGCCTGAGCCGCCGGAGGATGAGTCAGAGATGATGGTGTTTCTGGAGTGCCAGGAGTGGCTGGAGATGGGAGGGGAAGAGAGGGCCAAGTTAGAGGAGCCATTGGGGGTGGAGGAAGTGAAAGCAGTAATAGGGAAGATACCGTTAGGTAAGACACCAGGGCTGGATGGGTTCCTGGTGGAGTTCAGCAAGAATTTTAAGGGCAAGTTGGCACCTCCGATGGTGGAAATATTTGAGAATACGATGGTGAAGGGAGGGTTGCCAAAGACAATGAGGCAGACATCCATTTCATTGTTACTTTAGGAGGAAAAGGATCGGCAGAGTGTGGGTAGTTTAGGACCATTTCTCTGCTGAATGTATATGCCAAAATACTGGCGAAGGTGTTGGCGGTGAGGCTGGAGGAGTGTCTTCTGAAGGTGGTGGGGGAGGAACAAGAGCAGGCAGTTGTTGCTGAACGTGCGGCAGCTGCTGAATGTGGTTCTTTCTACGGTATTGACGAAGGAGTTAGAGGTGGTGGTGAGATTAGATGCGGAGAGGGCGTTTGACATAGTGGAGATATTTGTTTGCGGTACTGGAAAACTTTGGGATTGGGCCTATGTTTGTGGCTTGGGTAAAATTACTATACAAGGATCCAACAGCATGTGTGCGGACAAATGACATGCAGTCGGAAAACTTCCCACTCCTTTTTTTTCCATAAAACATTTTATTGAGGTATTTGTGATTTTGTAACAATAACAGAAGAAACAGTGTACATACAAATATAAACATAGTGCAAAGACTGTCTTCCTCCCTCACAGGTCCCACCTTTCTTACACACTAATGTAAGCTAAACCGCCCTTCTCTGCTAACGGTTAATTTTCTCGAAAGAAGTCGATAAACGGCTGCCACCTCCGGACGAACCCTGACATTGACCCTCTTAGGGCGAACTTGATTTTCTCCAGACAGAGAAAGCTAGCCATGTCAGTGAGCCAGATCTCTGACTTTGGGGGCTTTGAGTCCCTCCAAGCTAATAGTATCCGTCTCCGGGCTACCAGCGAGGCAAAGGCCAGAAAGTCTGCCTCTTTCTCCTCCTGGACGCCCGGATCCTCCGACACTGAAAATCGCCACCTCTGGACTCGGTGCCACCCTTGTTTTTAACACCTTGGACATGACATCTGCAAACCCCTGCCAGAATCCCCTAAGCTTCGGGCATGCCCAGAATGTATGAGCATGGTTCACTGGTGGTCCTCCACACTTTGCACACCTGTCTTCTATCCCAAAGAACCTGCTGATCCGGGCCAGTGGCATGTATGCCCGGTGAACGACCTTAAATTGTGTCAGGCTGAGCCTGGTGCATGATGTGGACGCGTTAACTCTACTCAACGCATCTGCCCAGAGACCATCCTCTATCTCTCCTCCTAACTCCTCTTCCCATTCGTGTTTCAGCTCCTCGGTCTGCGTTTCCTCTGACCCCATGAGTTCTTTATAGATGTCCGGAACCTTCCCCTCTCCCACCCATACTCTGGAAACTACCCTGTCCTGCATCTTCCTTGATGGTAGGAGCGGAAATATTGAGACCTGCCTGCGTAGAAAGTCCTGCACCTGCAAGTACCTCAACTCATTCCCTCCTGTCAATTCAAATTTCTCCTCCAACTCCCTCAGGCTGGGAATGCTCCCTCTATGAACAGATCTCCCATCCTCTCGATCCCTGCTCTTTGCCATCTCCGAAACCTTCCATCCAGCCTCCCCGGGGAAAACCGATAATTGTTGCAGATTGGAGACCAAACCAATGCTCTCTTTGCTCCCACATGTTTCCTCCATTGCCCCCAGACTCTCAGAGCCGCCACCATCATGGTGGAATACCGTGCCGGCGGGAACGGCAGAGGCGCCATTACCAATGCCACCAAACTCGTGCCCTTCCACGATGCCGCCTCTACCCACTCCAACACCAACCCCCCCCCCCCCCAACCACCCACTTCCTAATCATGGCTATATTTGCAGCCCAATAGTAATTGCTAAAGTCCGGCAGCGCCAACCCGTCCCTCCCCCCGGCTACGCTCCAGCATCACCTTTTTAACTCGGGGTCTTACCCGCCCATACAAAACCAGAGATCACCTGTTTACTCGTTTAACAATGGAATAAAGATGGGGAGACACTGAAAAACAAACCGGAATCTCGGGAGGATCGTCATTTTCACTGTCTGTACCCTCCCAGCCAGTGATAGCGGGCTTCCCACTCCTTAATGAGTACTTTGCATCGGTATTCACCAAGGAGAGGGACATGACAGATGGTGAGGATACGGATGGGTGTGTGAATACTCTAGAACATGTCAGCTTAATGAAGGCGGATGTGTTGGATATCTTAAAATGCATTAAGGTAGACAAGTCCCTTGGGCTCAATGAGATATGGACAGCACTGTAGCACATTGGTTATCACAATTGCTTCACGGCGCCAGCATCCCAGGTTCGATTCTCGCTTGGGTCACTGTCTGTGCAAAGTCTGCACATTCTCCCTGTGTCTGCGTTGGCTTCCTCCAGGTGCTCCGGTTTCCTCCCACAAGTCCTGAAAGATGTGCTGTTAGGTGAATTGGGCATTCTGAATTCTCCCTCGGTGTACCCGAACAGGTGCCAAAGTGTGGTGACTGGGGGATTTTTACAATAAATTAATTGCAGTGTTAATGTAAGCCTACTTGTGACAAAAATCAAAATTATTATTATTATATATCCCTGGTTACTGTGGGAGGCAAGAGAAGAAATAGCTGGGGCTTCAACCGATATCTTTGCATCATCTTTGACCACAGACAAGGTTCCAGAGGGGAATAGCCAATGTTGTCCCTTTGTTTAAGAAGGGAAGCAGGGATAATCCAGGTAATTATATGCCGGCGAGCCTGACATCAGTGGTAAAGAAGCTGTTGGAGAAGATATTGAGGGACAGGATTTATTCACCTTTGGAAGCGAATGGACTTATTAATGATAGGCAACGTGGTTTTGTGCGGGGAAGTTCATGTCTTACCCAACTTGAGAGTTTTTGAGGAGGTGACAAAATTAATTGATGAGGGAAAGATTGTGGATGTCATCTACAATGTGGATGTGGACTTTAGTAAGGCGTTTGACAAGGTGCCTCATGGCAGACTGGTATAAAAGATAAAGTTGCATGGGATTCGGGGTGTACTAGCTAGATGGATAATGAACTGGCTTGGGAACAGGAGACAGAGAGAAGCAGTGGAAATGAATTTTTCAGAATGAAGACCTGTAACTAATGATGTTCCACAGGGATCAGTGCTCAGACCGCGGTTATTTGTAATATATATAAATGATCTGGAGGAAAATTAGATGGTCTGATTAGCAAGTTTGCAGCTGACACGAAGATCGGTGGAGTTGCAGCTTGGGAAAGGGACTGTCCGAGAATACAGCAGAATATAGATAGCTTGGAGAGTTGGGAAGAGAAATGTCAGATGGAGTTCAATCCAGACAAATGCAAGGCGATGCATTATGGAAGATCAAATTCAGGTCTGAATTATACAGTAAATAGCAGAACCCTTAGGGGTATTACAGAGGGATCTGGGCGTTCAGTTCCATAGTTCCGTGAAAGTGGCAACGCAAGTGGATAAGGTGATCAAGAAGTCATACGGTATGCTTGCCTTCATTGGTCAGGTCATTGAGTACAAGAGTTGACAGGTCATGTTACTGTTGTTTAAAACTCTAATGTGGAGATGCCAGTGTTTAAAACTTTAGTTAGGCCACATTTGGAATATTGCATGCAGTTCTGTTCGCCACACTACCAGAAGGAGAGAGTGCAAAGAAGGTTTACGAGGATGTTGCCTGTTCTGGAGAGTGTTAGCTATGAGGAGAGGTTAAATAAACTCGTACTGTTTTCATTGGAAAGACGGAGGCTGAGGGGAGACCTGATTGAGGTCTACAAAATTCTGAAATGTTGAGACTGGGTGAATAGTCAGAAGCTTTTTCCCAGGGTGGAAGACTCAATTACAAGAGGACACAGGTTCAAGGTGAGTGGGGGAATGTTTAGGGGAGATGTGTCGGGAACCTTTTTCATGCAGACGGTGGTGGATGCTTGGAATGCGTTGCCAGTGGAGGTGGTGGAGTCAGGCATGATAGCAGCTTTTAAGATGCATCTTGATAGACACATGAACAGGCGGGGAATGGAGGGAGACAGATCATTTTGGCAATAAGTAGTCGGTCTAAGTAAGGAATTTGGATTGATGGAGGCTTGGTGGGCCAATGGGCCCGTTCCTGTGCTGTAATGTTCTTTGTTCTTATTCAGGGAAATGAGGAAGGGGTGCCCATGTCCACACTTTTGTTAACATTGGCAATTGAGTCCTTGGCTATTGCGCTAAGGGATTCGGGTTTACGGAGGGGAATAGTGGGGGTGGGGGGAGTGGAGCATAGAGCTGCTGTACATTTTGAACCCGGGCTCATTGATGAGGGATATAATGCGGTTGCTCGTGAATTATTTTTTTCCGGAGTATAAATTGAATTTAGGGAAGAGTGAATATTTTGTTATGTGTTCTCCAGGGGTGGGACTGGAAGGGTTGCCATTTAGGGTAGCGATAACTCACTTCAAGTACTTGGGGGTGCAAGTAGCATGGGACTGAGCATGACTGCATAAGCTAAATTACACGAGCCTGGTAGGGAAGGTGAAGGAGGATTTGGGTAGGTGGGATAGTTAGTCACCCTTTAGCATTGACTGGTCGGGTGCAGGCATTCAAAATGAATATTTTGCCACAGTTTCTGTATTTGTTCCAGTGTCTCCCAGTCTTTTTGTCAAAGGCATTTTTTTAAAGGGTGAATAAGGCTGGTCTCGTTGTTTGTGTGGGCAGGGAAGGTAGCGAGGATAAGGAAGACAGTGCTCCAAAGGGTTTGGCAGTAGGGGGTGCTTGACCCTTCCGAACCTGTTGCATTGTTACTGGGCAGAGAAGGTGCAGGGCTGGAGTAAGGAGGCTGAGGTGGGTTCCGGGCTGCAGGCGCTGGCAACGGCGTCGCTACCATTCGCTCTGGGGAAGTTCTCTGGGAGTCCGGTAGCCATGCTGAAGATTAGGGGGCAATTCCGACAGCACTTCAAGTTGAGGTCAGAGTTGAGTGTGATGCCCATAAGAGGGAATCATGGGTTTGCGCCAGGGAGGATGAATGTGAGGTTCCGGGGGTGGGGCAAAAGAGATGAAGAATCTGTTTCTTATGGGGAGATTCGCAAGTTTGGAAGAGCTGCGGTGAAGTATGGGCTCTGCATGAGGGGGTTTCAGGTATACGCAGGGATGGAATTTCGCAGGAAAGGCTTTCCCGAGCTTTCCAGTGGCACCGTCACCTTTGTTATTGGAGGAGGTGCTTTTGGTGGAGGTTATGGAGAGTGAGGTCGGTTTCGGTGATCTTTAACAGGATTATGGAAGAGGACAAGGAGTCCGTGGAGGGGATTAAGGCCAAGAGAGAGGAAGAGTTGGGGATGGGCTAGAAGATGGATTATGGTGCGAAGCATTGCGAAGGGTCAATGCCTCGACTTTGTGTGTGATGCTGGGGTTGATGCAGTTAAAGGTGGTGTATAGCTGAAAATCACTTATTGTCACAAGTCGGCTTCAAATGAAGTTACTGTGAAAAGCCCCTAGTCGCCACATTCCGGCGCCTGTTCATGGAGGCTGGTAGGGGAATTGAACCGTGCTGCTGGCCTGCCTTGGTCTGCTTTCAAAGCAAGCGATTTAGCCCGGTGCTGAACAGCCCTGAAACTGTATAGGGTGCACTTAACGAAGGCAAGGATGAGCCGGTTGTTTTAGGGGTGGAGGGTAGTTGCGAGCGGTGTGGGAGGGGCCCAGCCAACCATGTCCATGTGTTCTGGCCCTGCCCAAAGTTGGAGAAATATTGGGGTGTCAGAGCTGCATATGGGAGTGAGGTAGGCGTCTTGGCCTTCGCCTCATTGATGGCTGGCAGGTTGATTCTGTAGAGGCGAAGGTCAGCTTCTCCTTCCCCCCCCCCCCCCCCCCCTCCCAGTGCCTTGGTGTGGCTGGCGGACCTAATGGTATTTGGTGAGGGTGAAATTTCCTCTGAGAGAGGCGGATGAGGGGTTCCATCAGAGATGGGACTTGCTTGTGTTCCGTTTTGGAGACGTGGTTTGGGAGGGAAGGGGGGGGGGGGGGGGGGGGTTGTGTACTGTTGTAAATATGTTAAAATGTTGAATAAAAATATTTATGTGTTTCAACTAAGTACATGAATGCTAAAGGTTAGCTCATCTTATATAATTCAGTGGAAGCCAATTCTTACCATGAAAACAACATTTGCTGACATTCAGCCAGATAAAATGTACTTCATTTGCACCCATCCTGCAGTTCAAACATGGGAGTGTATGAAATGCAGCAAGAAAATGGATTAGGATTAGTTACCAAACACCTTAGAAATATTGGGTGCCCAGGCCCCACAAATTACTTTATCCTGCTGTTAGATAGTGGGAGAATGACATCACATAATGAATTATAGAAGCCTAGGTAAATAAATAATGCAACAAGTCATATTGCAGAACATTTAAAAGATAAGGGGCATAACTATAAGGTTCATGGTGGAAGATATCGGAGGGATGTCAGAGGTAGGTTCTTTACTCAGAGATTGGTTGGGGCGTGGAACGCACGACCAGCTATGGTAGTGGAGTTGGACACTTTAGGAACTTTCAAGCGGTTATTGGATAGGCAAATGGAGTGCACTAGAATGATTGGGAGTAGGTTGATTTGATCTTAGTTTCAGACTAGTTTGGCACAACATCAAGGACCAAAGGGCTTGTACTGTACTGTGCTGTACAGTTCTATGTTCTAATGTTACATTTATTCTTGGTGGACAGTGCATATTTTAAGAAGGAAGTAATCGATATATGGACAATTTGTGGATATTTTAAAATGCACCCCATCGTGCATATTGCCTTCCAGCACTTTTATAACATTACATGGACAACATTCTTCACTCCCATTTGTCGTCTTTGGTCAAGTGGTCAGGTGGAATGCAACGCGTTTCGAGGGCTACACCGAACTCATCAGTTTACAAAATATACAAAAATAGTGAGACTTACTCCCTAGGAAAAATCTGCATTTGTGTAGTGCTATGTAATTTTTGAAATTTTTATAGTACTTCAGGGTCAATGTTTGAAAGGTCATATTATAATTAATTTCTTAGCAAATTGTAGTAATTGTTGGCAAATTCAGGGGCCATTCTATATCTGCAGAATTCACCATCAGAGGCATTATGAATGATCAGTTAACCAGTTAACTTGTTTTTGATTGCATTGATTGAGAATGGAATATTAGTCGAGTGAGGGACTCACTGCTTTTTAAATTATTTACAGAATCTTTCACATTCATCTAGAATACCGGAGAGGGCCTTGGTTCAGCATCTTTTCCGAGCTTGGGACTTCTCAAATGATGCAATGAATAATCGCTCAGTTCTTTATTTATTGAACAAATACAAATCCCCAAAGCCAAGTGATAGTTTCCTCCTTTGCTGTGTTTAAGGTGATTAGTCCGCCACTTGGGCTAGAAAAGTGCTGTCCCACACCTGTAGAGTGGGCCGTGTGCTCCCCATATCACAATGGTATGGGGTTGATTCAGTTAAAGGCGGTGTATAGGGTGCATTGGCACTTTGCAACTATGTTTGTGTATTTCCACAAGTGCATAGTGGGTTTGTACTGAGGCTCTAGTGGTGGAGGGGCTGCACAAGGGCTCTGTCCTGTCTTGAACTGTTTAGCAAGGGCCATTCACACTGTTGTAGTTCAAAGCTCATTGGGGGCCCTCAGTTGTCTATGACTGGATGTGCGGGTCTTCAGACTTCTGTATCTTCTGCCTGATGGAATGGTCTGGAAGCAGGCAAAGCCTGGGTGCGAGGGGTCTCTGACAATCTGAAATCTTGATGTTAGTACTAGTCAATCAAATACTTTATATCTTGGGTATGCACCATCAGCATTGAGCATTATGTCATCAAACATTTTGCCTGTTAAAGTATTTTTAACATGTGAAATGCTGATGGCCTGTATTTGAACTCGGGCATGAGCTGATTGAAAAATCGTGTTTTCCATCAAGATTGAAGGTAGGTAACAAACTCGTAAAGATCAATGATTGATTGATATTTATTGTCACCTGTACCAAAATACAGTGAAAAGTATTTTTCTGCAGCCAAGGGAACGTACACAGAAGGCACATAGTAGACAAAAGAATAATCGAGAGAGATTGTTAGTGATGCATCAACAAATAATGATGATTACAGTGCGGAACCAGGCCAAATAAGAGCAGCATACGGCGTCGTGAATAGTGTTCTTACAGGGAACAGATCAGTCCAAGGGAGAGTCGTTGAGGAGTCTAGTAACTATGGGGAAGAAGCTGTTCCTATGTCTGGATGTGCAGATCTTCAGACTTCTGTATCTTCTGCCTGATGGAAGGATCTGGAAGCGGGCAAAGCCTGGGTGCGAGGGGGTCTCTGACAATACTGTCTGCCTTTCTGAGGCAGCGGGAGTTGTATACAGAATCAATGGGACCATGGCAAGCTTGTGTGATGCGTTGGGCTGAGTTCATCATACTCTGCAGTTTCTTGCGATCTTGGGCCGAGCAGTTGCCATACCAAGGTGTAATGCAGCGGGATAGGATGCTCTCTATCACACATCTGTAGATGTTTGTGAGAGGGGTGGTACTTCAGGCTTGAAACCAATCAGTGATTCTGTGCAAACATGAGAAGTTTTAAGAAAAGGTGGAGTTTTTGAGAATCAGAACTACAGGGAAAATTTTATAAACATTTGCATGCATTGAAGATTTGTTATGGGCCAGGGTTTAGAGAGCCCCAAAGTGTATCATGGAGTTCACCTGACCCACAACTTTTAATAGATGAAAATGAAAATCGCTTACTGTCATGAGTAGGCTTCAATGAAGTTACTGTGAAAAGCCCCTAGTCGCCACATTCCGGCGCCTGTCCGGGGAGGCTGGTATGGGGAGCACACGGCCCACTCTACAGGTGTGGTACAGCTAGATATCATTTTAATTGATATCTACCAATCAGAATCCACTTGGCAACCAATCAGCATTCTCTTCTCACACACTATAAATTTGTTTTCCTCTTTTACTGTTCTCCTGGTATTCTCCTGAAGTGTTGTGATGAGTGCAATACATCTCCTTTTTTTCATCAATACACAAATTACTTTGTGCAAATCCACAAACTTTTTTTGAGTATTCCCATCAGTCACTGCATTTGAAGTAATTGCTAGCGTTTGAAAATAAAATGTGTAGTTTAGTTGCCGTGATGATGAACTTAACTTCTGAAATTGTACTGACATTCCTATATTTAGCATTCTACCACAGTGTATAGTAGTGTTGTGAAACTAATTTGTGCATTCCTTTGTTATATCCTGTAACTCCAAGTTTTTATTTTTTTTTAAAGGAGCATAATATGTTGTAACCAAGGAGACAGTCTGCATTTGCTATATTACCCAACCATGGAAAAGATAATGAGAATTGGAATTAATAATCCATGTGTCTGTTTAGCTCAGTTGGCTGGGTAGCTGGTTTGTGAGGCAGAACAAGGCCAGCAGCGTGGGTTCAATTCCTGTATTGGCTGATGTTATTCATGAAGGCTCAACCTTGCCCCTTGCCCAGTGTGGCGATCCTCAGGTGAAACCACCACAAGTCAGCTCTATCGTCATCTGGAACTATGACTTTACCTATAATAGGTTACAAACCTCAGACTGAATGTTGCAGGTTCAGTCCATATGAGAATGCAAAATGTCTTCATTTCTGTCCCTGCAAAACCTGGGCTTTTGTACTCTTTAGTATTGAAGTACTATGACTACTTTTATTTTAAATTGCTCCTGTAACTTATTAGATTGATGCATAGAATTACAGGAAATTGTAAGATGCTCGAAAAGGCACCAAGTATCGGGTAAAAAAAAAAAATTCTGGTCAAATGGCCCTAAGAGAAGAGGTTTCATTCCTGTAGCCCATTTCTATAATTTTTTTCCCTTTTGAAAACAATGAAATGCACCTACAGTTATGCTAGTTTCTTGTTCACACACTTGACTAGATTTGTCAGAACTATTTTTGAGCTATGAACGTTTTGGAGCTATTGTTCAAGTCTTGCTCATAACCCAGGCTGGCATGTATGCCAGAAATCGACCTTCTGGTCTCACCGTTGGAATACCCCTGCTGTGGGTTTCTCTGCGCCGAGGGGTGTATCCAACGGGAAGCCTGAAGATCCTAACATTATATTTAAATTGTAAATATTTACCATCATTTCAGATGGCCTGGTCATAGCATTTTTACGGCACAGAAAGAGAACCTTTGGCCCATCGTGTCCCTGTCAGCCATCAAGCATCTATCTATTCTAATCCCATTTTTCAGCACTTGGTCTTAGCTTTGTAGGCTATGGTGTTTCAAGTGCCCATCTAAATGCTTCTTCAATGCTGTGATGGTTGCCGCCTCTACCATCCTTTCTGGAGCAGATTCCAGATTCCCACCACCCTCCGGGTAAAAACAAGTTGTCTCACATTCCCTCTAATTGTCCTGCTCTTTACCTTGCATTTGTGCCCCCTTGTCATTGACTCCTCTACTAAGGGGAAAAGTTTCTTCCTATCTACCCTATCTATGTCCCTCATGATTTTGTATATCTCAGTCACCCACACCCCCAGCCTTCTCTGCTCCAAGAAAAACAATCAAATCCTAACCAGCCTCTCCTCATAGCTTGATCACTCCAGCCCAGGCAGCATCCTAGTGAATCTACTCTGCACCATTTCTAGTGCAATCACATCTTTCCTGTTGTGTGGCGACCAGAACTACTCACAGTACTCTAGCTGTGGCCTGACGAGCATTTTAAACAGCTCCACCATAACCTCTCTCCCCTTGTATTCTATGCCTCGGCTAATAAAGACAAGTATCGATCTGCTTTCTTAACCACCTTTTTCACCTGTCTTGCTGCCTTCAGGGATTTATGGCCATGCACCCCATGGTCCCTCTGTACCTCCGAGAGCCCTACCATTCATGGTATATCCCCTTGCTTTGTTAGTCTTCATAAAAATGCACCTCTCACTTTTCCGGGTTAAATTCCATTTGTCACTGTTCTGCCCATCTGACCAACCTGTCTATATTGTCCTGCAATCTAAGGCATTCCTCCTCGTTATTTATAACACCACATTTATAATCACCTACGACCTAACTGTACATACCCCCCACATTCCCGTCTGGATCATTAATGTATATTACTAACATTAAGAGGCGCAGCACCAATCCTTGCAGTACACCATTGGACACATGCTCCTGTCACAAAAACAACAAAGAACAATGCAGCACAGGAACTGGCCCTTTGGCCCTCCAAGCCTGTGCCGGTCATGATACCAACTTTTGCCCAAACCCTCAGCATTTCCTTGTGCCATATCCCTCTATACCCATCCTATCCATGTGTTTGTCAACCTTCGACCATTACCCTCTGCATCCTGTCACTAAATTAATTTTTAATCCAATTTGACATATTGCCCTGGGTCCCATGGAATCTTACCTTCTTGATCAGTCTTCCGTGTGGGACTTTGTCAAAAGCCTTCCCGTGGTCCGTGTAGACTGTATTAACTACACTGTCTACACCTTGTCAATCAAATTTGTTAGACATGATCTCCACCTGGCAAAGCCATGCTGAGCATCTTTGATTAATCCTTGCCTCCCCAAGTTGAAATTAATGCTGACCTTCAGAATTGTTTCAAATAATATCTCGGCCGTTAATGTCAGACTCATTGGCCTGTAATTACCTATGTTTTCCCTACTTCCCTTCTTGAATAATGGTACCACATTAGCTCTGGCACCTTTCCTGTGACCAGAGAGGATTTGAAAATTAGCATCGGAGCACCTGTAACCACCTCCCTTGCCTCACACAGAAACCTAGGATACATCTCATCTGGGCGTGGGAATTTAGCTACTTTTAAACCCATGAAAAGCACTAACACCTCCTTCCTCTCAGTGCTAAACTGTTCAATTTTATCCCCATCCTGCTTTCTATACCTACATTGTTCTTCTCCATAGTAAATAGAAATGCAAAATACTCACCTATGCCTTTCTGTTCCACACACAGCTTCCCACTTTGGTCCCTACTGGGCCCCACTCATTCCCTGGTTACCCTCCTGCCCTTAGTATACTTATAAAACATCATGGGATTTTCCTTTATTTTGCTTATCAGTGTTTTTTCATGCCCCCACTTAGCTCTCCTAATTTCTCTTTTAAGTACATCAAACACATTCTATACTCCTCTGGGGCATCAACTATTTGAGCTCCTGAATCTGCCCTTTTCTCCTTATCCAAAGCTGTATATCCCTTGACATCCAGGATTCTCTGGACTTCTTGGTCCCACCCTTTACAGAAACATGTTGGCATTGCACTCTCTCTATTTCCTTTTTGAATGACTCCCACTGTTCTGATGTTGATCACCCTACAAGTAGCTGCTCCCAGTCTGCTTTGGCGTAGGTATTATCCGATTAAAATCAACCTTCCCTCAATTCAGAAACCTTATTTCCAGTCCATCTTTGTCCTTTTCCATAATTACCATAAATCTTACTGAGTAATGGTCACTATCACCGAAATGCTTTCCCCACTGACGCCTCTGCCTCCTGCCCGGCACCATTCCCTAAAATTAGGCCAGGTTCCGCCCCTCTCTTGTTGGGCTTTCTACAGGCTGGCTCAAAAAGCTCTCCTGGATGCACTTGATGAGTTCTGCCCCCTCTAAGCCTTTCACACTTTGCCTGTCCCAATTAATATTGCGGAAGTTGAATTCCCCTACTATTGTTACCCTGTTATTTTTACACTTCTCTGAGATTGATCTACATATCTGTTCTACTTCATGTGATCAGAGAAATCCATAGAATTCCTACAGAACAGAAGGAGGCCATTCAGCCCATTGAGTCTGCAACAACTTTCTGAAAGAGCACCCCACTAGGCCCACTCCCCCGCCCTATCCCATCGCCCCAGTTAAGCTGCACATCTTTGGAGACTAAGGGACAATGTAACATGAACAATATGCCTAACCTGCATATCTTTGGACTGTGGGAGGAAACCGAAACCCTCGCCGGAAGCCACGCAGACACTGGGAGAACATGAAAGCTCCACATAGACAGTCACCCAAGGCGTGAATAGAACCAGGGCCCCTGGCACTGTGAGGCAGCAGTGATAACCATTGTGTGCCATCGTGCCGCCCTATCTATTTCCTCTAAATCATTTGGGGAACTTCCACCCATATGGTCTCACCAGAGGAGCAGCACGGTAGCACAGTGGTTAGCACAAATGCTTCACAGCTCCAGGGTCCAAGGTTCGAATCCCGGCTTGGGTCACTGTCTGTGTGGAGTCTGCACGTTCTCCCCGTGTGTGCGTGGGTTTCCTCTGGGTGCTCCGGTTTCCTCCCACAGACCAAAGATGTGCAGGTTAGGTGGATTGGCCATGATAAATTGCCCTTAGGGTCCAAATTGCCCTTAGTGTTAGGTGGGGTTTCTGGGTTATGGGGATAGGGTGGAAGTATGGGCTTGGGTAGGGTGCTCTTTCCGAGAGCCAGTGCAGACTCGATGGGCCGGATGGCCTCCTTCTGTACTGTACATTCTATGAAATATCATCCCTTCTCATTGCAGTAATTGACTCCTTGATCAATATTGCAACACTATTCCTCTTTCACCACTAACCCCCCTTCCCTCGCCCTTCTTGCCTGAAGATTCTATACCCCAGAATATTAGGCTGCCTGTCCTGCCCCTCCCTCCACCATGTCTTTGTGATCGCAATAACATCATACTCCCATGTGTTAATCAACACCCTCAGTTTATCCGCCTTACCTGTAAGACTCCATGTATTAACATAAATACCACCCAACCTCGCTATATTCCCTTGTCTTTAACATGTCTCAATTTGCACTGCCTTCCAGACTGACTTGATTTTACTTTTTCTCTTTGGCTTTGCATCTCCCCCCCCCTTCCCCCCCCCTACCTCCATACTGAGCTAGCCCCCTGCCAAATTAGTTTAACTCCACCCCTAAACAGCACTAGCAGACTTCCCTGCAAGAATATTGGCCCCCTTTCCGGTTTCAGGTGCAACCCGTCCGAATTGTACAGGTCCCACCTTCCCCAGAAATGGATCCATTGATCCAGGAAACTAAAGCCCTACTTTCTGCACCATCGCTTCACCCATGCATTCATCAGCTCTATCCTATTCCCATACTCACGTGGCACCAGTCGTAACCAGTACTGTCCAAAGATGTACAGCTTAACTGGGGCTATGGGGATAGGGTGGGGGAGTGGTCCTAGTGGAGTGCTCTTTCAGAAAGTTGGTACAGCACGGTTGGTGCAGCACGGTAGCACAAGTCGATAACACTGTGGTTTCACAGCGCCAGGGTCCCAGGTTCGATTCCCCGCTGGTTCACTGTCTGTACGGAGTCTGCACGTTCTCCCCGTGTCTGCGTGGGTTTCCTCCGGGTGCTCCGGTTTCCTCTCACAGTCCAGAGACTTGCAGGTTAGGTGGATTGGCCATGATAAATTGCCCTTAGTAACCAAAAAAAAGGTTAGGAGGAGTTATTGGGTTACGAGGATAGGTTGGAAGTGAGGGCTTAACTGGCTCGGTGCAGACTCGATGGGCCAAATGGCCTCCTTCTGCACTGTATGTTCTACGTTATATATAACCAAGAGATTACAACCTTTTGGGGTCCTGATTTTCAACTTGCTACATAGCTCCCTAAATTCTTGCTTCAGGACCTCATCCCTCTTTCTACCTGTGCTGTTGGCACCAATGTGTACCATGACCTTTGACTGTTCACCTATCTGCTCTGTTCAGTGACATCCTTGACTCTGGCACCGGGGAGAGAACTCAGCATCCCGGAGTTACGTCTGCAGCAGCAAAATGCCTGTTTGTACCCCTCACTTTCGAATCTCCTACCACTATTGCTCTTCCACTCTTACTCCTTCCCCTTTGTACAGCTGAACTACCCACAATGCAGTTAACTCTCACCGTTTTCCAACGCAGAAAAACGGTTCTTGAGTGAGATTCACTCTGTGGCCTTCCTGGCTACCTACATATACCCCCTTTCCTCTGACTGGTGGTTACCCATTCCCCCTCTGACTGCAGTTCCTTAAGCTGTGGCGTGACCACGTCTAAAAACATGTTATTCATGAACCTCTCAGCTTTGCGGATGCACCACTGTGCCTGCAGCCAACATTCACACTCTGAAACCAGACTTTCAAGGTGGTCAAACTGTAAATGTGATCATCCAGACTGCAAGGAGAGTCCAGGAATTCTCACGTGCTGCAGGCCGTGCAAGACATGGGTCTGAGCTCCCCAGTCATACTTCTAGTTAAAAGACTCTTGCGTTAAATGTAAGCCAAAAATCATGAATTCTTATTTTTCCTCAATATAGCCTTTTAAATTGGAGAAAACAACTTACCCGCTACTTAACAATCTGCGCTCTCCCTTGTGTATCCTCTACTCCTACAACAGGGCAAGACCACTCTCTGAAGATTAAAACGTTAAGACGGCAAAAAGCACACTATCCTCTCTGCACCGAATTCCCACTGTGCTTCGAATTCCCAAATACACACACTCACTCTGGCTGTGTCTCACTCAGGATGTGTTCTCTTCTAACTGCTCGTGGACGAGTCTACTTCCAAACTGTTTCATTGCCAGCTTGCTATATGTAGAGTCTAGTCCAAATATGAATCTTGCAGATAAGCAAATCTAGTTACAAAGTTGTAAAGTGGATTACAAAGTTACTTCCAGCTAGCCAATGTATGGAAGTTACAAATTTTTAAAAACTGGGACTCAGATTTCACGGAAAAACTCAGATTCCGCATGAAATATGGCAAGTTGGCGTCTTTGATATATTGCAAAATACAGAAAAGACACATGTTCATTTAAGTCTTTTATTTCGAATAAAAATCCTGGAATTAGTTAATCATTAACACATAGCAACTCCTGTAACATCAAAATATTTTAGATGACTCATCAACATAATTTTCTTCCCCTCTTATTCAGCCATGATAGCTTTTATATTGCTAGATTTGCACAGGATGTTGTTAGCAACATATTTTTGAAGGAAGTCATTAAAATCTCTTTGCAAAAACCATGCAAAAGGTGAAGAAGGAGAAAAGTTAGGAGTGATCACATGACGAAACAATGCCCTGATTGCAGTAAAATGGTGTCAAGAACTAGTTGTGATGTGGAGATGCCGGCGTTGGACTGGGTTGAGCACAGTAAGAAGTCTTACAACACCAGGTTAAAGTCTAACATGTTTGTTTCAAATACTAGCTTTCGGAGCACTGCTCCTTCTTCAGGTGAATGACGAGTTGAACAAGGACTAATTTTAATAGAGATTGGAATATGCAAAGCTAAGCCATTCAGTTATGTTTCAATAAATCTATTGTGTAATTCCAGGAGATAGTGTAGCACAGTGAACTGTGCTTCACAATATTGCTTCCCATGCCAATGAAACACTTAATCTACTAATCCAACAGTAAGTGTGACGGTGAAGAAACAACCCACCTCTTTACATTTGGCTCTTCAGCAGTCCAGTTTGGGAGTGTTTTTAATAGAGGCATTATTTAATCCTTTTTGACAAATGGAGTGGTGTGTGCTAATCTTCAAATTGGGTTAAAATGTACGTGTTAGGAAAGCTGTGACGGCTGACTATCCAGCAGAGTGGAAGTTAGCAAATGTAACACTGCTATTCAAGAAAGGAGGGAGAGTGTAAACTGGGAACAATTAGCGTGACCTCAGTAAAGTGCTGGAATCTCATTATTAAGAAAGTCTTAACAATAAAGGTAGAAAAGAATATTTGTTATGATCCCAGCTACACCTTTGCAGATCTATACAGATTTGTAAGGGTACTTTAACTTCACTGAGCAGGACCTTGTTCAGATTCCTGTTCTTCTTCCTTGACTTAACTGTCTTCCTTGGACTTCCTTTTGTCACCGACCTCTGACCTCTGGGTCTTCCTTTTGTTCTTTTAGGAAATTTGCTCTCCACAGTTCCCGATCCTGTGTCCAGCTTCTCCTAGCACTAACTTCCAATTGTTCTTGCTGTTTCAGTGTGGGTCCCTAGTTACTAAGCAACAACCTAATTTCTTAAACCTTGCATTTGTTTTAACATCATAAAAGCCTCTAAACGAACCTACAGACTTGCAGGAGTTTTTTTTAAACCTGAAGTTAAGTTTTAACCATTTCTTAGCACACAAATACAGAAACACAAAATTAAGCGTACTTTAAGCTATACCTTACTTCTAGTCCCCACCAATACAAATATAAATTACTTAAAACTATTTCTATTTCCTAACATATTATGATGAGAACAAGTCAACATAGTTTTGTGAAAGGGAAATCCTTTTTGGCAAATTTATTAGAGTTTTTGATGTTGTAAGGTAGGGTAGATGAAATGAAATGAAAATCGCTTATTGTCACGATTAGGCTTCAATGAAGTTACTGTGAAAAGCCCCTAGTCGCCACATTCCGGCGCCTGTCCGGGGAGGCTGTTACGGGAACCGTGCTGCTGGCCTGCCTTGGTCTGCTTTCAAAGCCAGCGATTTAGCCCAGTGTGCTAAACAGCTCCTAGATAAAAGGGAATCAGTAGATTGCATGTGAATTTGCAGAAAGCTTTCGATAAGGAGTCATACGAAAGGATAATGGACAATATAAGGACTCTTGCAGTTGGGTGGTGTATTAGCATGGATAGAGGTTTGGTTAATGGATAGGATGCAGAGAGTAGGGATACATTTTACATTTTCAAGTTGGCAGGCTGTGACTAATGGGATGCTGGGACATCAGCTATTTACAATCTACATTACTGACTTGACTAAGTGACATGCGTAATTAATCTAAGTTTCCTGGCCATACAAAACTTAATGGAATGCAAGCTGTGAGGAAGCAGGGAGGATGGGAGTGTTACGAATGGCTTGCATTCAGTGAAGTGAAGGATAACATTTGCAGATGGTGTTTGTGAGGCCTGATACAAGCGGACATCAGGCCAAGTGTGAGTGTCGACAGATCAGATGAGAATATGAGGAGCCTGCAGATAGATGAGCTGCAAGATGTCAACCTGCAAAATGGGGCTGGTTTAGCACACTGGGCTAAATCGCTGGCTTTGAAAGCAGACCAAGGCAAGCCAGCAGCATGGTTCAATTCCCGTACCAGCCTCCCCGAACAGGCGCAGAATGTGGCGACTAGGGGCTTTTCACAGTAACTTCATTGAAGCCTACTCGTGACAATAAGCAATTTTCATTTTTCATTTCATATGCAAGACATATATCACTCACTTGCCATGCCCTCCTGAAGTCCAAGAATGTTGTAGTCCAGTCTTCAGCTATTGCTCATTTCCTTGGTCACTTTCATGCCTGCTTGGTTGAAGAAGCTGTCTTCAATCTCCCTGTGCTTAGGAGGGTTTACCTTGCTGCAATCCCTCGGCTTGACCTCCAAGGGAAGGTAAAAGACCAAGGAACCAGTCATCCCAGGTCTCTTCACCACTCCTGTGGTTGCAGCAGCAAAACAACTAAGTATGGCACAGTTCAAAACAATGTATTTAATTGTTCTTCCCTAACTGAGCCAACCCAGACATCTGAGGAGCCACTGTTAAACTGGTACAGCTCTTCAAAGAATTTAATGTACTCTGGTATGGTGTTGAGGGATGATGACAACTGATTTATCAATTGAAAGATCAGAAGGGGGTTTATGTGCTTATACTTGTGGAGTCGGAGTAGGCAACAAGTAATCATGATAGAAAGATATGCAAAGTTGTTGTAAATTTAAGATCAAAATTGTGGTTTATTTACATTTACAAAAGCACTTTCTGGCAAAATTCAACTGAACACTTTAAGTGGGAAACCCACATTTGCATTTTTCACAGTAGTCACAAAGGACCAATTGTTCTCAGAGTCAGAGACAGAGTTCTCATGCTCATCATGCAATGAACGTTCATGCCATCTTTAGCAATGGCTTTAAAATCAAATTCTATTGGTGAAAGGCCGAATCTGAACACTATTCAGTTGTGCGATATTTGCATTAAAACTGCAGTGTTTGATGTGTACAGTGTGTTTAAAATATGGGGCTTTGTGCTACAATGCCATTGGTATCCTGCTTAGAAACAGACCGTTCAGGCCAAATAACCTATTTTGGTCTTTACCAGATTTCCGTTTCCCCCTTTTCCTTCAGTCACTTTCCTAAACCTAATTTTTTAATTGTCCAGGTGTTTTATCCAACCATTAGCACAGATGATGTGTTCTACAGTCTGTCAATATTAGAACCACTAAATTTCACAACTAAAATTATTCTTATTTATTTTATTAATTTTTTGTTCAAAATCTTAATCTGTGGGAATCTTAATAATAATAAACGCTTATTGTCACAAGCAGGCTTCAATGAAGTTACTGTGAAAAACCCCTAGTCGCCACATTCCGTTGCGGAGCAGGAGAGGCCAGAGCGGGAATTGAACCCACACTGCTTCCTTGTTCTGCAAGCTGTTTAGCCCACTGTGCTAAACCAGCCCCTCTTCATAACTCCCCTACTTTCTAACTCTATCATGAGAAAGGAAAATAAATTATGAAAGTTAACATATGTTTGTAGGTGTGACTTGATCCTCAGTTGGGATGATAAAAATGCCAAATCTTCTACTGATATAGGAGGGTTGATGGTTGACATTGTGACTTTTCAGAGAAACAAAATCCATTGCACCCATTTTATGTCATCTGTTTTGTTTTTGCAGGTTTTTAGTGCTTGCTGTGGTTCTCTTTGGCCTAACATATAGCCCTCAAGAGCCATGCTCGCTCAACTTGGTTGATCATGGCAGAGGATACTTGGGCACTCTCATCGCCTGTGTGATATCAGAGGCTGCTATAATCTGGCTGAGTATGAGAGGAAGCATCCTTTACACAGAACCACGAGATTCCATGCAGTACATTCTGTACATCCGTATGGGTAAGATGTGAGATTTACTCCGATAATATTATGAAATTTTGCAGTGTTGAAAGTTGCTGTTTTTGAGCTTCAACTACAATACTTTGTTTGTTAGGTCAACAACATTGATGTCTGGATATTTTCTTAGATTTGCTAAGCTTCCCAGACTGAATCGAACACCCTTTTCATAATTGTTAATTTTTATTTAGATTTTTATATGCATTTGGAGAGGGTGAAAATTGTCTTTCACCTGCAAATCTTCACCGGCAAAAAGTAGAAATTATTAGGCTTAATGGATTTGGACAAATCTTGGAATTCAGTCATGTCAATCAATGCAGAGGAAACCTCGTGCATGTTAAATTAATTTACTAGCAAATAAAATTGAGACATTATGTTTTCTTTCATTCAGGCGGTTAGAAGTTGACATTTGTCTTGGGTAGTGGAGCTTAACAACCGTTATTGGATCTGCTGCCCATTTTATGTAGTACGTGATATTCAATTCCATTGTTTAAAATGGAAATGGAGATTATGAGCTTCATGTGAGGCCAATCATTATGCCTGTTCAGCATTACTACCTGAGACAAATTTCTACCCCTTAATTTGAATTTGACTATGTTTCAGAGGTTTAAGTAGAGTCTGTGCATTAACTGATTGTGTCTGTTTCAGTGGTATATATCCTATGTAATGTGACAGAGGTGTTTGAGATCATCAGGTCGAGAACCGATTTCAGTAATTGGCAAAAGACCTAAAGGCGACAGGAGGAAGAGCTTTTTTAAGCAGCTCACCGTTAGGATCTGCAATGTACTCCTTGCGACTGTGGGGGAAGAAAAATTAATTGTGGCTTTCAGAAGGGTATTGGATAATTATCTGAGGGAGAAACATTTGCAGGGCGACAGGGAAAGATGGGGGGAGGAGGAGGACTAAATGAGTTGCTCTTGCAGAGAGCCAGCAATGACACTCAAGCCTATTTATCCACTTTTGTGCTACTAAGATTTTATGATTTTGTGTGAATGACACTGGCAAGGCCATGCTTGTTGTGTAGCTCTAATTGCCCTGGCCCTCTTTTTGAATCATGTTCATGTAGTGATGGTGTTTCTGCAATGGCTGTGATCCTACGTTCTGCATATGTCCTGTAGCTACATTGCGGATATGACTGGCCCAATTGAATTTCTGGGCAGTGGTGAAGGGAGCAGTCATGGGAGCTCTGACAACAGCTGATTGGAAATTATGATGATGATTTCTTTATCAGATACAGACTGACCTACTATATACTTCCAGGATTTAATGGATTTGTTTGCTATTTTTAAAACTATTTTGTTCTGAATTTATTATCCAGATATGTCCAGACTTGCTCTGTATGCATTGTACAAATGCATTTCTTTGCAGTCATTGAATGCAACCAAAGGTTTAAGCACTTTGTGAAAAAAGAAAGAAAATCAACACATTTGCACAAAGGTGTCTTTGGAATGCCAATGCAATATCTGTAAAAGAACAATAGTTGTAATCAGAGAGTAGTTTGCAGCTTATTCTGATGCTCAATAACCACACAGTATCCTTAAAGTGACAATGTGCTCCTAATTAAATCTTATGGTTTGATTTTTGAGTAGGATAATTTGGTACTAAATATGTACAATACATGTTTTTGTTGAATCCGCAGTGAGCAGGACATCTAGACGATAGTAGAAATTACAGAGCAAGGTTTATTCCAGGGGCTGGTTTAGCTCACAAGGCTAAATCGCTGGCTTTTAAAGCAGACCAAGCAGGCCAGCAGCACGGTTCGATTCCCGTACCAGCCTCCCCGGACAGGCGCCGGAATGTGGCGACTAGGGGCTTTTTACAGTAACTTCATTGAAGCCTACTCGTGACAATAAGCGATTTTCATTTTTTTCATTTCATTCTAATACAATTCCAAATACCCTTCCACTCCCCTAAGGGTCTCCTTCCTCTACCTGCAACCAAGCCAGGGTTTTTATGCAGCTACTCCT
The DNA here is from genome assembly GCF_902713615.1 of Scyliorhinus canicula. Lineage (NCBI taxonomy): Eukaryota > Metazoa > Chordata > Chondrichthyes > Carcharhiniformes > Scyliorhinidae > Scyliorhinus > Scyliorhinus canicula. Next base: position 135,669,149 of record NC_052154.1, read on the forward strand.
TGTGAAGGGGAAGCCCTGTCCTCTTAAAGGGCAAGTTCCACCCCTAAAAAGGAAGTTCATTTTCCGGGGAGGTCATGGGAAACCATATGGTCCTGATCCCGGGACCTCAGTTGATTTTATAACACTCCTCCACGCCCCCCTCCCCAGTCCAAAGCAATGTCCACATCTATCGGTAAGTGTGGGCCTTTCAACCGCTTCGCTTGTGGATCGCGTTCAGGGGCAGACCTTGTGGCATGAGGAGGCATATATCGGACTGGGTAGTGGCATTCATTTGCGTGACGAGCGTCAGGATGGCAGGGCCATTGCTGGTGCGGTCAAGAGAGCTGACACGGACGCCTCTGGTGGTGGCCTCAGTTTCTGAATCAGAGCTAGGTCACAACAGGCTGCAGGATTTGGGGGACCAGGACCAATTGGAAGTAAGCATGACTCGTGGAGTTTCATACACGGATGACCCCCACTGAGCTTCGCATAATGATCCTCGATCCTAGGGACCGGAAAACGGTCCAGTCGAGAGACACGGTTGACCGTTGTCATGTGAGAGTGCCTTTAAGAAATGGATGTTTAAGCAATGTATCTTTAAGAAATGCAGTGATGTCAGAGTGTGGGTGGAGCTGGGCTTTAGCTCAGCCATTTTGAAGTTTTTGGTTTCAGTTTGAGGCGAAAGCTGGGAGTGTCTGTGTGTTTTGCTGAGAGCTGCTTGAAAGGAGAAAGCCAGTCCTGAGAAAGCATTTTGAGAAGTGCCTGTGTTGGCTATGTGCTGCATGAAAACGTGCCGGGACTGCAGGCTGATATATCTTTCCCATCCAACAGAAAATATATATTAACTGTAACCTGATGTTACTGTTTTTGTGAAGTTGAAGTCATTTGGATGTGTATAGGAACAGTGTGCAGGATTGGATAGTGTTGCATTATTTTCGGGGTTATCTGTGAAGTAAGGGGTGTTAAGAGATCCAATGTTTATTTAAAAGGTTAATTTGAGTTCATGGAATAAACATTGTTTTGTTTTGAAAACCACGTGTCCATAATTGTAATACTACACCTGGGGAACAAGCCGTGTGCTTGAAAAGCAACAATCCATTAAAGGGGGAGGTTGGTGGAACTCCATGGTACATTTTGAGGTTCTGAAAACACTGCTCCCATAACACTGTCATCTTACAGACACCACACAAATGTACAGATCTACCCGGTTTTATGACCGGGATGAACAGCGTCGCCCAGTCGGAGAATTGCATGATGTGTATAATGTCTCCACCTTGGATCATGAGGTGTACGGGACAGGTCGGGCACCGAAGTAGCGCGATTGAGCCATCGGGTCCACACTTATTCGGGCCACAGCCTCTTTAATGACGCACAAGCCACCCTAGAGCACAAATGGAAACCTTGTCAGAACCCCTTCAGATCATTTGGGTGCATGCGGCACACCCGCTGCCAAGCTACTTAAGGTGGCATAAACAGTCACACCCCAACAAGCTTGGACCGCTCCCGTGGACCACCACCAGAGAAAGGTATGCAGATCGTTGACCTTACTCGACTGGAACAGTTGAAGTGCCCGCTATTGCCAGTGGTCCATGCAGTTTGGGTGACCATCAATATTCAGGGAGATCTGGATGGGCACCACCATTGGCGTAGCCACGCAGTGTAACTGCTGGTAGGTGCTGTTGTCGTCTTCCACATACTAAGCCCTGTTACGTGTGGGGGGGGGGGGGGGGTTTGCCACAAAAGGGTCGACGGGCAGGTAGATCCTCGTGGGGCCTCCTGTTCCTCTAGTTTCTGCGGCCTGTTGTGCCACCTGTTGGCCTGTGGGCATACTCCAGTTCCTCCTGGTCGGGGGAGAACATCTGGGGGCGTTCCGGGCCTCTTACGGCAGCCTGTGTTCCTCCAGTAGGTGTCCCATTGTCAGGGGCCAGCCTCCTCAGTTCTAGCCGAGTGTGATTGTCGTGCGATTTGGCGTCCCAGGCTGAGCGCCACCAGTCTCTGGAGTTCTTGGACTCCTTGTTCAGCACTTTCTCTGGGAAAGGCTATTTCCAACGCGCATTGCAGGTCCAGGTGGGCCTCAGCTAGCAATTTATGTTGCGTGGCCGCATCATGGAGTCCACGTGTCTCATTCAATGTCGCTCCAAATTTGAAAGTCTTGGCCAGTTTTCAGAAATGAGCCAAGAAGTTGCCCACCAACTCGGCCTAGGCCTGAGAAGCCATGTGGAACTGGAAACGGCGCACTATGAGCGATGGTTTCGTGTCAAAATGCTCCTCCACTGGAGCAACCAGGGCGGCAAACAACTGGGTATCTTGGGGGTCCAGGTGAGTGAGGCTCTTTATCACACTGTAAGTAGGCTCTCCGCAAGCCACGAGTAGTACCATGGTTTGTCTCTCATCACCGATAATCACATTTGTTTGAATAAAAAAGTTCATGCATTCTATGTATTACCCCGAACCGTCTGTACTTACATCAAAAGTTTCCAGCATTCCTATATGTGGCATTTTGGCAGTTGGTAGTGGGACCTCCCGAGGCCTAGATGAGGTGGACTGGGCGTGCAGTAACCGGTATCAACGGCAGCTCCACTGAATCTTGTCACCAGTGTTGAACCCGCGATAAGCAGGATGCATATACGATAGTAGAACTTACCGAACAAGGTATATTGCAATACAATTCCAAATATTCCTCCACTCCACTAAGGGTCTCCTTCCTCGACCTGCAACCAGGCCAGGGTTTTTATGCAGCTGGGACTCTCCTTGTTAGGGGGAAGCCCTGCCTCTTAAAAAGGAAGTTCATATTCCGGGCCAGTCATGGGAAAGCATATTGTCCTTATCCCGAGACCTCTAATTGGGTTATAACAGTTTTTAAAAAGTAGTTTTATGTCTTTGCAAAAATAATACATAATCCATACTTAATTGTGTTTCTTTCTTGCAGCAATTGTGCTGATAGAATTTGCATATGCAATCATAGGAATTGTTTGGTTAGTGCGATACTACCACTCCTGTAATGACACTACGGCAAAGAATGTTACCTTGGGTGAGTACAAAGAGTGGTAAGCATACACCCATTGATTAACAGTGCATTGTCCATTTCTCACACACACAATGCATGAATAGCTCTGGTGATCAGCTCCAGAAACGTATGCAATCACTAAAATGAAGAAATGCTTTTTCATTGTTTTCTTTTTACCCCATTGTTCTTTCGACTACATTTTTTGCTGCCAACCCAAATACATATTTTGCACATTCTTTAATTCTCCCTGGGGTGAGCGAAGTATGGGCTGGAGCAGGGGGAAATATTTAGATACATGCAGGTTCGAGACTTTGCCAGAAAGGAGATACAGAACTTCCCAGTAGAGCCGGCTTCCACATTGCTGGAGGAGGTGCTGACAACAGGGGGACTGGAGAAGGGAGTAGTATTGGCGGTTTCTGGGGCTATTTTGGAGGAGGAGAAGTCGCCGCTGGAAGGGATCAAGGCAAAGTGCGAGGAACAGTTGGGAGAGGGTATGGAGGAGGGGTTCTGGTGTGAGGTGCTCGGGAGGGTGAACGCCTCCACCTCATGTGCAAGGTTGAGGCTGATACAGCTGAAGGTGCTGTACAGAGCACACCTTACAAGGGCGAGGATGAGTCGGCTCTTTGAGGGGGTAGAAGATATGTGTGAACGTTGCGTGGGGGGGGGGGGGCGCAAACCACGTTCATATGTTTTGGTCCTGTCCAAAGCTGGAGGATTACTCGAAGGAGGTGTTTAGGGTTCACAGCTCCAGGGTCCCAGGTTCGATTCCCGGCTGGGTCACTGTCTGTGCGGAGTCTGCACGTCCTCCCCGTGTGTGCGTGGGTTTCCTCCGGGTGCTCCGGTTTCCTCCCACAGTCCAAAGATGTGCGGGTTAGGTGGATTGGCCATGCTAAATTGCCCGTAGTGTCCTAATAGTAAGGTTAAGGGGGGGAGTTGTTGGGTTGCGGGTATAGGGTGGATACATGGGTTTGAGTAGGGTGATCATTGCTCGGCACAACATCGAGGGCAGAAGGGCCTGTTCTGTGCTGTACTGTTCTATGTTTCTATGTTCTATAGGGTAATCTCTAAAGTGGTGCACGTGGAACTGGACCCAGGTCCTCGGGAGACCCTATTCGGGGTGTCGGATCAGGCGGGATTGGAAATGGGAGCGGAGGCAGATGTTGTAGCCTTCATCTCGTTGATTGCCCAGAGGCGGATCCTGTTAGGGTGGAGATCAACCTCTCCACCCTGTGCCCTGGCGTGGCAGGGGGGACCGCTGGAATTCTTGACACTTGAAAAGGTCAAATTTTAACTGAGGGGAACGATGGAGGGGTTCTGCAATTCATGGGCATTATTCATTATGCACGTTCGAGAATTGGATCACATCGAACATTAGGGAGGTGAGGCTGAGAGGGTTGGGGGTAGAGGGTGTATGTGTTAATGGTGACGATGGGTGATTCCTGATTCCTTTTTGTCTTTTGTTTATGTTAACATGGGGGCTAATGTCTGGGGTTGGTGGGAGGATGGGATCGTTGTTATTGATATGGGGATTGACTTTGTATTTGTTACCGTTTACTGTTTGGTGGTGGAGTGTGAATTACTGATTATTGTTTATTGTTAGGTGTAAATTTGGGAGAAAATGTGAAAAAGGAGAATAAAAACTATATATTTTTTTTAATTCTCCCTGGGGTGTACGTCATACCTCAATCTGTTCTCCTATCTTGCTAATGCAATTAGTTTCAATGAGATAAATCTGCAAGCCTAAATCAGCTGACCACCTGATTTATATTCCCCTTTTCCTACCTTATAGAATAGTTCCTAGATTCCAATTGTCATTTTGTTGTGATCACTTCTGGGATCAAACAACTTCTGTGTGATGAGCTCCAGGCTTGAAGATAGACACCAACATGACTTAGAATCCCTACAGTGCAGAAAGAGGCTATTCGGCCCATTGAGTCGGCATCAACCTTACCAAGAGCACCCTACCTTGGCCCACTCCCTCTGCTCTATCCCCTTAATCCCATCTAATCTTTGGTCACTAAGGGGGAATTTTGCATGGCCTATCCACCAAACCTGCACACCTTTGGACTGTGGGGAAAAAACTGGAGCACCCGGAGGAAACCCACATAGACATGTTAAGGAATGGGTTAAGACACATTCCAATTAGATGTCTCATTAATGTTAAGTATCCAATAATTAACACTGACATATAAAGTGGTTGCATGTGGCCTTTGAGCCATGTGATGCGGTGATAGAGTTTTGGTACAGGGTGTGTTCTAGGAAAAATAAAGGTGTTTGGGTAAAGGAGTAGAACTCTTGGCTCTTTACTCAACAGCAGCCAAAGGCTAACAGACATAGAAACATAGGAAATAGGGGCAGGAGTAGGCCATCCGCCTCTTTGAGCCTGCACCACCATTCAATATGATCATGGTTGATCATGCAAATTCAGTATCCAACTCCTGTTTCCCTCCATCCCCTTGATCCCTTTAGCCACAAGGCCCACGTCCAGCTCCCTTTTGAATATATACAACAAACTGGCCCACACAGCTTTCTGTGGTAGAGAATTCCACAAGTTTACAACTCTCTGAGAGAAGATATTCTTCCTCATCTCAGTCCCTTGGCTTACCCTGTTTCTTAGGCTGTGACCCCTAGTTCTGGATGTCCACAACATCGGGAACATTCTTCTCGCATCTAGCCTGTCCAGTCCCATCAGGATTTTATTTATTTTTATGAGATCCAAAAGTAGCAATGTGGCAAACCCATTTGTGTTCTGGCCCACTGGCCCAATGAATGGTAGGTAGCTGGTATGTATCTGCAGAATTGCATACAAATCCCAATTGTGGCCAGTTAGTTAATGGAACCCAGTGCCCTCAGAGGGAGAAGGAATGAGAGATGTTGTCACTGATGCCACACTAATGGCAATCAGGGTGGAATAAAATAGCTTGGAGCTTGGGAGAAGGTGTCACCAAAAATTAATACATCGCAGAATTACAAGTGAAAAGAAGAAAACAGTACACACATTTTTTTGTTCTGATAAGAGAGCAAAAAAAGCAAAATGAACAAGATAAAAATTAGCCTGTAAACAAATGCGAAATACTGCTAATGATGGAAATTTGAAAGAAAATGTTGGAAATCTGAAATAAAAACCGAAAACACTTGAGAGTTCTCAGCAAATCTGGCAACTTGTGTAGAAGGCGAAATAGAGTTTGTGATCCAGGTCTGTGATCTTTCCTCTGATGCAAGGACACAGACCTGAAATGTTTACTCTGCTTTTCTCTGCACCATTGCTGCCAGACCTGTTGAGTATTTCCGGAATTATCTGTTTATTGCAAACATATCTGTGTCAGCTTAAAAGGAATTGTTCATGTTTGCAACATTGCAACATTGCAGCTCTGTTTTGAGATGCTGCTGCAATACTTTAAATCCTGAAGCTGTACAAGAAACGTGCAGCACAGTCGGCAGGCAAGCTGTCCCTAAAGGTATTTACAAGCTCTCATGATGATCTCCCTCCAATAGGAATCTTTTATTTTCTACATATTACACTACATTTTTGATAGATCTTTTGACGTGGAACTTCTTGGCTTCATTCACTGCCTCTTGTTTCAAACACTGCTTTTCTGGGCTGTGCGGAGGCTGTCTTTGATAATGATAAGGTAGGAGGCAGTTCATAAGAATGTGAGGCAACCAAGGGACAAAAAGAAAAATCCTGAATGCTGCAATCTGAAATAATGACACAAACTACATGTAACTAACATAATCAATCAGACTCCAGTAGCTGTAGACTTCCAGCTGAGCCTAAACCCACAGTATTCAAACAGCCACATCAGACTGGAATCGAAAGTCATTGCAACTAGCTTCAGTTTGGAGATAAAGGACTGAATTTTAAATGTCAAGGGTGGAAGAGCATTTGTGTGCGGCTTGGAGGTTATGCCCACAGAATTGTCACAGGGTTCGGAATTCGATAAGATAGAATCCCTTCAGTGCATAAGGAAGCCATTTGGCTCATTCACTCTGAACTGACCTTCCAAAAGAGCACCCTAACCGAGGCCCCTTCTCCCGCCTTATCCCTGCAATCCAGCTAACCTTTGGACACTAAGGGGCAATTTAGCATGGTCAATCCACCTAACCTGCACATCTTTGAACTGTGGGAGGAAACCGGAACACCTGGAGGAAACACATACAGACACGCAGAGAATTTTCTAACTCCACTCAGTCACCCAAGGTCGGAATCAAAACCGGGTCCGTGATATTGTGAGGCAATAGTTCTAACCCCTGTGCCACTTGCTTCCAGGTTTCTCTTAGTAGATTTGCAGGTAAGCAGGAAAACCCCTAGGAGCTGTTGGCTAATTAATTTCAATATTTAAGTCCCTAAATATCTCCGGATTTAAACCAGCATTCTGGCTTAAAGAGCTGGAACATAGTTTCTTGAGCTGAGTGGAATGCTCGAGAGTGAACAAGGCGAGAGCCCAGCAGAGAACCATTGCTGAAAGTGATAGACTGGAAAGCCTTTAAAAAGTGAAATTGGAAAGCTTGGGCTCAGAATTGTGTGGCAGCCTGATTTCACTGCTTTGAAGGTGATTTCCAACTTTTTGGAAGTCATTTCCCCCACCTTTCCTCATCTTGATCTCAACTCCTTTATGGTCAGTTTTTACTGCAGCATGGGAACAATTTATGCAGTTGTCGCATGGACCCCTGTATAAGAACGGATGAGCAGCCATCAGAGCAGAAACACCATTGGTTTATGGACCTCCACGCAGTATCAATGACTGGCTCCTTGTCGCCGAGGCTTACTCTTTTGAGGACCTGGCTGAAGAATCCAGAGCGCAGATGAGATAGAAGCCGCATGGGGCAAACAGTTAGGTTGCTGAAGATGTGGTTCTGGTGCCTTGACAGTTCTGGTGGTGCCACATCACCTGGAAGCAGGCGGCACAGTGAGTAGCACTGCTGCCTCACAGCGCCAGGAACCCAGGTTCAATTTCAACCTTGGGTGACTGTGGAGTTTGCATGTTCTCCCTATGTTTGTGTAAGTTTCTTCCAGGTGCTCCAGTATGGCCTCCAGAATGATTGTGGTCACCTGTGCCGTTAACAACATTGCACTCCAGAGAGGAGTTGAGTTGCAGGAAGTGAAAAGTATACACAGATCTGTTTTGTCGTCTTCTTGCCCTAAGGAGCCAGATGAGGCTATGGTGCTTGCAACATCCTCATCTAGGTGTGCTTAATGTAATCTATGAAGATAAGAATATCTGACAGTACCTTCATAAATCCTGTGCTCCACTCCAACACAGTTCATTTCAATAGTCAAAGATCCAACCCTGAGTATTTGGTAAAGCTTGAAGCTCGTTCCCCTATTGTATGAGATGCCCACAGCAAAGATCATCTCCCTTCCAAAAACTGCTCCATGTCCATTACTTCACATGTGCAGGAGAAAACCCAGTCATGGAGACATGTGGCAGCATGTGGTGCTTTGTCTGATCGGGGTGGAAGGGATGAAAATCCCTCTTGTCATGTGGCCTTTCTCCATCTTCCCTCTCATGACCCACCTGCACCTCCATGCTGGCTGCCTTTTGGTGAGACTTTGAGCCACCAAGGCAAGCTTTTTCACAATCTTCTGTTACGTGATAGACAGTGCATGTAGATCATTTGTCTTGGGCAGCCTGCTCTCAGCGGCCTGCTGCATCTGATTTGCCATGTGGGTGGCTACACTTTCCATGGAGGTGGACATCATTGGAAATGCCTGAGACATCGTGGCACCAGTGCTTGAGATGCACTCCTCCAATTTCTCCCCATGGATGATTTCTGCCTTTACAAATGCTGGTGGAAGCTTTCCGTGGGTCACATACACACAGACACTCGACACATTCCACACACACACCACACCACACACACACTTGACACACGCACACCATACACACACCACATACACACATTCAACACACACACCACACCCGCACCACACACACACCCCACACACCACACACATTTGACACACGCACACCATACACACACCACACACACTCATTCAACACAAATACACTACACCGACACCACACGCATGCCCAACACACACACCACACCACACACACACTTGACACACGCACACCATACACACACCACATACACACATTCAACACACACACCACACCCGCACCCCACACACACCCCACACACCACACACATTTGACACACGCACACCATACACACACCACACACACTCATTCAATACAAATACACTACACCGACACCACACGCATGCCCAACACACACACGCACACAACACACACACACTCCACACACACAGACAGAACACACCCACACTCCACACACTCACACTCGACACACTCACACTCGACCACTTAACATGCACCCCACTTTGTTTATACCATCCCCCCACCCTCTCTAACAGTTGACAGTGACAATACAAATGGCGGCCATCTCCAGTAGAACCCTTCAATCGACTCCCTCACAGTGCATTTGACCGTCTCGAGGTGCTGAAACACCCATTAAATCCTCTAGCCATGCTGAAGCACTCGACGGCATAGAATCCAGACCAACATGATCCTCCTCTACGCCACCAATGAGGTGAGGTCAAGGACATCTGTCCCTGCAGCACCTGGCATATCCGAAACAGGGCTCCAGCTCTGTGTGCGTATGCGCGTGCATGTCACCAACTTAAAGTGCTGGCGGAGCGGCCCCCATATTCTTAACGTAGACACTACTACTGTTTTGACCAATGTTCCCGACCTTGTCCCTCTACATCAGGGGTGGGCAAACTTTTCCGTGCAAGGGCCACATTCAGAAATTCAAAATTTTAAAGAGCTGCATAGTATATTAAGTAAAATAATTACCTCACCCGGTTATGATTCAGGGCGCCTCATATAGAACATAGAACAGTACAGCACAGAACAGGCCCTTCGGCCCTCGATGTTGTGCCGAGCAATGATCACCCTACTCAAGTCAACGTATCCACCCTATACCAGTAAGTAACCCAACAGCCCCCCACCCCCCCCCCCCCCCCCCCCCCCACCCCATTAACCTTAAAAAAAAAATTTACATTTTTTTCAAACTTTTTTTATGACTTGGTGGGCCGCATAAAGACCTTTGGCGGGCCGTAGTTTGCCCACCCCTGCTCTACCATAATCCAGACTCCATCTGAACCCAGAGTGTCCCTGGATCCTTCACCATCTGCATTCAACAAGGAGACCAGACGATAAAACCCAGACTCTGTGGGATCCTTAACCTTTTTCAGGAGCAGAGAGATAGACACCTTCCCCAGTGTCTCTGGGAGAGTGCCCTTGCCAAAGAGTCCCTAAATATGGCCAGCACCGATGAACCCAAATGTTACGAAAACGTCTGATAAAATTTCCCCCTGGTCCTGTCCGCTTATCCCTTCCTCCTCTCCCCCTCCCTATCCACTTGCGGGCTCCCCCCTCAGCTTTATCTTTTGTTTCATCTCCCCATCTAGAGGTTTTTTCTCCCGTTGCCAGGCACACATTCCCTGTTGGGAGTTATACCGTTGCCGTCCCCTCGCTCGTACTTCCCTGTGCTAGCTCACCCGCTAGTGTGGTGCACCCTCCTTCCCAGGTCGATCCCCACCTTTCATCAACTGTTGTACTCCCCCCTTTTCTCCTCCTCACCCCTTTTTCCATCCACATGCTCTCACCCCCCCCTTTCTGGAACACATCGTCAGATTGAAAATGTGGCGGCTCTGTCCCCCGCAAATTGTGTCTCCTTTTTTTACTGATGAGTCCAAAGTTCTGGTTCACTGCTGGTGTCGTTGCCTTCCCGGCCTGTGCTTGTGTACAAATTTGTCTGTTTCTGCCTGTGCGGTGAAGTGGCACTACCTACACTGGAAAGTCATCCAGAGTTTGATGGGGTACAGCATCCTGAACCGCACATTGTTCTTGTAAAGTGCCTTCTTGGCTGTGTTAAATCTGCCCGGCGCTGAGCCAGGTCTGCCCCAATGCCGTGGTACACACTGATCGAGTGACCCTCCTACTTACAAGACCATGTGTGCCTTGCTTTTTCGCGGTCTTGGTACCGGTGCAGTTTTGCAATGATGGCCTGCGGTTTCCCCGGCTTTGGCCGGAGTGACCTGTGGGCTCTGTCCACTTCTGGGAGCTTGGGGAAGCTTTCCCCGCCAACAAATTTGCCCAATATCTATGCCACATACTCCGTAAGGTTCCTGCCCTGGTTACCCTCCGGTAGACACACAATGCAGAGGCTTTGACAGAATGACCGGTTCACTTGGTCTTTAACCTTCCCCTTTAGCATCCCTTGTGATACCACCAACCTTGCCAACTCCGTCTCCAGTGAGGCGATCTGGTCGCTCTGGTGGGTCGTTACCTCCTCCAGCTCTCTGATCATCGCTTCCTGTGTCTCAAGATACCTCTGCTGATTTGTTCAGTACTGCTTAAAGGTGGACCAGCGCCTGCACTAGCGCCACTTTCCCCGTCGCCATCATTTTGAGCTTGATGGTGTCTTTGAGCACTTGGAGCTCCTATGTTAGGACGTCCATCCATTCATTTAATGGGGGGGTAGCCCGGCATAGGTCCTGGAAGCCCATCCCGTTCAGGTGTCGCCGGATTCTCATTTCCCCATATGTTCACCATCGCCTCAATCTTCCTCTTCAGACTTTTACTGATTCTGCCTCTTTTTGGCTCCTCAGGTTGTTGCCTGACATTTGTCGTTTGTTGAGGTGGTGTTGGAGGAGGGTGGGAGGGCTTTTCCCTGGGTTTACCAGTCTATTTCTGGACTAAAAGTCCCTAAAGGTTTTCAGGAGGAGAGATACTTTTCGTACGTCCACTCAACACAGCCCTGTCACCGGGTGTCCTGCTTTGAAATCTTAAATGCTGAGGAATTTCTCGTAATTTAAATGACATGGCTAAAACTCTCAGCACAAAATGTACTGCTGCAAATACACACGTGCACACACAAAAATAGGTCCAAGAGCATCTTGAAATCTTACCTTGCATTCAGGAAATAACCTAGCAACCCTTAATGCCAGTTTCACGCTGGCAAGAAATAGGCGGCTTACAATTCTGGTGTGAAACATAGATATTTCTGGGTGCTTTCACTATAATGTATTTGGATTTAGTTATGAGATTGAAAAGAAGCTCCCAACTATTTTTGAAGGAACTTCCTATGTCCAGCTTTTGCTGTTTGGTATGTGAGTCATCCTATATTGTATCTTCTCCAGGTAGATCTGGCAGCCTTGTAGCCCCCAGAAGTGGGGTTTGAGCTGCTGGTGGGACTACAAGCAGTCCATGAAGATTTCGAAGTAATGGATGTAATTCTGGGGTGGTAGACTCCAGTGAGGGGGGGTGAGGATGTCAGGGACTTAATACAATTGGATTCATGACCGCGGGGGGCGCTGCTTCTTCTGGGCACGGAGATCCCAAAAAGAGAATGACCCCTGCCAAGTAAAAGCCGTCAACCTGCCTGCTTGGTGTTTACTCCTGCTGTGGGTAAATAGCAGTGGTGATGGAATGAGACACTTAAGTGACCATTAATTGAACACTTAGCCTCAAAAGGCCCAGAGGCAGGCGAGCCAGTCAATGCATTCCTATAAAATGGCAGGCAGGTCAGGGACAGACAGGCAGTCCTGCATTTTATGATCTCCCACTCCCCGGCCTTCAAGTCCTCCAGTAATGAAGTGTAAAATCCAGCCCCATAATTCCATGATCCCTGCAGCAGTTAACACATCCTTGTATTTTATTATGATCCCAGACCCCAACAGTGGTTACGACACTGCACTGAAAGACTCCAGAAAGAATGATTCGCTCCAGGAATGATTGCATAAAGAAATAGGGCTTGGTTATTTAAAAAATAAACTTTATTGTAAATACAATATTAAGCTTTTTAACTTCACACCGAAAAAGAACAGCTTAAGATATATACTTTAAACACAGCTACTCAATTTTCAATTCAACAACATGAAAAGAAACATATATCTCCCAATCTATCTTATTGTGGGAAAATTGTGGATTTAGCAGGCAGATCAGAGGCAACTCCTCTCTCCAAAGTTTCTCCACCAACTGCCTCTCCAATGCTTATAATGCTTGTAGTGATTTGCCTTGGCTGAAGGGAACAACAATTTATACTGCATAAGAAGGTGCTAATTGGTTAGAACGTTCACTCTGGTTGAAGCATTGAGAATGTATCCGGGTATGATTGTCCACCAAGCTTTTTAATTCTAAAAAGTGTAATGCCTGGACAATGCTCCTTTTGCCTACAGAGTACAGGTACATGGTTATGAATATATGTAGCTTCTAGCAATTGCAAGTTTTACTGCATTACTTACATTGCGAGCTTTACTGAATAATAAATTAATTGTTTGTGTAATTCTTAGCACAGTAAGGATTGTTTGTGCTGTCCAATTGTGGAATCACCGCTCACGTTAGACGTTATGCTCTGAGTATTGTAAGCATGGACCGGTTGACTATGGTCAGTACTCTGCCTATTGCAAACAGTCGAAGGGATATGCTGTTCGATAACATCTACCAGACGTTGGTACGTGTGATCTCCATACCTGAAATCACACCACTGAAATTCATCGACCACATTACTTATTTATGTGATAGGCAGTACATAGTTTTTGCTTGACAACAGCAGCCTGTTCGTGAAAAACATCATTGGTGTTGCTACTCCATTGTAGTAGTGCAAAACGGCTAGTTGCTCATTCTGTTGCTCATATTTTTAAGGTACCTTATTCTTTCAGTGTAAGTTGCAATAGACTTGGCACTTTTGAGGTCTGAAAGTGGTGGCATTAGGCTCATCTATGAGTATGTGCAATACACAGTGAGCAATGATCTGATCAGAGTAGCCATTATCCTGCAGAAAGATTTGTGCCCTATTTTGGCGTCAAGCTTGGATTGATTTGGGCCCTCTTTACAAGATTTCCACGAGGCAGTCTTATAGCCTGTAGAGCTGTAGGTATTATAATATGTATATTGACCAGTGAAGGTCAAAAATAATTGGTTAATAATTGTTAATTATTAATAAAAATAAGTTGGGCATTTTCACTCACGAGAATATTATTGCATGCAGGGTTAATAAGCAAGGAAAGTGGCTAATCTGTTGCCATAAATTTGTTTGGATTTAGGCAATGTATCTCATCCTCTTTAATGCCCCATGGGTACTGAGTGAAATGGAATTGAAAGATCACAAAATAGTTGCAAGAAGGCAAATCCATCATTTTTTAAATGTTTGTGTTAAAGTTTTTCATTTTATACAATACAAAATAAACAAATCTGTGTAGACCAGATACAATTTACAAAAGCCCAACAGAATGTGGCGATTAGGGGCTTTTCACAGTAACTTCATTGAAGCCTACTCGTGACAATAAGCGATTTTCATTTCATTTTTCATTTTCACACAGTTTACAAAAGGTGATTGTCATGTATTTACCTTTTTTTATTAGGACACTACGGGCAATTTAGCATGGCCAATCCACCTAACCACCTTTCCACCTTACCCTCTTACGCCTCACCCCACCTTGTTTTAGGTGTTCCTTTGGGTTCTTGGTTCTATTTTGCTTTATTTTCTTCTGCCCGCCCCAGCAGGGCTCTAGGTCTGCAGGTTTTCCTCTCTCTTCCTTTTTCCTGTTGCCTCCTGTGTCGCCCCTCCCTCCCCTCATTCTATTGGCTGTTAGCTTCAGACATTCCTGGAACAACTTGAAAGTGAACCCACAGAAAGCAACGGGCCCTGATGGAGTCCCTGGGCGAGCACTCAGAGCCTGCGCTGACCAGTTGGCGAGTGTATTTGCAGATATCTTCAACACCTCACTTCTCCGCTCTGAGGTCCCCACCTGCTTCAAGAAGACCTCCATAATACCTGTACCAAAGAAGAACAAGGTAGTGTGCCTCAACGACTACCGACCGGTGGCTCTGACGTCTGTTATCATGAAATGCTTCAAGCGGCTAGTCAAGAGACGGATCAACGCCAGCCTCCCAGACAGTCGAGATCGATTGCAGTTCGCCTATCGCTGCAACTGATCCACAGCAGATGCTGTCTCTCTGGCCCTACACTCCAACATCTTGACAACAAGGACACCTACGTCAGACTGCTGTTCATAGGCTACAGCTCCGCCTTCAACACCATTATCCCGACAAGGCTAATAACCAAACTCTTCAATCTTGGACTTGACCCCTCCTGTGCAGCTGGATCCTTGACTTCCTCCCCAAAGACCGTAATCTGTCAGGATAGGTAACAGCACCTCCTCCACAATATTTCTCAACACCAGGGCCCCACAAGGATGTGTGCTCAGTCCTCTACTGTACTGCCTATATACACAGACTGTGTGGCAAGATTTAACTCCAATTCATAGAATTCATAGAGGGGGATGTAAAAGGGGTGGAGGAGTTGTGCTACTGGTTTGGGAGAATATCACAGCTGTACTGCAGGAGGACACCTCAGAGGACAGCAAGGCTATAGGGTAGAGATCAGGAATAAGAAGGGTGCAGTCACAATGTTGGAAGTTTACTACAGGCCTCCCAACAGCCAGCGGGAGATAGAGGAACAGATAGGTAGACAGATTTTGGAAAGGAGTAAAAGCAACAGGGTTGTTGTGATGGGAGACTTTAACTTTCCCAATATTGACTGGGACTCGCTTAGTGCTTGTGGTTGGACGGGGCAGAGTTTGTAAGGAGCATCCAGGAGGGCTTCTTAAAACAATATGTAGATAATCCAACTAGGGAAGGGGCTTTACTGGACCTGGTATTGGTGAATGAGCCCAGCCAGGTGGTAGAAGTTTCAGTAGGGGAGCATTTCGGGAACAGTGACCACAATTCAGTAAGTTTTAAAGTGCTGGTGGACAAGGATAAGAGTGGTCCTAGGGTGAATGTGCTAAATTGGGGGAAGGCTAATTATAACAATATTAGGCAGGAACTGAAGAACCTAGATTGGGGGGGCAGATGTTTGAGGGTAAATCAACATCTGACATATGGGAGGCTTTCAAATGTCAGTTTAAAGGAACTCAGGAACGGCATGTTCCTGTGAGGAAGAAGGATAAATATGGCAAATTTCGGGAGCCTTGGATAACGAGAGAGATTGTAGGCCTCGTCAAAAAGATAAAGGAGACATTTGTTAGGGCTAGAAGGCTGTGATCAGACTAAACCTGTGTGCAATCTAAGGAAAGTAGGAAGGAACTTAAGCAAGGAGTCAGGAGGGCTAAAAGGGGTCACAGTCTTTGGAAAATAGGGGTAAGGAAAATCCCACGGCTTGTTACACGGACATAAAAAGCAAGAGGGTAGCCAGGGAAAAGGTTGGCCCACTGAAGGACAGGGGAAGAAATCTATGTGTGGAGCCAGAGGATATGGGCGAGGTACTAAATGAATACCTTGCATCAGTATTCACCAAAGAGATGGAATTGGTGGATGTTGAGTCTGTAGAAGGGTGTGTAGATAGTCTGGGCCACATTGAGTTCCAAAAATACGAGGTGTTGGGCGTCTTGAAAGATATTAATGTGGATAAGTCCCCAGGGCCTGATGGGATCTACCCCAGAATACTGAAGGAGGCAAAGAGGAAATTGCTGAGGCCTTGGCAGAAATCTTTGGATCCTCACTGTCTTCAGGTGATGTCCTGGAGGACTGGAGAATAGCCAATGTTGTTCCTTTTTTAGGAAGGGTAGCATGTATAATCCAGGGAACTACAGGCATCAGTGGTAGGGAAATTACTGGAGAGAATTCTTCGAGACAGGATCTACTCCAATTTGGAAGCAAGTGGACGTATTCGCAAGAGGCAGCATGGTTTTGTGAAGGGGGAGGTTGTGTCTCACTAACTTAATAGAGTTTTTCGAGGAGGTCACAAAGATGATTGATGCAGGTAGGGCAGTGGATGTTGTCTATATGGACTTCAGTAAGGCCTTTGACAAGGTCCCTCATGGCAGACTGGTACAAAAGGTGAAGTCACACAGGATCAGAGGTGAGCTGGCAAGATGGATACAGAACTGGCTAGGTCATAGAAGGCAGAGAGTAGCAATGGAAGGGTGCTTTTCTAATTGGAGGGCTGTGACTAGTGGTGTTCCTCAGGGATCAGTGCTGGTACCTTTGCTGTTCGTAGTATATATGAATGAGGAAAATGTAACTGGTCTAATTAGTAAGTTTGGGGACGACACAAAGTTTGGTGGAATTGCGGATAGCGATGAGGACTGTCAGAGGATACAGCAGGATTTTGATCATTTGGAGACTTGGGCGGAGAGATGGCAGATGGAGTTTAATCCGGACAAATGTGAGGTATTGCATTTTGGAAGGTCTAATACAGGTAGGGAATATACAGTGAATGGTAGAACCTTCAAGAGTATTGACAGTCAGAGAGATCTAGATGTACAGATCCACAGATCACTGAAAGCGGCAACACGGGTGGAGAAGGTAGTCACGAAGGCATACGACAGCTTGCCTTCATTGGCCGGGGCATTGAGTATAAAAATTGGCAAGTCATGTTGCAACTGGATAGAACCTTAGTTAGGCCACACTTGGAGTGTAGTGTTCAATTCTGGTCGCCACACTACCAGAAGGATTTGGTGGTTTTAGAGAGGGTGCAGAAGAGATTTACCAGGATGTTGCCTGTCATGAAGGAATTAGCTATGAGGAGCAGTTGAATAAACTTGGTTTGTTCGCACTAGAACAACGGAGGTTGAGGAGCGACCTGATCGAGGTCTGCAAAATTATAAGGGCATAGACAGAGTGGATAGTCAGAGACTTTTTCCCAGGGTAGAGGGGTCAATTACTGGGGGGGCATAGGTTTAAGGTGCGAGGGGCAAAGTTTAGAGGAGATGTATGAGGCAGTTTTTTACATAGAGGGTAGTGGGTGTCTGGAACTCACTGTTGGAGGAGGTGGTGGAAGCAGGGACGATAGTGACGTTTAAGGGGCATTTTGACAAATACATTAATAGGATGGGAATAGAGGGATACAGACCTCGGAATTGTAGATGATTTTAGTTTAGACAGGCAGCAGGCTTGGAGGGCCGAAGGGCCTGTTCCTGTGATGCACTTTACTTTGTTCTTTGTTGTTCTTTGAATTTACCGTGCAGAAGGAGGCCATTTGTCCCATCGTGTCTGCACTGGTTCTTGGAAAGAGCGCCATGCTTAAGCCCATGCTTCCACCTTATTCCCATATCCCGGTAACCCCACCTAACCTTTTTGGACGCTAAGGACAATTTATCATGGCCAATCCACCTAACCAGCACATTTTTGGACTGTGGGAGAAAACCTGAGTACCCAGAGAAAACCGGAGAAAAATTTGATCCGTAAGTTTGCAGATGATACGACTGTGGTGGGCTGTATCTCAAACACGACGAATCAGACTACAGAAGGGAGGATGATCACTTGGTTGCATGGTGTACTGAAAACAACCTCTTTCAAAATGTCGGCAAGAGCAAGGAACTGATCATCAACTTCAGGAAGCGTAGCACGACACACATCCCTGTCTACACCAATGGCTCCGAAGTGGAGATGGTCGGTGCCTTTAAGTTCCTGGGAGTCACCATCACCAATAGTCTGTCCTGGTCCACTCACGTTGATGCAACAATCAAGAAAGTTCAACAATGTCGCTACAACC
Organism: Scyliorhinus canicula; assembly: GCF_902713615.1. Classification (NCBI taxonomy): domain Eukaryota; kingdom Metazoa; phylum Chordata; class Chondrichthyes; order Carcharhiniformes; family Scyliorhinidae; genus Scyliorhinus; species Scyliorhinus canicula. Next base: position 135,687,669 of record NC_052154.1, read on the forward strand.
TAAGGAAGCTGAAGAAATTTGGCATGTCTGCATTGACTCTCTCAAACTTCTACAGATGTGCCATAGAGAGCATCCTATCCGGCTGCATCACATCTTGGTATGGCAACCGCTCGGCCCAAGGTTGCAAGAAACTGCAGTGTGTGGTGAACTTAGCCCAACGCATCACACAACTTGCTACCCTCCCATTGATTCAGTCTACACCTCCCGCTGCCTCAGGCAGGTAGACAGCATTGTCAGAGACCCCTTCCACCCCAGCTTTGCCCTCTTCCAGACCCTTCCATCAGGTAGAAGAAACAGAAGTCTGAAGACCCGCACATCCAGACATAGGAATAGCTTCTTCCCCACAGTTACTGGACTCCTCAAGGACTCCCCTTGGACTGATCTGTTCCCTATAAGAACACTATTCACAACGCCCTACGTAGCTCTTGCCCGTGTGTTCCTTGTTGTCCATTGTTCCGCATTGTAACCAATCACTATTTGTTGATGTACCATTTGTCAATCTGCCATTTGTCAACATACTCTGTCAGTTATTCTTTTCTCTGCTAAGTACGCACTGTATACGTTCCCTTGACTGCAGAAAAATACTTTTCACTGTACTTCGGTACATGTGACAATAAATATCAATCAATCAGTTTGTGAATGGCCTCCACACTTTGTGGAAGGTCTCATCTGACCCTCGAATGGCGAATTTGATTTTCTCCAGGTGACAAATTCCGATAAGTCTGCCAGCCAGTGATGTACCATCAATTGGACGCGAGACACGATGAAGATTCAAACTGTGGCTTTAATCAGCTAGTTGTTAGCCCGGTGGCCGACTACAAAGAAAGGCCGACCGCCGGGAACCCTGGGTACTTATACCCCGCCTCGGAGGCGGGATCTACTTGCCTCTCAACCAACTGGTGAGCAGTCACATGACTAGTCCCAGCCAATCAGGCGAGAGGCACATGACCAGCCAGAGCCAATGGGAAACCAATGCTCTGCACCAATGGCAGTGCTCCCACTCATAACACCACATTCACCCCTTGTGGAGAAAGAAGGCGGGGGGGGGTGGTGTAAGGGGAAGAGAGAGAGGGGGAGTCCGAGGACTGGTGGTATGAGTAGAGCCAATCGAGAAGATGTGGGCTGCCCACTTGCTCATGGCAAAATAAACAATACTAAATACTACATTAGAATGCAAAAGAAATTACAATAGAGTCCAATAAAGTCCCGTGGTTGCATCAAATGGACACGATCAGCCTGTCGGGTGCCCGTGATGTTCTGGTGGACCGTCACAGTGGAGCCGGTGACGTTGGGCCGATGGTCTTCCTTGCCTCCGGGAGCGTCGGTCATAGATGTGTCTCCGTACCCCGGGCCGGTGGTGGAGACGTTGTAATCGGGGAAGAGGGGGTAATATGCGCTGGGTCATGGGGGCGCGGGGGGGTATTGGGGTTGGGGGGGCGGTGTTGATGGAAGAGGAGAAGGCCGCACGCCGGCGGGTGCCAGGTCCCGAAGCGAGACCGTATCCTGCCGACCGTCGGGATACTCCACGTATGCAAACTGCGGGTTGGCGTGGAGTAGCTGAACTCGCTCAACCAACGGGTCGGACTTGTGCACCCGCACATGCTTCCGGAGCAAGATGGGCGGGTGCCAGGTCCCGAAGCGAGACCGTATCCTGCCGACCGTCGGGATACTCCACGTATGCAAACTGCGGGTTGGCGTGGAGTAGCTGAACTCGCTCAACCAACGGGTTGGACTTGTGCACCCGCACATGCTTCCGGAGCAAGATGGGCCTGGGAGTAGCTAGCCAGGTCGGGAGAGGGGATCCTGAGGACGACTTCCTAGGGAAAACAAGAAGACATTCATGAGGTGTTTGATTAGTGGTAGTACAGAGGAGAGACCGGATTGAATGAAGGGCGTCGGGGATGACCTCTTGCCAACGTGGGATAGGGAGATCTCTGGACCGTAGGGCCAGCAGGATGGTCTTCCAAATGGTGCCATTCTCCTGCTCAACCTGACCGTTACCCCAGGGGTTATAACTGGTCGTCCTACTAGAGGCTATGCCCCTGCTGAGCAGGAATTGACGCAGTTCGTCACTCATAAAGGAGGATCCCCGGTCGCTGTGGATGTACACGGGGTAACCGAACAGGGAGAAGATGGATAGGAGGGCCTTTATGACGGTTGTTGTGGTCATGTTGGGACAGGGAATGGCGAAAGGGAAGTGGGAGTACTCATCAATAACACTCAAGAAATATGTGTTACGGTTGTTGGAGGGGAGGGGACCCTTGAAGTCTATACTGAGACGTTCAAAGGGGCGGGATGCCTTGATCAGATGCGTTCGTTCGGGGCGGTAGAAGTGCGGTTTTCACTCGGCGCAGACATGGCAGTCCCTGGTGACGGTCCTGACTTCCTCAACGGATTAGGGCAGGTTGCGGGTCTTAATAAAGTGGTAAAAACGGGTGACCCCTGGATGGCAGAGGTCCGTGTGGAGGGAGTGGAGGCGGTCAGTCTGCGCGCTGGCGCAGGTACCGCGGGATAGGGCATTGGGAGGTTTGTGGAGCTTACCAGGACGATACAAGATATCGTAGTTGTACGTGGACAACTCGATCTGCCACTGCAAGATCTTGTCGTTCTTGATCTTGCCCCCTCTGTGCATTATCGAACATGAAAGCCACTGACCGTTGGTCTGTGAGGAGGGCAAACCTCCTGCCAGCCAGATAATGCCTCCAATATCGCACAGCTTCGACTATGGCCTGTGCCTCCTTTTCCACCGAGGAGTGGCGGATTTCGGAAGCATGGAGGGTTCGTGAGAAGAAGGCCACGGGTCTGCCCGCTTGGTTCAGGGTGGCCGCCAGAGCTACGTCAGACGCGTCGCTCTCGACCTGGAATGGGAGGGACTCGTCGATAGCATGCATCGTGGCCTTTGCGATATCCGCTTTGATGCGGCTAAAGGCCTGGCGGGCCTCCATCGACAGGGGAAAGGAGGTGGACTGGATGAGGGGCGGGCTTTGTCGGCGTAGTGGGGGACCCATTGGGCGTAATAGGAGAAAATTTCCAGGCAGCGTTTGAGGGCTTTGAGGGAGTTGGGGAGAGGGAGTTCCATCAGGGGGCGCATGCGTTCGGGGTCGGGGCCTATCACTCCGTTACGCACTACGTAGCCGAGGATGGCTAGACGGTCGGTGCTAAACACGCACTTATCCTTATTGTCGGTTAAATTAAGGAGTTTCGCGGTTCGGAGGAATTTTTGAAGGTTGATGTCATGGTCCTGCTGGTCGTGGCCGCAGATGGTGACGTTATCGAGGTACGGGAAGATAGCCCGTAATCCGTGCTTGTCGACCATTTTGTCCATCTCCCGTTGGAAGAACGAGACCCCATTTGTGACACCGAATGGAACCCTGAGGAAGTGGTAGAGGCGCCCATCTGCCTCAAACGCGGTGTACTTGCGGTCACTCGCGCGGATGGAGAGCTGGTGGTAGGCGGACATAAGATCCACCGTGGAAAAGACTGTGTTTCGCGATCCTGTTAACCAGGTCGGAAATATGGGGGAGAGTTTACGCGTCCAGCTGCGTAAACCTGTTGATGGTCTGACTGTAATCAATGACCATCCGGTTTTTCTCCCCAGTCCGAACTACCAGCACTTGGGCTCGCCAGGGACGGTTGCTGGCCTCGATAACTCCTTCCTTAATGAGCCTATGGACCTCGGACCCGATGAAGGTCCTGTCCTGAGCACTGTATCGTCTGCTCCGAGTGGCGACAGGTTTACAATCTGGGGTGAGATTAGCAAACAAGGAAGGGGGGTCCACTTTGAGGGACGCGAGGCTGCAGACAGTAAGGGGGGGAGTAGGGCCACCGAATTGCACTGGAAATCCAGGCCCAAGAGTGCCGGAGCGCATAGACGGGGGAGAATGAGGAGTTTGAGGTTTTTGAAAACCCTCCCCTGGACCGTGAGGTCTGCTATGCAGCACCCGGTGATTTGGACGGAGTGCGAACCCGAGGCCAATTCGATCTTATGCTTAACTGGGTGGATGGGGAGCGTGCAGCGTCTTACTGTGTCTGGGTGGACGAAACTTTCCGTGCTCCCGGAGTCCAGTAGGCATTTCGCCTTATGTTCGTTGAGCTGGATCGTTGTCGTAGTGTTGGCGAACGTGCGTGGTCGCGACTGGTCGAGTGTGATGGAAGCAAGTCGTGGCGAGAGTTCCAGGTCATCCTCAGTGGCAGAGTAATTGCTGGCAGGGCCTTCCGTGTTGGCCCAAGATGGCGGCGCCCAGGACCCGCACGCGGCGTCCGGGACCCAAGATGGCGGCGCCCGTGGGAACCTCGTGGCAGCTGGGGGAAGTGTCAGCGGCGTCTGCGGGCCGGTCGGGGCAGCGTGGGTCGGGAGGACCATGGGTCTGTTGTGGGGGCCGGGAGGCGGGCCGGAGAGGTCGGTGCGCGGCACGGGGCCAGTGAGGGGGGGGGCGATCCGCGGTCGCTGCGCGGAACAGCAGCGACCGACTTGGTCTGGCAGACCACCGCGTAGTGGCCTTTCTTCCCGCAGTTCTTACAGAGCGGAGCAGGCCGGGCAGCGCGGGCGGGGGTGTTTGGAGAGGCCATAAAAATAGCAGCGGGGCCCCGATAGCTTGTCGGAGCATCCCGCAGCGCAGGCCCTGGGGGGGGGGGGGGGGGGGGGGGGGGGTCGGGTTCAACGGAGGACGGGGGTGGTGCATGCCATGAAGTCCAGGGGGTTGCTGCGCGGCCGTGGGCGTATGCGCGGACGTTCAGGTTGGCAGCCTCCAGGGAGGTTGCAAGGGTCCGTGCCTCAGCTAGGCTGAGGGCGTTCTTCTCCAGCAATCGTTGGCGGATAGAGGAGAATTGCATGCCGGCAACATAAGCATCTCTAATTAAACGTTCCATGTGCTCAGTCGCAGAAACTTGGGGACAGGCGCACATTCTCCCTAGAGCCGTGAGGGCCTGGTAGAACTCGTCAAGTGACTCACCAGGGATCTGTTGTCTAGTCGTCAGGAGATTCTGTGCGTATACTTTGTTGACCGGCCGGAGAAAGTGTCCTTTCAGGATATACATAGCCGCGTCATAATCACTTTCGTCCTCAATCATTGAATATACCGCCGTGCGCACGCACGAGTGGAGGATGTGGAGTTTCTGCTCCTTGGTGGGCTTGCTGGCTGCAGTTGTCAGGTAACTGTTGAAACACGCCTGCCAATGTTTAAAGATTGCAGGCGCATTTGAGGCATGCGGGCTGGTGCGGAGGCAGTCAGGCTCGATGCGTAGCTCCATTCCAAAATTCTAGCTGATTAAATTAATGTACCATCAATTGGACGCCCCCAGGGTATTAGTACCCCTCTGGTCCAGGTGTAGACCATCCCATTTGTGGAGGTCCCACCTACCCCAGAATGAGCCCCATTTGTCCAGGAATCTGAAACCCTCCCTCCTGCACCATCCCTGCAGCCATGTGTTCAACTGCTCTCTCTCCCTATTCCTCGACTCGCTAGCACATGGGAAGGGTAACCACCCAGAGATAATAACTGTTTGTTCTAGCTCTAAGTTTCCACCCTAGCTCCCTGAATTCCTGCCTTACATCCCTATCCCTTTTCCTACCTATGTCGTTGGTACCTATGTGGACCACGACTTGGGGCTGCTCCCCCCCCCTTAAGGATCCCGAAAACACGATCCGAGACATCGCGGACCCTGGCATCTGGGAGGCAACACACCAACCGCGAGTCTCTCTCGTTCCCACAGAATCTCCTATCTATCCCCCTAACTATGGAGTCTCCAATGACTAATGTTCTTTTCCTTTCCCCCCTTCCCTTCTAAGCAACAGGGACAGGCTCTGTGCCAGAGACCTGTACCCCATGGCTGACCCCTGGTAAGTCCCCTCCCCCAACAGTATCCAAAGCGGTATACCTGTTACTAAGGGGAACGACCACAGAGGATCCCTGTACTGACTGCTTACCCCCAGCCCCTCTCACCGTCACCCATTTATCTTTATTCTTTGGCGTAACTACCTCCCTGAAGCTTCTATCTATGACCCCCTCTGCCTCCCGAATGATCCGAAATTCATCCAGCTCGAGCTCGAGTTCCCTAACACGGTTTTTGTGGAGCTGGAGTTGGGTGCACGTCCCACAGATGAAATCAGCAGGGACACTGACGGCGTCCCTCACCTCAAACATTCTGCAGGAGGGGCATTGTACTGCCTTCCCTGCCATCTCCTTCTAGATAAAAACAAGAAAAAGAAAGGAAGAGCTTACCTGATATTCCCTGAACCCCTTAGGTTAGAGTAGGTGGAAGGGTGGGGGACACTGCAAGTGTAGTGTCTCGGGTTTAGCAACCGCCCAACCTGTATACAGGTACTCACCTTCCCGACAGGCCCCTAATCTGCACATCTTTAGGTTGTGGGAGTGAAACTCACACAGACATGGGGAGAATGTGCAAACTCCACACAGACATTATGCAGGGACGGGATCGAACCTGTGTGCTCGGCGCCATAGGCAGCAGTGCTAACCACTGCATCACTGTGCCGCCCAGCATCATGTAATACATGTTCACACCCTAATACAAAAGCAAGCACATTTTTAAAGTTAAACAATTTAATGATCAACATACTTACACCTATGTTCTGACTTTCCTCTGTTTCCAGGAATTGTAGCCTGTAATTGGGTTGTTATTCTAAGCGTCTGCATAACAGTAATGTGCGTCTTCGACAGAACGGGCAGAACGTTTGTGAAACTTCGTGCGACAAAGCGGCGTCAACGCAACCTCAGAACCTATAATTTACGGTAAGTATGGATGGTTCTTCATTTACTGACTTACTACCTTGTGATGCAGCACTGGAAACTGGGTATAAAAAGTAATATTATTTTTGTAGAAGGAAAAGGGTAATGTCAGCACCAAACATATTTGTAAGCTACCCTGCTGTAATTTACTCGCTTCCAACGTTACAAAACCACATTACTTTCCCACTGGGGGTTTTTCTACATTGTAGCCACAGCAGATCAAAGTGAATCACTGGGTGTGAAGCAATTTGAGGTTAGTTCTGTGGGACTGATGAGGTGATTTGTAAATACAAGTTCTCTGTTTTTTGTGATCTTTAAAGTTAGACATTTTCCTCAAATTTTGCCAAGTTCTGTTTTCTAGAACTGAATATTCTGGAACACAGTCGAACATTCAGAATGTGAGTGTTTGCTCTCGAGCAGGGATCTCCAAACCTTGGCTCATGATTGCATCGCACGCTCACACAATTTCTATTTACCTGTGTCAAAGAAGAGTCATATTAGCCTCAAAATGTTCGCTCTGCTTTTCTCTTCACAGATGCTGCCAGACCTTCTGAGTTTTTACAACAGTTTCTGTTTTTATTTCAGATCTCAAGCAACCATAGTATTTTGTTTTTTTATTTTTTTGGTCCCACTTCGCTGCGAGGGGAGGGAATGAGCTCCAAAGCAGCATCAGAGCCTGCCATGATAGCACACAAGGTTTTTTTTTCTGTTCCCAGTTTGCTGAGATGGGAAGGTAGAGTACCTTCAAGTGACCCCTTGCACGGCACGGTCACATCAATCAATGGGAAACCCAATTGGAAGATTAGTGAATGGGTAAAGGAGGTCACATGGAGGGTTGGAGTGAGATGGTGGGGTAGGAAGGAGTCTGTTTGCAGAAAGATCGAAAATTTCTCATTGGCATGGTGCTTCTCTAATCAAGACCTGAACAATTGGTTAGTGAGTACAGAAGAAAACATTTTCACAAAATAATTGAAAAATTCAAATTTTTGCAACCTTTAATAATTAAATATTCAATGTTACTAAGCTTCTTTGACCCATGGGCTCATGCCCATTTTGAAGTTTGGGAAGTAATGCAATAGGGTCTGAAAGATTCTAACCTGTTTAATGCATTGACACGTGCATTTATGCATATAGGAAATATGCACTTGCCAGAAATATGCAAATGATAAAATAGCAGCAGACAGTCTGGCCCAAGAAATCTGCCACCCTAACAGTAACCCATCCCCCAGCATCAAACTGTTTGCCTACGGTTGAATGACAAAATTCTCTTTGAACATTTTTGTGCTGAATTTACAATTACATCATAAGATGGCTTTTGCAATTTTGAGTTAAAATTTATGATGCTTATTTTTGCTTCAGAATTTGTGGACGACCTTAAAAAAACTGTCTGCGCAGAGTCTGCACGTTCTTATCTTGTCTGGGTTTCCTCCGGGTGCTCCGGTTTCCTCCCACAAGCCCCGAAAGACTTTTCTGAGAAAAGATAATGCAGGATATTAAATTATTCAAATCAATAAGGCTGCAGGGGGTCAACCTTGGATATTTCATTTGCTGCAGGATAAGTGGCAATAGGTTATATATATTGAGCACCTTTAAGATAGAAAAATAACCCAAATGAGTTACTAGAGCAGTATCAAAAACATGGATACCCAGACACTGGAAGCGATATTAGGAGATGTGACCGAAATTTTGTTTGAGTGGATTTACGGATATTCTTGAAGGATGAGAGGGAGATGTAGGGGGGTTTAGAAGTTCAGACTCTAGACTAGATCCTTTGGATGCTTTGGGGCAAGGAGTGAAACCTTTGCTGGATGTGTTTAGATTGTGCAACCAAGCGAGGGAAATGTTCCCTTCTCTCTATTGAACATGCTAAGTCATTTTGGGATATCATTCCATGGACGCTGAATGTCCACTGTTGCCTCGCCAAAGAGTAATTCTTCAGGCCATGAGACCAAACAGTGGGCATTAGCCATCATCAGTTGAAAATTGTTAAGAGTGGAATTACAGAAAAATGTTACTTTCTCTATCCCTGGGACACTGCAATTAATTATTTGCTCTGGTTGAGGCTGGTTTAGATGAGAATCGAAACTTGGATCTTCCTGGTGTTGTACCTCAGTAAGTAGTCTGTTTATTGGTCATTGAAACAGTAAGCTTGAATGAATCCTTTTATCTGGTCTGTTTTCAAAAGATGCAATAAATCAATTAGACAGTTAACAACGATACAGTGGGTTTCTGCCATAATGTTTGCCTCCGCTTTTCTCTCTGTAGATGGAGCAATTAAAGTTAATTGGAAAAAATTCAATCAATGTTTCTGACTTTAGTTGTACGCACAGAATTAAGGGCTGAATTGGAAAAATAACAGCTAGTTTCACCCAAGGTTCAATTGGTAAACACACCAGGAAAGCTTCGGGATCAATCCATGGTCTGCACTGAGTTTACTAATCTCTGTTCAGATGTTGCAGTTGGCTCTTGCAACACAGGAGTCAGTTTAAAGCCAAAACTGGTTTTAACTCCTGCTGTCTGTCAATGACTTGTACTGAAAATAGTATCTGTGTCAGCACCAGAAGAAGACTGGGGCAGGTTGGGAAATTATACTGATGTCCCTGTGAGATGATCCACTGGCATTAGTCACCCTCCAAAGACTCTTACAGTCTAAATTTGTGTTTGATGAATGGGGACTTGGGTGAAGTATCAGAAAGTGGTCAATGCTTGAAACATATCCCAGTATTAGTCAGTACTTTTGAGAATGGGGAGAGCAAAAGCTGGGAAATTATTAAAAGAGCCATCAGTATTGTTCCCATTATTGATTTGTACAAATCTCTCATTATTTCTATAAGGGCACCTTCTGAAGATAAAATGCAAGTCGTGCATTATAGGAACTATTCAAGGCTGGCTCTGGTGAGCCTCTACCAGAATCTCTGCAGAAACTTTATCATATTTGTTGAATAATTTAGAAATTACTTGCAGCCCAGAAGCATGCATCACTATTTCCTCAAATGCCGACTTAGAAACTTGCAAAAGTTGACCAGCAACTTATAAACATTGACAGACCAAAAATGTACAGCAGAAAGAATGTATATTTATAAAATGCATTTCATATCATCAAGGGAATTATTTTTCTTAAAAAAAGCATTTTATTAAGGCATTTGTAATTCTTTAACAACAATTTCGAAAGCAAACATAACACAGTAAATAACACCCCCCGACCAACAACCACACCCAGCCAACATGGCTTACACACACAGCTCCCCAGTCCACCTCCCAGTCCCCCTCCTCCACTCATTGATCCCGCCCTAACTATCTCCCCCTACCCGCCTCCCTCCCTAACACCCCCCCCCCCCCCCCCCCCCCACCTCTATCGTATCTGCTGACAGCTTAATTTTCTAAAGGAAGTCGATAAACGGTTGCCACCTCCGGGCGAACCCTAACGCTGAACCTCTCAGGGTGAACTTAATCTTCTCAAGCCTGAGAATCCCAGCCGTGTCACTCACCCAAACCCCCGATTCTGGAGGCTCCGAGTCACTCCACGCCAATATGATATGTCTCGGTCTACCAAGGAGGCAAAGGCCAAAACGGCAGCCTCTATCCCCCTGGACTTCCGGATCTTATGACACACCAAAAATCGCCACCTCTGGACTCGGTGCCACCCTTGTCTTTAATAGCGTAGACATGACATCGGCAAATCCTTGCCAGAATCCCCTAAACTTCGGACATGCCCAGAACATGTGGACATGTTTTGTGCGTCCACCCTCGCCTGCCCTCCACCCCTTCAAAGAACCTGCTCATACTGGCCGCAGTCATATGCGCCCTGTGGGCTACCATAAATTGTATCAGGCTGAGCCTGGCACACGGCGAGGACGTGTTAACCCTACTCGAGGTATCCTCTCACAATCCAGCCTCTTAATTCCTTGCCCAACTCATCCTCCCATTTACGCTTTACCTCCTCTATCTGGGTTCCCTCCCACTCCATTTGCTCTTTATAAATTTCCAAGACCTTCCCCTCCCCCACTCCCGTTTTCAAAATTACCCTGTCCTGTATCTCTGGGGGGGGGGGGGGGGTAGAAGCGGAAAGGTCAAAACCTGCCTCCGTACAATGTCCCTCACCTGCTGATACCGGAACTCGTTCCCACCTGGCAGCTCAAACTCCTCCAAGTCCTCTAAGAACGGAAAGCTGTCATCAATGAACAAGTCCACGAACGGCTCAATCTGGAATAGGTCATCCGCATATAGCAAGACTCTGAGCCCCCCCACCCCCCAGAATATCCCCTGCCAGTTCTTTGACAGCCTGAGCGCTCTTGCCAGTGGCTCTATGGCCAAGGCAAACAGCAGTGAGGAGAGTGGACACCCTGCCTCGTCCCCGGTGTAGCCTGAAATAATCCAAACTCACTCAGTTCATCCGCACGCTCGCCACCGATGTCTGGTACAGCAACCGGACGCAGTCCACAAAACCCTGCCCAAACCACTCCAGGACTTCCCACAGATACTCCCACTCCACCCGATCAAAGGCCTTCTCATGGTGACCACCACCTCGGAGGGCATCATAATCACTACTAAAAGCCTTCTGACGTTGGCCGTTAACTGCCTCCCTTCTACAAATCCCGTCTGGTCTTCCCCGGCACACAATACTCTATTCTCAAAGCCAAAATCTTGGCCAGCAATTTGGCGTCCACATTCAGAAGGGAGATTGATCTGTATGACCCGCATTGTTCAGGATCTTTCTCGCGCTTCAGGATAAGGGAGATCGAGGCCTGTGACATCGTTGGGGGATGCTCCCTAGCCTCGTTAAACACCCTTACCAGCAAGGGCGCAGCACCCCTGACAACGTTATGTAAAACTCCACCGTCATCAGGGGAATTCTTTAAGTTGGAGATACTTTTTAAATGCAGCCCCCCCCCCCCTCCCTCTCTCCCCCACTGTGGCATTTCCAGGTAAGTTGAAACTTCTGATGGGCAATTGATCTGCACAGGGAATCATCTGAAGTGCAACTTAAATCCCAAACATCAGATGCTTCTAAATGTCTACCAGCAATAGTTACCCAGAAAAAGTAAGAAAATTGGAAATTTTTTTAACCACTTTTAGCTCCTGGGTAACAATTTTATTGAACTCCGCTCCCCCTACCACGCAAACATCTACATTCCTCTCACCCCCGACTCACCCTCATGAATTAAGTTAACAGTGTAATAGGTCATAGACCTATCAGAATTTAGGGTGCAGGTTTACCCTACATAATTAATTTAGAATTCACAGGTGAAAATCTAAAGTATACAAAACAATGGTTTGCAGCACTGGTAAATTTAGAATTTATTGAAGGGAAATGCAAGCACTGAACGCAATAAATATATCCTCTGAAGGAGCCTCCGGATGAGTTCAGATTTGGATATTTTATTTGATATGTTTTCTTGCACACTATCTTTTAAGTTAAAAATGATTTCTCACAGAGGGATCACATGTATGAAAATATAGGACTTTTTAATGACTTCAATATACCATTGTCGGATTCAGGAAATCTAACCTCAGATATATCATGCTGATTTACAAACAGAAATCTATTCTCCCACATACCCACTAAATCTGAATAGTTTTGCATTCTAATTTCACAAGACAAAACAGACTCACAAATCAGAGCCAGTCCAGTCCTTGATTGCATGGCAACTCTGAAGCAGGCACACAATTACATGAATTGCGGATAAGCCAATTTAGCAATTTTAATTAGTTTTATTTTTAATTATCCTCAGAAGGGATAAGCGTGAGCTTATTCCATTGAAACAAAACCTTAAGACACCCTAGTTCTCATGAATGGTCACACATGGATACGAACATTTAGATGCTGATCAACCAGTTGAAATTTTCAGATATATTATAAGACTAAAAATTACTGTTCACATCGGTATCAGGTGAATGCTTGACACATGATTTCTCTGTCTGCTAATTAAACACAGCAATTTAACTACCTTGAAATGTTTTCGAAATAATGAGAGACTAGGATCTGTGAAGGAACAAATAGATTTAACTGTTCTTTTTTTTAAATATTTTTATTCTCCCGAATGTACACCCAACAACAATCAATAACCAACAACAAATATCTCAAACCCCATAACAGTAACAACGATCCCATCCTCCCACCATGCCCAGACATCAACCCGCATGTTAACATAAACAAATGACAAAGAAAAAAAGGAATCAGGGATTACCCATAGCCATCTTCAACATACATAGCCCCCAACCCACCCTCCCCCCCCCCCCCCCCCCCCCTCCAACTAATGTTCGATGTTATCCAGTTCTTGAAAGTGCATAATAAATAGTGCCCATGACTTGTAGAACCCCTCCGAGCCTCCCCTCAGTTCGAACTTAACCTTCTCAAGGGTCAAGTATTCCAACAGGTCCCCTCGCCATGCCAGGGCACAGGGTGGAGAGGCCGCTCTCTATCCCAGCAGGATCCGCCTTCGAGCGATCAACGAGACAAAGGCTATGATATCTGCCTCCGCACCCATTTCCAACCCTGGCTGATTGACACCCCGAATATGGCCTCCCGGAGACCCGGGTCCAGTTTCACGCGCACTACCTTGGAAATTACCCTAAACACCTCCTTCCAGTACTCCCCAAGCTTTGGACAGGACCAAAACATATGAACGTGATTAGCGGGGCCCCCCCGCACGTTCACACACATCTTCTACCCCTTCAAAGAATCGGCTCATCCTTGCCCTCGTGAGGTGTGCCCTGTACACCACCTTCAGCTGTATCAGCCCCAACCTCGCACACGGGGTGGAGGGATTCACTCTCCGGAGCACCTCACACCAGACCCCCTCCTCTATAACCTCTCCCAATTCTTCCTCCCACTTCGCTTTGATCCCCTCCAGTGGTGCCTTATCCTTTTCCAACATAGCTCCGTCTACCCCTTCTCCAGTCCACTTGCCGCCAGCACCTCTTCCAACAACGTGGAGGCTGGTTCCTCCGGGAAGCTCTGTATCTCCTTCCTGGCAAAGTCCCGAACCTGCATATACCTAAACATGTCTCCCTGCTCCAGCCCATACTTCGCTTCCAGCTCCATCAATCCTGCAAATCAACCCCGAAGAAACAAATCTTTTAGAGCCTTAATCCCCTTCTCTTCCCATTTCCGAAAGCTTCCGTCACAGCAGGGTAGCATGGTGGTTAGCATAAATGCTTCACAGCTCCAGGGTCCCAGGTTCGATTCCCGGCTGGGTCACTGTCTGTGTGGAGTCTGCACGTCCTCCCCCTGTGTGCGTGGGTTTCCTCCGGGTGCTCCGGTTTCCTCCCACAGTCCAAAGATGTGCGGGTTAGGTGGATTGGCCATGCTAAATTGCCCGTAGTGTCCTAATAAAAGTAAGGTTAGGGGTGTTGTTGGGTTACGGGTATAGGGTGGATACGTGGGTTTGAGTAGGGTGATCATGGCTCGGCACAACATTGAGGGCCGAAGGGCCTGTTCTGTGCTGTACTGTTCTATGTTCTACCTCCCTGGCTCAAATCTGTGCTTCTCCCAGATCGGCATTTCCCTCGACCCTGTCGCCAACCCAAAGTGTTGCCGAAACTGCCTCCAGATTTTCAATGAAGCTATTACTACCAGACTCCGAGTATTTCCCCGCACCCATCCTGCACAAACTCTCTTCTATTCTGTCCCGCTGGGAATCAATCCCTCGGACCCAGCTCCGCACTTTCTCCACATTCGCCGCCCAGTAATAGTACATCAGGTTCGGGAGACCCAAACCCCCTGCCTGCCTTCCCCTCTGTAGCAGCACCTTCCCCACTCTGGCCACCTCCCCATATGAACAAGGTAATCCTCCCCTCAATCTCCCTGAAAAAAGACTTTAGCAGGAAAATTGGTAGGCATTGAAAAATAAACAGAAATCGCGGCAACACATTCATTTTAACCGCCTGCACCCGACCCGCCAGTGACAGAGGGAGACCATCCCACCTCGCCAGGTCGGCTTTCACTCTCCCCACCAAACTAGTGATGTTGTATCTGCGAAGCCTTCCCCACTCCCGGGCAACCTGCACCCCCAAATACCTAAAGTGAGTCCCTGCCCTACGGAATGGCAGCCCCCCCACCCCTGCCCCCACCCCCGGCTGAGACACCACAAAATACTCACTCTTGTCCAAGTTCAGCTTGTACCCAGAGAAAGACCCAAATACCTGCAGCAACTCCAATATTCCTCCTATCGACGCACTCAGCTCTGACACATACAGCAGCAAGTCGTCGGCATACAAGGACACCCTATGCTCTATCCCCCCCCCCCCTCACTATTCCTTTCTATGCTCCCAAACTTCTTAATGCGATGGCCAACAGCTCAATCGCAAGCGCAAACAGCAGGGGGGACACGGGACATCCCTGCCTCGTCCCACAGTGGAGAGAGAAGTATCTTGAACTGATATTGTTCGTACGGCCACTCGCCTTCGGCTCCTTATATAGTAACTTTACCCAGTTCACAAACTTGGTCCAATCCCAAACCGTTCCAGCACTGCCATCAGCAACCCCCATTCCACCCGATCAAACGCCTTCTCGGCATCCAGTGCCACCACCACCTCTGTTTCCTTCCCTTCCGTTGGTGCCGTAACGACGTTCAAGACCCTCCTAATATTCAAAAACAGCTGCCTCCCTGTCACGAACCCTGTCTGATCCTCACCTATCATATTCAGGAGGCACCCCTCCAGCCTACCCGCCAGTACCTTTGCCAATACCTTTACGTCCACGTTAAGAAGTGAAATGGGCCTATACGACCCACACTCCGTCGGATCCTTATCCTTTTTAAGCAACAGTGAAATCGATGCCTGCCCCAAGGTTTGCGGCTGCACTCCCTTCCCTATCACCTCTTCAAACATCCCTACCATCAGGGGTGCCAACTTATCCTTAAATTTTTTATAATATTCCACCGGAAACCCATCCGGCCCTGCCACCTTCCCCGACTGCATCCTCCCAATCGCATCTTTTATCTCCTGCTCCAGTATTGCTCCTTCTAACGTAGCCTTGTCTCCCTCCCCTAGCCTCGGGTACTCCAACCCATCCAGAAATTCCAGCATCTCACGGTCTCCCCCGGGTGGCTCTGACCTGTACAACCTCTCGTAAAATTCCTCAAAAACCTTGTTAATCAGCTCCGGAGCCACCACCAACTTCCCGACCCTATCCCTTACCTGAAGAATTTCCCTTGCTGCTGCCTCCCTCCGGAGCTGACCTGCTAACATGCGAGCATGTCTCCATGTTCATAAACTGCACCCCTCGCTCGCCTCAGTTGGCGCACCGCCTTCCTGGTGGATAGTCGGTCGAAGCTCGCCTGTAGTTCCTTCCTCTTTCCCAGCATCGCTGGGTCCCCATCCTCCGCATAACTCCTATCTGCCTCCAACACCTCATCTATTAGCCACTGCCGCTCCAACCGCTCCTCTTTGTCCACCCTGGCCTTAAACAAAATTACCTCACCCCTCACTGCCGCCTTTAGAGCCTCCCAGACGACTGCCATTGACACCTCACCCGGACAGTTGAATCTTACATATTCCTTAATTACCTTTTCAATGGTTCCCCAAAAGCCCCACATCAGTTTCCACCCCGGCCTCTGCACTACCCCCTTCTCCAGCACCATATCCACCCAATGTGGCGCGTGATCTGGCATAGCAATTGCAGAGTATTCCGACCCCTTGACTCCAGCCAACAAAGCCTTTCCCACCACAAAAAAGTCAATCTGCGAGTATACCCTATGGACTGCTGAGAAAAATGAGTACTCCCGTTCCCCTAGGTGCAGGAACCTCCAAGGGTCCACCCCTCCCATTTCCACCATTAGCCCAGCTAGCGCCTTTGCCCCCCCCCCCCCCCCCCCCCCCCCCCCCCCCCCCCCGATGGGACCAGCGAGCGCGGCCGTGATCTGTCCAACCTTGGCTCCTGCACCAGGTTCCAGTCCCCCCCCCACAATCAGCTCGTGTGTGTCCAAATCAGGAATGGCTCCAAACACCTTCCTTGCAAATCCCGCATCGTCCCAGTTGGGACCGTATACACTTACCAGCGCCACTAATCTCCCGTCCAGTGCCCCGGCCACAATCACATATCTACCCCCTGATCTGCCACTACTTCTCCATCTGAAAGCGTACCCTTTTGCTGACCAACACTGCTACCCCTCGAGCCCTTCCATCAAATCCAGAGTGAAACACTTGGCTAACCCAATCCTTTTTAAGTCTCACCTGGTCCCTCACCCTCAAGTGAGTCTCCTGCAGCATTGCCACATCAGTTAGTTTTCAGACTTTTAAGATGCGCAAGCACTCTTGACCGGACCTCCTGGCCCTCTCACGTTCCACGTAACAATCCTTACTGGGGTACTCTCACCACCACCACCACCACCACCACCTACCTTTCTTATCCACCATCAACATACCGCCGGGCCCTGCCCCATAAGCCTGACCTGCCCCTGTCCATTGTTAACATCGAGCCCCCTCCCGAAAACCCCCCCTACCTTTCCCCCAGAAACAACATCCCCCAGCATTCAACCCTTTCTCCTCCCCTCTCGCTCGCCTCGTAGGCCCATTGACGCCTGCTATCCAGGCTCCAATGTCCGCAGCCCTCCTCTCCTCTCACCTCCGTTCACTAGCTGACTGACTTTAGCTAGCTGGTGCGGGTGGCTCCCCCCCGCCAAGACATATCATCCCCTTCCACCCAGTCCCAGAGAAAAAAAAACAAACCCAACAATCCAACCCATTCAATTCATTAACATAACATTTAACCGTCGCAACACAGAGCGCCCATCAACTCACCATTAATTTAAACTCTATAACAATACAAAGAGAAGTGGATTACAATACAAATCCGTAAAAAGGAAGTTATAACAATTTAAAACATTTTCTGGCTGTTCAAACACAGTCTCTCTTCCAGCTCCGCTCTTCATGTCTGTCCCAAGCCTTCTGCCTTCATGAACGCCTCAGCCGCATCCGCTGTCTCAAAATAAAATTCTTTGCCGTTATACGTTACCCTCAATCTCGTTGGGTACACCATACCAAACCGTACCTCCTTCTTATACAACGTCGCCTTCACTCGCCCAAATGCCGCTTGTCTTTTTGCCAACTCCACCGTCAAGTCCTGGTCGATCCGGACTGTAGTACTATCCCATAGTCTCTCCCGCTTCTGCTTCGCCCAGTTTAAAACCTTCTCCTTCATGCAAAACTTATGGAAGCAGATAATTCCTGCCCTTGGGGGCTCGTTCACTTTGGGCTTCGGCCTTAATGACCGATGGGCTCAGTCTAGCTCGTACTGGGAGGGGCTCTCACCATCCCTCATCAGCTCCGCCAACTTCTTAGCGAAGTATTGTGTTGGCCTTGGGCCCTCTGTCCCTTCGGGCAATCCCACAATTCTCAAATTATGCCGCCTTGAGCGGTTTTCCAAGTCTTCCAGCTTTGCTTGGAGACCTCTATTAATCTCCACAGCCCTCCGCAACTCATCTCCCATCGAGGTGACCTGGTCGCTGTGTCATGACATGGCTTCCTCCACTTCTTTCATCTTCTCGCCCTGCTCTCTCACCTCGGCCAATGCCTTTGCCACCGCCACCTTCAACGGGGCAATTATCGGGGCGATTGCCTCCTCCACCAGTAACTTCAATGTCTCCTTTTTCCAGGCCTCCATGTGCCCTGTAAACTGTTTTTCCAGCTCCCCCGCCACCACCTCGGTCATCTTCTCCACCGTAAATAGTGCGGCCCCGCTTTGCAGTTCGGCTTCCGCCATCCTATTACCACTTTTATTCGTCTTCTCCCTCAGCGGCGACCCCGCGTTTCCTCCCTTCTTCAACGCTGCTTTTCGCATCCTTTAGCAGCTTATTGTTTTTCACTTTCTTTCTCTCTCCCCTCTCTCCCTCCACCCTTCTGTCCTTCATCAATCTGAATTATTCTTTTTTTTTAAGACAAAGGGGAGGAGAAAAGAAACTTCACCCAACTTCTTTAAATTTCTTTAAACCTTCCAGCTCTCTTCCTTTCCCCTCTGTACTCATCCAGAACTCCCCTGGGACCAGGTTCCAGCCTTCTTTCTTCCTCCTAGGGGGGAGCCATCCGTTGTGGGACACCGCTCTTACATGGTGTCCTGGACTCGGGCCTGCCTCCTCGGCCTCCTCGTAGCTCCGCCCCCGCTTCTCTGGCCCCGACGCTGCGCTGGGCCCAGGACCTCAGCCCCCATCGCCCCAACACCCGCGCGGGGTTCTTCACCGGTTTTCAAACCGGCCCTGCTGGCTGCTCGCGACGGCCCCAAAGGCCGACGGTAGTCGGGGGGTGCGTCGAATCTCGGGGATTTCCCCGAAATCGCCGCGACTCGCGCCCACCGGCGGGAGCTCTTCGCACTGCAGCCGCCCTCAGTTTTAACTGTTCTGGCAGACAAGTTTAAAAGCGAATGCACATGTATAAAAAGTAATGAAAAGGGCAAAAGGAATGTCGTAGTTTATCTCAATTCAAAAGTTATACTCCCGTTGTACAGAGTCTGGATCAGGCTATTTCTGGAATACTATGCAGAACCTTCCACTTCCACCAGAGGAGGGAATCATGGTAGGCAAGACTACTAAATTGGCCATGATAGAGAGGACCTCCAGTGGTGGCCATGGTGTGAGTGGTCGCAGACAGGGCAGCTCCTACTCGAAGACACAGGAAAGAGCTCTTTTTTCCCGATGTTGGGTGGAATTTTGATGAAAAGGGGTAATTGAAGATCAAAGGAGTAGTTTCCCCCAGGAGTGGCATGTTCGCTGGTTATCAAACCCGACAGAAGAGGATGAGAGACCTGGCCAGAGAGTTGGAGGAAACCTGTGATGCTCGATCAATGACTCCAGAAGCGAGATTGGATGACAATTGAAGGCTTTATTGGACTAGATGGTTCCCCCAGCAGTGCAGGTACAGAATGCAGCAGCTGGCGAGACACAGACTTATACTCCGCCATACTGGGCGGAACCAGCAGGCAGGCTTCACCAATGATCTTGCTGTCTCAGGTACCTCCCACACCAATGGTCTTACAGCCTCAACCTGGGTACCGTAATACCCCTAATACCGACTACCACATTCACTCCCTGTTAAAAAAAAAAAGAGTCCGGCGGGGGTGGTGGTCTTGCTTTATACAGTGGTAGAGGTTGAGATTATAGTGGTACCCGCAGGTGGTAGAGTGTTTTGCCTTGTTACATGTCGCAACTATTTACAGTATTTATTTACATGTACATATCAAAATGAAGCAATTAGTCGATCGGGGGCCTTGGTCGTCTTCTGTGAATGTCACAGTTTTGGCGGTGATGCAGGCGCCGGCTCGGGCATCCGTGACTCCGGGAGCGTGACTTCGGTTTCTTCGATAGCTTCATCACCCCAAGATGGGACCAGTGGGAGAATTGATCCACCTGGGAAGGGGGCGGCCGTGGGGTGCGCCGGTTGGAGGGAGGGTGGGGTAGGTGGGGAGGGTTGTGGGTGGGGATCCAGCGGGCGCCAGGTCCCATAGGGAGACCGTATCCTGTCGGCCGTCGGGGTACGCCACGTAGGCGTACTGAGAGTTTGTGTGAAGGAAATGGACTCTCTTGACCAATGGATCCGACTTGTGAGCCCGCACGTGTTTGCGGAGCAGGATGGGTCCAGGAGCTGCCAGCCAGTTCGGGAGCGAGGTCCCGGAGGAGGACCTCCAAGGGAAGACAAGGAGACATTCATGAGGTGTTTTGTTTGTCATGGTACACAGCAGTGATCCGATGGAGTGGAGTGCATCGGGGAGGACCTCCTGCCAGCGGGAGACTGGGAGATTTCTGGACCGCAGGGCCAGTAGGACGGCCTTCCAGACCGTTCCGTTCTCCCTCTCTACCTGCCCGTTCCCCGGGGGTTATAAGTGGTCATCCTGCTCGAGGCAATGCCCTTGCTGAGCAGGAATTAATGCAGTTCGTCGCTCATGAAGGAGGACCCCCTATCGCTGTGTTTGTAGGCAGGGAAACCGAACAGTGTAAAGATACTGTGGAGGGCTTTTATGACGGTGGCTGCGGTCATATCAGGGCAGGGAATGGCGAATGGGAACCAGGAGTATTCATCAATCACGTTCAGGAAGTACGTGTTGCGGTCGGTGGATAGGAGGGGTCCTTTGAAGTCCATGCTGAGGCATTCAAAGGGCCGGGAAGCCTTTACCAGGTGCACTTTCCCTGGCCTATAGAAGTGAGGCTTGCACTCCGCACAGATTTGGCAGTTCCTGGTGGCGGTCCTGACCTCCTCGATGGAGTAGAGCAGGTTGCGGGTTTTAATAAAATGGAAGAATCGAGTCACCCCGGGTGGCAGAGGTCCTCATGGAGGGCCCGGAGTCGGTCCACTTTTGCCTTGGCACATGTGCAGCGGGATAGGACATCAGGAGGCTCGTTTAGCTTCCCGGGATGATACAAGATCTCATAGTTGTAGGTGGAGAGCTCAATCCTCCACCGTAAGATCTTATTGTTCTTTATCTTGCCCCACTGCATTATCGAACATGAAAGCAACCGACCGTTGGTCAGTGAGGATCATGAATCTCCTGCCGGCCAGGTAATGCCTCCAGTGCCACACAGCTTCTACTATGGCCTGGGCCTCCTTTTCAACGGAGGCATGACGGATTTCTGAATCATGGAGGATGCGTGAGAAGAAGGCCATGGGCCTGCCTGCTTGGTTGAGGGAGGCCGTCAGAGCTATGTCGGACGCGTCGCTCTAGACTTGGAATGGAAGGGATTCGTCGATTCCGTGCATCGTGGCCTTTGCGATGTCCGCTTTTATGCGGCTGAAGGCCTGGCAGGCCTCTGCCGACAGGGGAAAAACCATGGATTGAATTAGTGGGCGGGCCTTGTCCGCATAATTGGAGACCGACTGGGCATAATATGAAAAAAATCCCAGGAATCGTTTCAGGGCCTTGGAGCAGTGGGGGAGGGGAAACTCCATGAGGGGTGCATGCGTTCCGGATCTGGGCCTATAACTCCATCATGCACTATGTAGCCGAGGATGGCTAGACGGTCGGTGCTGAACATGCATTTGTCCTTGTTGTAGATGAGATTAAGGATTTTTGCAGTATGGAGGAATTTTCGGAGGTTGGTGTTGTGGTCCTGCTGGTCGTGGCCGCAGATGGTGACATTGTCGAGGTACGGAAACGTGGCCTGCAAACCGTACCGGGCAACCATTCGGTCCATCTCCCGTTGGAAGACCGAGACTCCATTTGTGACACCGAAGGGAACCCTCAGGAAGTGGTAGAGCCACCCATCTGCTTTGAATGCAGTGTATTTGCGGTCGCCCGGGCGGATGGGGAGCTGGTGGTAGGCGGATTTGTGGTCCACCGTGGAAAAGACCTTGTATTGTGCAATCTGATTGACCAAATCAGATATGCGGGGGAGAGGGTACGCGCCGAGCTGCGTATACCTGTTGATGGTCTGACTATAATCTATAACCATCCTGTGCTTCTCCCGGTCTTTACAACCACTAGGTTGCTAGCCTCGATAATGCCTTCTTTCAATAGCCGCTGGACTTCTGACTAAATGAAGGTCCTGGGCACTGTACCGTCTGCCCCTGGTGGCGACGGGCTTGCAATCCGGGGTGAGGTTTGCAAAAAGGGAAGGTGGGTCGACCTTGATGGTCATGAGGCTGCAGACTGTGAGGGGGGGTATAGGGCCGCCGAATTTAAAGGTTAAGCTCTGGAGGTTGCATTGGACATTTAACCCTAGGAGCTTGGCAGTGCAGAGGTGAGGAAGGACATAGAGTCGGAAAATTTTTAATTCCCTTCCCTGGACCGTGAGGTTAGCTACGCAGAACCCCTTGATCTCTACAGAGTGAGACCTGGTGGCCAGGGAGATTCTTTGGTTAACTGGATGTATGGGAAGAGAACAGCGCCTTACCGTGTTGGGGTGTATGAAGCTCTCTGTGCTCCCGGAATCGATCAGGCAGGATGTTTTGCGCCCATTGATGAGTACGGTCGAGGGCGTTCGGGGCCGAGACTGGTCCAGGGTCACCGAGGCAAGTCATGGTAGAAGTTGACGATTTTCCTCGGGTGGTGTGTGGGCATCCGAAACGGGGTCCTGAGACTCCAGCCAATATGGCAACGGCCACAGGTCACACATGGCTTGGGGTGTGCAAGATGGCAGCGGCCACCCATCGCACGTGGTCCCTGGGGAACAAGATAGTTGCACCCGGGGCCTGCACGTGGCTCGGGAAAATGAAGATGGCGGTGCCCGCTGCCCACACGTGGCCCATGGAGAGAGTTGTGGTGGCGGCCCCGGTTCGCCCCCGGAGACGGCGGTGACCGCCCGGGCCTACCATACCGCCACAAAATGGCCCTTTTTGCCGCACCCTTTGCAGGTGGACGAGTGGGCCAGGCAGCACTGCCGGGGGGTGCTTGGCTTGCCTGCAAAAATAACAGCGGGGCCCCCCGGGGTTGCCTGGTAGTCGCGCGGCACAAGCTTGTGGGGGGCTGGGGGATGCATCGGCCCAGCTCCCAGCTCAAAACAAAAGTAAAAACCCAGAGCCACACAGCCCAGCTCCACCCACACAATGACACTGAGCCATGTGATAAGACAAAACCATTTCTTAAAGGGACACTCTCATGACACAGGGTAGATGCAGGGAAGATATTCCCGATGATGGGTGTGTCTAGAACCAGGGGTCACAGTCTGAGGATTTAGGGTAAACTATTTCGGATAGAGATGAGGAGACATTTCTTCACCCAAAGAGTGGTGAGCCTGTGGAATTCATTACCTAGGGAAGTAGTTGATGCTAAAATATTGCATATATTCACGAGGCAGCTAGGTATAGCACTTGGGGTGAATGGGATCAAAGGTTATGGGCAGAAAGCAGGATTTGGCTATTGAGTTGGATAATCAGCCATGATCGTGATAAATGGCGGAGCAGGCTTGAAGGGCCAAAAGGCCGCCTCCTGCTCCTATCTTCTATATATCAAATAGGCCGAGTAGCCTCCCTCAGCACTGTAAGGATTCAATAATTATAAGGCAGTAATGCAATTCTCTCAATCAGCAAACCGCATGTGCTTTACCATGAGATTTATGATGCTACTTTAGCCCCTTGATCAGATATCTACTTTGCAATTGTTTCCACATATTTGATATCCTTAAACATTGTTTTGTATTCTTATAGACAGCTTGAAAATCACTCGTATATTTTTAACAGGTAACAGAGATTTGTTTCATTATGGATTAAATGCTCAAGCCTGACAGCTATTTTTCCATTCAGATTGAATTTGGGTAGTCACCTTGGCTTCATTCTATCTATAGCAATTGCTCGTTAAAAATTGGATTTTGCTGTGCTTTGTTTGAAGCATTTAATGAAACAAATTCCATTATGACAGGCTAATATTCTTCAATCAGTAGTTGAATGAGTGCATTATATGTTTGGCATATTTTATAATGAGCTGGTCCAATCTAAAAGTCTCATCTTCAATCCTGATCTATAGCTGACATCAGCTGGAGCAGCTTTTAGGATGCTACAGCTGGATGTCTATGACAATAGGCTCAGGTTTAAGCTCAATGTCCTACAGTATGGAACAACTTTAACACTCCCCATTTGTGCTGATATGTAAAGAATACCCTCTTGAGGAGGCACGAACATCTCTAAGCTGGAAGGGTTGATGTCTTCAGAAGAGCAGAAGAGTAGAGGAGTGGGAGAAAGATTGCCAGCCAAACCCAAACGTGATGAGCCCATGAGAGGTTTTGCAAATAGTTACCATTTAAGTCCAGACCACTTGCTCCACGTGTGCCCTTGAGAATATAATATCTGGAGCAGTGGAGCAGGATTTGCTTGAACCATTGGGACTGATGCAAGAAGTTCAGGATTTTCTTAAGACACTTATTATATCTTTAAGTTGTTCAGATTTTGAAGTTGTATAAGCATGGGAAGGCACCTTTAAAACTGATCTCTTAGTGTATTAGCCTTGTATCTTAGTCTTAGTGTATTAAACTTTGTCAACTATCTTTTAAGACTATAAATGCATATTTTTTTGATCCAGCCATCGCTTGGAGGAAGAACAGGCCAGTAGCTGGAGCCGGAGATTGAAATTTTTTCTTTGTTGTACCCGTACACAGGACACACAGACGGTAAGTATCTTAGTTTTCCCAGTTGGGGTTTCTTTTCTATAGTTAAAATAACCACATCAACTTGATGTGCAGCTAACGAACAATCTGAATTTAAAAAATAACAGACATTTGATTTTTTATTCATTTATGGGATGTGGGTGTCGGTTGGTTAGGCCAGCACTTATTGCCCATTCCTAGTTGCCCTTCAGAAGGTGGTGGTGAGTTGCCTTCTTGAACTGCTGCAGTCTTCAAGGTGTAGGTACACCCACTGTGCTGTTCGGAAGGGAGTTCCAGGATTTTGCCCCAGAAACAGTGAAGGAACGGCAATGTATTTCCAAGTCAGGATGGTGAGTGACATGGAAGGGAACCTCCCAGGTATCTGCTGCTGTTGTCCTTCTAGATGGTAGTGGTCATGGGCTTGGAAGGTGCTGTCTAAGGAACCTTAGTGAGTTAATGCAGTGCATCTTGTAAATGGTACACACGCTGCCACTGTTTGTCAGTGGTGGAGGATTGAATGTTTGTGGGAGGAGGAACAATCAAGCGGGCTGCTTTGTTCTGGATGGTTTCAAGCTTCTTGAGTGTTGGAGCTGTGCTCAACCAGGCAAGTAGAGGGTGTTCCATTACACTCCTGACTTGTGCCTCGTAGATGGTGGACAGGCTTTTTGGGCGTGGGGATGGAGTCAGGAAGTGAGTTACTCGCTATAGGATTCTTAGCCTTTGACCTGCCCTGGTAGCCACAGTATTAATGTGGCTAGTCCAGATCAGTTTCTGATCAATGGGAACCCCCATCTTGCCCCTTGTTAATATATCTAGTACTTTAATGTGTTCATCAGAGAATGGTCAGATTATGCTGTGAAACATATCCTATGTCAAGTTGTACTGTTTTGACTCTATTTAGGGTACATTTTTTCAGAGTCATTCATGGGATATGAGCGTCACTGGATGGCCAGCATTTATTGCCCATCCCTAATTGCCCTGGAGGACGTGATGAGCTGCCTACTTGCACCTCTGCAGCCCACGCAGAGTAGGTATACCCAAGTGCTCTTAGGGAGGGAATTCTAGAATTTTGACCCAGTGGCAGTGAAGGAACAGTGGTATATTTCCAAGTCAGGTAGTGAATGGCTTGGAGGGGAACTTTCATGTGGTGGTATTCTCATGTATCTGCTGCCCTTGACCTTCCAGATGGTAGTGGTCGTGGGTTTGGAAAATGTTGTCTGAGAAGTCTTGGTGATTCCTGCAGTGTGTCTTGTGGGTGGTAATGATGGCTGCCTCTGCTTTTGTGGTGGAGGGTGTGAATATTTGTGGGTGGGGTGCCAATCCTGCAGGCTGCTTTGTCCTGGATGGTGTCGAGCATCTTGAGTGTTGTTCGAACTACAGTCATCCGGGCAAATGGGAGAGTATTCCATCACGCTCCTGATTTATGCCATGTAGATGGTGGACTGACATGAAAGCCACACTTGCAACCCTGTGCACATATATCCGTGAAAGAGACCGTTTGACCCATACCTGGGAGACTGTGACCTGAATTGATCACTTTTTTTTGTGAAGAACTCAGAATAAGAAATGGTAGTTGAAGAAGATGATTTGGCCTCTCAAATCTGAAAAATACCAAATGTCAGAAATGGGATTTGAATCCACACCCCCAGAAGAGATTGCAACTCGAAGACAGTACTTTAGACCGGGGTTTTCCAAAGTGCGGGTCGTGACCCGCAGGTGGGTTGCAGCTGGGTGTTGGGAGGGGTCACCGAGCGATCGGTTGCGCCATTTTCACTGTGGTCCCGATTGTGGGAGAAGCACCCAATGGCCACTGAGAACATCGTCTGTGGAGAATTTTCTCGACGTGCTTCGGAGTGTTCTTGCTGGTCATGGACCTTCTCTCCAATGTCCAGCACAATGAGGCTCAACCACGTGTATAGCTGGCAGCCCATTAACAACTACGAAGGTGCTATCCTGGTAGTGGTGTGAGGTGCGGTGCAGTAATAGAAGAGGAAAATGGCCAGACTGGGTTCTGGGGAACCGGATGTCTGCTGCCGTGTTTCTAACTTAAAAGTCTGTACCACCCGTTTGACCAATCGGTTGGAAGATGGGTGGTAAGGCGCTGTCCGTACATGGCGGACCCTGTTTATCTTCATGAAAGCGCAGAACTCCTCGCTCATGAAAGCCATGCCATGTCTGACACTACCTCCTCGTGAAGCCTATGGGTGCTGAATGTTTGTCGGAGCTTCTCAATGATAGCCCACGACGTCATTGTGCACATGCGGTGGACTCCCGTCCTTCGACTCGGCATCTACAATGAGTAAGTACATGGCTCCTTGGAAAGATCCCGCAAAATCCACGTGGAGTCGGGACCAAGGCCAGCCTGGCCAATCCCATCCTCACTGCCAGTCTAAAGTTCCTGGCGAGTGACCGCATGGAAGCGATTACTGTTAGAAAAACTCAATATTTATTTACCCTACTCAATACAATTCCTACTCACCGAAGGGTCTCCCGCACCCAGCCCACACTTGGGCCAGGCTAATTATGTCCCATGGATCCCTTGCTTAGGGGTGTACCTCCACCCCCTCATCGGGATAGATCTTATTCAAGTGAGGCCAGGGAGAATCTGATGTTGCAGACCCCATGGCCTCCATCGGGTTATAATGTGCGGAAAATCCCCACGCTCTGGTTCTGGAGGAAAATGTAACACTGCACCTGCCATCATAATGATCCATCACTTTTTGCTGAAACCGACATAATTATCAGTAGTTTTGAAAATTAATTCTAAGAATTATTACTCTGCCATTAATTACAAGATACAACTGCTAGCTGGCTTCTTTATGCTCCAGATGGGGAGCTTGCCTTGGGGGTGCAGGCGCCTCCAACATTCTAGCAAGATGATGAAAAATAATTTGCATCATTTATATATCAGACTTGGGAGGTCATTGAACAAATTAAAATCACTTAATCATCTTGTCCTGATTAGACTGCTTCATTGGTCACAGAAAGAGATGTACTACGTGTCATTAAAATAACAGTTGTATCGAGGAACTGGAGGGGGCTGGTGCGGGGTGGGGAGGAACGCCGAGTGTCGCTTTATGCGGATGACCTATTGTTGTATGTGGCAGACCCGGTGGGGGGAATGCAGGAGGTGATGAGGATTTTCAGGGAATTTGGGGATTTCTCAGGGTACAAGCTCAATTTGGGGAAGAGCGAGCTGTTCGTTGTACACCCGGGGGACCAGGAGGGGGGGATTGGTAGGCTCCCACTAAAAAGGGCGGAGAGGAGCTTCAGGTACTTGGTGGTCCAGGTGGCCAGGAGCTGGAGGGCCTTGCACAAGCTTAACCTCACAAGGCTGGTAGAGCAAATGGAGGAGGAGTTGAAGAGATGGGACATGTTGCCGCTGTCTCTGGCGGGTAGGGTGCAATCAGTCAAGGTGAGATTTCTGTTCCTGTTCCAGTGCCTCCCCATCCTTATCCCGAAGGCCTTTTTCAGGTGGGTTAACAGGAGCATTACGGGGTTTGTGTGGGCGCACGGGACCCCGAGGGTAAGAAGGGTGTTCCTGGAGCGGGGCAGGGATAGGGGGGGGCTGGCGCTGCCCAACCAATGTGGGTATTATTGGGCTGCCAATGCAGCGATGGTGTGTAAGTGGGTGATGGACAGGGAAGGGGCAGCATGGAAGAGGATGGAGATGGCGTCCTGTGTGGGCACGAGCCTGGAGGCGTTAATAAAGGCGCCGCTGCCGCTCCCTCCAACGAGGTATATCACGAGCCCGGTGGTGGCGGCTACCCTCAGAAATTGGGGGCAATGGAGACAGCACAGGGGGGAGGTGGGGGCCTCGATTGGGTCCCTGATACGGGGAACCACCGGTTTGTCCCAGGGAGAATTGGCGGCAGGTTCCTGAGTTGGCACAGGGCAGGTGTTAGGAGGTTGAGGGACCTGTTTGTAGACGGGAAGTTTGCGAGCCATGGTGAGCTGGAAGGGAAGTTTGGGCTCCCCCCGGGGAACATCTTTAGGTAAATGCAGGTAAGGGCGTTTGTCAGGCGGCAGGTGGCGGAGTTCCCTCTGATGCCGCCGCGGGGGGTCGAGGACAGGGTGCTCTCGGGGGTGTGGGTTGGAGAGGGGAGGATCATCTCGGCAACGTACCAAGTGATGCAGGAGGTAGACGAGGCCTCGGTGGAGGAGCTGAAGGGTAAATGGGAGGAGAAGCTGGGCGAGGAGATTGAGGAGGGGACGTGGACGGACTCCCTAGGAAGGGTGAACTCCTCCTCTTCTTGTGCAAGGCTTAGCCTCATACAGTTTAAGGTGCTGCATAGGGCTCACATGACCGGGACAAGGATGAGCCGGTTCTTTGGGAGCGAGGACAGGTATATTAGGTGCTTAGGGAGCCCCGGGCTGGGGGCTCGCAATATTTGGGGTTGCAGAGGAGCCAGGAGTGCAGGATGCCAAAGAGACCGGCATTCTGGCCTTTGCGTCCCTAGTAGCCCGGCGGAGGATTCTTCTTTAGTGGAAGGATGCGAGGCCCCCAAGCGTGGAGGCCTGGATCAACGATATGGCGGGGTTTATTAAATTGGAGAGGGTGAAATTTGCCCTAAGGGGATCAGTGCAGGGGTTCTTCAGGAGGTGGCAACCATTCCTAGATTTCCTGGCAGAACGGTAGAAAAAGGCCAGCAGCAGCAGCAACCGGGGGAGGGGGGGGTCATCTCTTTGTTTTGGGCTGAAGGCACGTGTATATTTGTTCTTTGCTAATGACCCCCCTTTTTGTATACACGGGGGGGAGTTGTTCTTTCTTTTCTTAGTATTTTTTGTTATTCATATTTTGTGAATATTTGAATAAAAATTATTTTTTAAAAAATAAAATAACAGTTGTATCGCGCCTATTTTTGACGGTGCCACAATTTCTTCCTGTAGCTTGTGGTTCATAGCCTTGAGCTGCTGTTTTTTGGACGGGAAGGCTGTACTGTGTCAAATCTTCCTTGCAGCCCATTCTCTCTTTCATTGTTGCTCTCAGGCCATTATGACAGGCAGAACTTTCCATAATTGATCCAGAGAGAGGATACTTTTGAAATCATCTAGCTTGATTGAGATCTCAATCCATTTGCAACAAAATCAGTGAGAAGATATTTCCCCTGGCTCTTGAGCTGTTCTGCACCTTCTGTCTGATAGCTTCATATGTGTCTATGTTTCAACAACAATTTAACAGCATTTGAGAGGGCAAAAAGGGGACATGAGATTGTTTTGGCAGATAGAACTGTACAGTACAGGCCCTTCGGCCCACGATGTTGTGCTGAACTAGTCTGAAACTAAGATCAAATCAGGAAAATCCAAAGAGCTTTTACAGATACATAAAGGGTAAAAGGGTGACGAGGGAGATGGTAGGGCCTCTTAAGGATAAACAAGGTCATCTATGTGCAGATCCACAAGGGATGGGAGAGGTCCTAAATGAATATTTCTCGTCCGTATTTACCGTTAAGAAAGGCACGAAAATTGGGGAAATAAAAGTGATGTCTTGAGGAGTGTACGTGTTACAGAGAAGGAGATGCTCGAGGTATTAAAGTGCATCAAGATAGATAAATCCCCGTGACCTGATGAAATGTATCCCAGGACGTTGTGGGAGGCTAGGGAGGAAATTGCTGACCCCCTAGCAGAGATATTTGAATCACCGACAGCCACAGGAGAGGTGCCTGAAGTTTGGAGGGTAGCAAATGTTGTGCACTTGTTTAAGAAGGGCTGTAGGGATAAACCTGGGAACTACAGACTGGTTAGACTTACTTCTGTAGGGAGTAAATTGTTAGAGTTCGAAGGTATTCCGAGGGACAGGATCTACAAGCATTTAGACAGGCAAGGGCTGAATAGAGAAAGTCAGCATGGCTTTGTCAGGGGAAAGTCATGTCTCTCCAATTTGATTGAGTTTTTTGAAGGGGTAACCAAGAAGGTAGATGAGGGCAGTGCAGTCAACGTTGTCTACATGGACTTTAGCAAGGCGTTTGACAAAGTATCACATGGTAGGTTGTTGCAAAAGGTTAAATCTCACAGAATCCAGGGTGAGGTAGCCAATTGGTTACAAAATTGGCTTGGTGAAGCCAAAGGGTGGTTGTGGAGGGTTGATTTTCAAACCGGAGGCCTGTGACTAGTGGTGTGCCTCAGGGATCGGTGCTGTTATTTGTTATATATACTAATGATTTGGATGAGAATGTAGGAGGCATGGTTAGTAAGTTTGCAGATGACACCAAGATTGATGACATAGTGGATAGTGAAGAAGGTTATATAAGATTGCAACAGGATCTTGACCAATTGGGCCTGTGGGCTGATGGACGGCAGATGGAGTTTAATTTGGATAAATGTGAGGTGATGTATTTTGGTAGATCAAATCAAGGCAGGACCTACTCAGTTAATGTTAGGGAGTTGGGGAGAGTTGCAGAACAGAGAGATCTTGGGGTACAGGTTCATAGCTCCTTGAAGGTGGAGTCACAGGTGGAAAGATGGTGAAGAGGTCATTCAGCAGACTAGATTTTATTGGTCAGAATATTGAATACAGGAGTTGGGAGGTCTTGTTGAAGTTGAACAAGACATTAGTAAGACCATACATAGAATACGGTTCTGGTCACATTATAGGAAGGATATTGTTAAACTAGAAAGAGTGCAGAAGAGATTTATGAGGATGCTACAAGGACTTGATGATCTTACCTATAAGGAGAGGCTGGATACACTGGGACCTTTTTCCCTGGATTGTGGGAGGCTTAGAGGTGATCTTATAGAGGTCTATAAAATAATGAGGGGCATGGATGAAGTCAACATCTTTTCCCAAAGGTAGAGGAGTCTAGAACTACAGGGCATAGGTTTACGGTGAGAGGGGAGAGATACAAAAGAGACCATGGGATCATTTCTTCACACAGGGGGTGGTGAGCATCTGGAACGAGCTGCCAGAGGCAGTGGTAGAGACGGGTACAATTTTATCCTTTAAAAAAAATTTAGACAGTTACATGGACAGGGTGGGTATAGAGGGAAATGGACCAAATGTGGGCAAGTGGAATTAGCTTAGTGATAGAAACTGGAAGGCATGGACAAGCTGGGCCAAAGGGCATGTTTCCATGCTGGAAACATCCAGGACTCTATGACATGGCATATTTTAGATTTACCTTGGTGATCGTTTGGGGCATTATGTCAGGCACTTAATTTCAAGACAAAGTGCTACAAAATACACACATCTACTGCTCCTTTTGATGGAGATAAAGTTTCCTCGTATCTTTGAAATCTACCTGTGAGCATGACGAAACACAAAATCCATTTACTACTCTACCTCTTCACGTCCACCACTGTTTGATGGGGTCCATCACACCAAACAGAGATTGCGATCAATTGCTGATGTTACGAAATCAATGGATGTACTTTTGATTGAAGTATGATCCACCGGCCGCATTGCGCTTTCGCTTGAGCGCGGTGCAACCGGTGAATTACGAGAGAGCCGTCTCATGGACTTCCTGTAGTCATCATGCCTTGTGGGATTCACCCAAGTCCCACGAGGCATCGGTGTCAGAATCCCACCCTGAAAGGGCGGTAACAACCATCACGCGCTGAAGCCAGTTTGAAACCGACTTCAGCGAACTTACCCGATATCCACGGCATTGTGGTACCCACTGGCCTCCCCAGCGAGGCCGCAGCCGGCGTTCAGCACTGGTCCACACAACCACTCGTGGCACCACCATGCCAACACCTGGAGTAGAACATAGAACATCACAGCGCAGTACAGGCCCTTCGGCCCTCAATGCTGTGCCGACCTGTGAAACCACTCTAAAGCCCATCTACACTATTCCCTTATCGTCCATATGCCTATCCTATGACCATTTGAATGTGTTTAGTGTTGGCGAGTCTACTACTGTTGCAGGCAGGGCATTCCACGCCCTTACTACTCTCTGAGTAAAGAATCTACCTCTGACATCTGTCCTATAACTATCTCCCCTCAATTTAAAGCTATGTCACCTCGTGCTGGACACCACCATCCAAGGAAAAAGGCTCTCAATGCCCACCCTATCTAATCCTCTGATCGTCTTGTATGCCTCAATTAAGTCACCTCTTAACCTTCTTCTCTCTAACGAAAACAGCCTCAAGTCCTTCAGCCTTTCCTCGTAACATCTTCCCTCCATACCAGGCAACATCTTTGTAAATCTCCTCTGTACCCTTTCCAATGCTTCCACATCCTTCCTATAATGCGGCGACCAGAACTGCACGCAATACTCCAAATGCGGCCGCACCAGAGTTTTGTACAACTGCAACATGACCTCATGGCTCCAAAACTCAATTCCTCTACCAATAAAAGCTAACGCACCATACGCCTTCTTAACAACCCTCTCAACCTGGGTGGCAACTTTCAGGGATCTGTGGACATGGACACCGAGATCTCTCTGCTCGTCCACACGACCAATTACTTACCATTAGCCCAGTACTCTGTCTTCCTGTTATTCCTATGAGTCACCTCACACTTTTCTGCATTAAACTCCATTTGCCACCTGGCAGCCCAGCTCTGCGGCTTATCTATGTCCCTCTGTAACTTGTAACATCCTTCTGCACTGTCCATAACTCCACTGACTTTAGTGTCATCTGCAAATTTACTCACCCATCCTTCTACGCCCTCCTCCAGGATGCAAGGCTCACTGGTCTACAGTTACCGGGGTTATCTCTACTCCCCTTCTTGAACAAGGGGGACAACATTTGCTATCCTCCAGTCTTCTGGCACTATTCCTGTAGACAAAGATGACTCAAAGATCAAAGCCGAAGGCTCAGCAATCTCCTCCCTAGCTTCCCAGAGAATCCTAGGATAAATCCCATCCGACCCAGGGGACTTATCTATTTTCACACTTTCCAGAATCGCTAACACCTCCTCCTTATGGACCTCAAGCCCTTCTAATCTAGTAGCCTGTATCTCAGTATTCTCCTCGACAACATTGTCTTTTTCCTGTGTGAATACGGACGAAAAATACTCACTTAGCACCTCTCCTATCTCCTGGGACTCCACGCACAACTTCCCACTACTGTCCTTGACTGGCCCTACTCTTACCCTAGTCATTATTTTATTCCTGACATATCTACAGAAAGCTTTAGAGTTATCCTTGATCCTACCTGCCAAAGACTTCTCATGTTCTCTCCTGGCTCTTCTTAGCTCTCTCTTTAGAGCCTTCCTGGCTAACTTGTAACTCTCAAGCGCCCTAACTGAACCATCAAGTCTCATCTTTACATAAGCCTCCTTCTTCCTCTTGACAAGTGTTTCAACTGCTTTAGTAAACCATGGTTCCCTCGCTCGACCACTTCCTCCCTGCCTAACAGGTACATACTTATCAAGGACACGCAGTAGCTGTTCCTTGAACATGCTCCACATTTCCATTGTGCCCATCCCCTGCAGTTTTCCTCTCCAGCCGATGCATCCTAAGTCTTGCCTCATCACATCATATTTGCCTTTCCCCCAGATATGACTCCTGCCTTGCGGTATATACCTATCCCTTTCCATCACTAAAGTAAACGTAATCAAATTGTGGTCACTATCACCAAAGTGCTCATCTACCTCCAAATCTGACACCTGTCCTGGTTCATTACCCAGTACCAAATACAATACGGCCTCGCCTCTCGTTGGCCTATCTACATATTGCGTCAGGAAATGCTCCTGCACACATTGGACAAAAATGGACCCATCTAAAGTACTCGAACTGTAGTGTTTCCAGTCAATATTTGGAAAGTTAAAGTCCCCCATAACAACTACCCTGTTACTTTCGCTCCTATCCAGAATCATCTTTGCAATCCTTTCCTCTACATCTCTGGAACTTTTCGGAGGCCTATAGAAAACCCTTAACAGGGTGACCTCTCCTGTTTCTTAACTCAGCCCATACTACCTCAGTATTCGAGTCCTCATCAAATGTCCTCTCAGCCACCGTAATACTGTCCTTGACTAGCAATGCCACCCCTCCCCCTCTCTTACCACCTTCCCTGAGCTTACTGAAATATCTAAACCCCGGCACCTGCAACAACCATTCCTCGCCCTGCTCTATCCATGTCTCCGAAATAGCCACAACATCGAAGTCCCAGGTACCAACCCATGCCGCAAGCTCACCCACCTTATTCTGGATGCTCCTGGCATTGAAGTAGACGCACTTTAAACCACCTTCCTTCCTGCCGGTACACTCCTTTGAAACCTTACTCCTGGCCTCACTACTCTCAACCTCTTGTGTACTGGAGCTACAATTCAGGTTCCCAACCCCCTGCTGAATTAGTTTAAACCCTCCCGAAGAGCATTAGCAAATTCCCCCCCCCAGGATATTGGTACCCCTCTGGTCCAGGTGTAGACCACCCCGTTTGTAGAGGCCCCACCTACCCCAGAATGAGCCCCAATTATCCAGGTATCTGAAACCCTCCCTCCTGCACCATCCTTGTAGCCACGTGTTCAACTGTTCATTCTCCCTATTCCTTGTCTCGCTAGCACGTGGCACGGACAACAACCCAGAGATAATAACTCTGTTTGTCCTGTATCTAAGTTTCCACCCCAGCTCCCTGAATTCCTGCCTTACATCCCTATCCCTTTTCCCACCTATGTCGTTGGTACCTATGTGGACCACGACTTGGGGCTGCTCCCCCTCCCCCTTAAGGATCCCAAAAACACGATCCGAGACATCGCAGACCCTGGCACCTGGGAGGAAACACACCAACCGCGATTCTCTCTCGTTCCCACAGAATCTCCTATCTATCCCCCTAACTATGGAGTCTCCAATGACTAGTGTTCTTTTCCTTTCCCTCCTTCCCTTCTAAGCAACAGGGACAGACTCTGTGCCAGAGACAAGTTTCACCCTAGCTCCCAGAATTCCTGCCTTACATCCCTTTCCCTTTTCCTAGCTATGTCACTGTCTACATCCTCGTCCTCACCTCCTTCCCGCTCCCCAGGAATGGCATCGTCCTTCCTCCTCTTCGTAATAGTCACACCGGCCCGTCCCAGTAGCTCGCCTCGCCCTTGCAGATACTGGGTGCCTCCCTCTTCTTGTTTCCCGACTTGGTCCCAATCACTGAATTCCCTGTTGGGCTGCTTGCATCCTTTGGACTGCAACTCTCGAGCTGCTCTTCCTCACTAAGCTCGGGGGTGTGATTATAAGCTTTCTTGTGTTTTTGGAATGTTATTGACAAGATTGCTATTGGAGTTGCAATTGACAAGATATCTTGGCAACTGTGGTATTTACAATGGCACTAGTTAATGGGTGTCAATTCAGCTCAGTTGGCTAGTCAGCTGGTTCGTGATGCAGAGCAAGGCCAACAGTGTGGATTCAGTACTCATATCGGCTGAGGTTATTCATGAAGGCCCGTCTTCTCAACCTTGACCATCAGCTGAGCTGTGGTGATGCTCAGGTTAAATCAGCACAAGTCAGCTCTCCCCCTCAAAGGGGAAAGCAGCCTATGGTCATCTGTGGCTATGGTGACTTTACTTTAATTCTATAATTATTTTCATGTTTCTCGATGAGAAAAATTCTTCTGACTTTTCATATCCTGAGAAGAAGATTGTGTCTTCAATAGAGGGAAAAGGAAGATTTTGCAGGACATAGTAACAGCGCATCTCTCAAAAGCAGGGAAAGAACAAAGAGGGCATGGTAGACACCACTAGTCAGGGCTGGATTCCTCCTCCCCGCCCACTGCAAGATCGCTATGGGCGAGAGGCGGACAATGGTAAAGCCCATGGACCTTGGGTGGGATTCTCCAGTAGCCGGGGCAGGTGCGGCCGGAGAATCCCACCCTCAGTGTTCTTGCTCTGGAAAGAAAAGGCTGCATCAGTGCGAAGCGTGTTCTTTTTTTTTCTTTTTCTCCTGTAAATTTGGAATACCTAATTTTTCTTCCAATTAAGGGGCAATTTAGCATGGCCACTCCACCTAACGTGGACATTTTTGGGTTGTGGGGGTGAAACCCATGCAGAGACGGGGAGAATGTGCAAACTCCACACTTACATTAACCCAGGGCCGGGATTTCAACCTGGGCCCTCAGTGCCGTAGGCTGCAGTGCTGACTGCTGTGCCACGTACCGCCCCGTGCGAAGCGTGTTCTGTCAAAAATATGGAATGCCACTTGTGTACGAAAGGAGGAAGTTTTAAAACTGTGTGCCACAACAAAATGTACCCAAGTCAAAAATGTTGAAGCAAATAACATTCAAGAAATTGAACATGCAAAGGACAATGAAGTGCCATTCTTGGGAGAAATTACAAGATCCAATGGGAGCTATTGGAGCGCAGACATTATGGTCAACGGATATAAAATAAATTTCTAATTAGACACTGGAGCTAGAATTTCCATTCTTTCAGACACAGAGCTGTGTCCTCCAGCAATCGACCATACAATTCCTCAGACCAGGAAGCATTCAACTGAAGGTCAAAGACAGTTGACTACTACACTTCATTATAAAGAAAGACAAATCACAGAAACATTGGACATGATCCAACTCAAGAACTTTACTATTAAACTGGAAATCTGACAAAGATATACAACTGATCTATTAAGTGGAAGAATTGGGAAGCCAAGACAAACCAAATTAATTCAGAAACAAGAATTTATAATCTTTCTGGGGAAGCTGAAAACGGCTTATCAATTACATTGAAACTAGAAGCTAGAACCAGTTCCAAGGAAGAAAACATACTATAGAAAATACATTGCCACACATTCCAGTTGAGAAATCTGAACAAGTGGTCCACAATTTTGTTCAAGATTTGGAGTCCAATACTTCATTGACCCCATAATTCCTACCAACAACAACATAGCGGCTAAGTGAAATTTGAAAGGCACAAAAGTGATAAATTGGCTTGAATTTGTATCAAAGGATATTGAAATAATCTTATCCTGAAGCAGTACTTCACGTAACAAAGTCATCGGATGACTTGCTGATTTATGATCAGAGATTGGTCATACTGAGAGTCATAGAATCATAGAATTTACAGTGTAGAAGGAGGCCATTCGGCCCATCCGGCCCTTAGAAAGCGCATCCTACTTAAGCCCATGCTTCCATCCTATCCCGTAACCCAGTAACCCCACCTAACCTATTGACAACTAAGGGGCAATTTAGAATGGCCAATCCACCTAACCTTCACATCTTTGGACTGTAGGAGTCCTCTGACTTGATATTTTTTAGAGAGTACACTTGGGCAATACAGAGTGTCTGAGTACAAAATTCTGGTGACTACGAGTCTCAAAGTTATGAGAAGAAATGACTTCAAACTACATCACCTGTCCGATCATTCATAAAGAGGAAATATTAATGGTGTCTCATTTCTGTCCACACTCTGGAACATCTTGGATTGGATATTTTTGCACTCAAAGGGAAGAAATTCCCCACAGTTATTGATTATTAGTCCAGATGGATTGAGCACAGTAAGAAGTCTTACAACACCAGGTTAAAGTCGAACAGGTTTGTTTCGAATTGCTGGCTCCTTCTCAGGTGAATCACAGATGGATTGAGGTTAAGCATCTGCACAGTCTCACCTTGGAAGTTGTCATGGTGCTGCTGAAATAATGTTTTGCCAGTCACAGCATTCAAGACTTAGTCATTTTCGACAATGGCTGAAAGTTTGCCAACAAAGGTTTTGAGCAGTTCACAGAAGCCAATCAATTTTTCCATTAGCGGTGAGGTGAGACCTTGACATCAAGGCAGCTTTAGACCAAATTTAACATCAAAGAGTCCGAGCAAAACTGGAGTCAATGGGAATTGGAGGGAAAGCTCTCCTGTGGTTGGAGTGATAGCTAGAACCAAGGAAGTCAGTTGTAGCTGTTGGCGGTCAATGATCTCAGTGCTGCAAACATTGCTGCAGGAGCTCCTCAGGGTAGTGTCCTTGGCCCAAATATCTTCAACTTCTTCAACATTGACCTTCCCTCAGCAATGACCTTCCCTCATCGGGGATGCCCACCGATAACTGCACAAAGTTCAGCACATTTTCTGCTCCTCAGATACTGAAGCGGTTTGTGTCCATTTGCAGCAAGCCCTGGCCACTAGTCAGACTTTGGCTGATAAGTGGAAAGTAACATGCATGCCATGCAACTTTTACCAAATGACCATTTCTAAAACAAGAGAATTGAACCATCTCCCCATGACATTCAATGGCATTAACATCGCTGAATCCACCTCTATCAACATCCAAGGGGTCACCATTGACTAGAAACTGACTGGAGTAACCATATAAATACAATATACAATTAATTTATGGGATGTGAGTGTCATTGGCTGGACCAGCATTTATAGCCCCTTGCTAATTGCCCTTGAGAAGGTGATGGTGAGCTGTGTTTCTTGAACCATTGTTGCAGGTGTGGTGTGGACACACTCGCAGTGCTGTACAGGATTTTGACCCAGTGACAGTGAAGGAATGGCTATATATTCCCAAGTCAGGATGGTGAATGATTTGGAGGAGACCTCCAGGTGGTGGTGTTCCCATATGTCTGCTGCCCCTGTCCTTCCAAATGGTAGTGGTCGTGCCCTCAGGAAAGTGCTGACTAAAAAGCCATGTGCATTCCTGCAATAAACTTTGTAGATGGTACACATTGCTGTCACAGTGGCTATTATATAATGTCAGAGGCTGGGAATTCTGCAATGAGTAACTTGCCTTATGATATCTCAAAGTGTGTCCACCATCTACAAGGCTCAAGTGAGAAGTGTGATGGAATGTTCTCCACTTTCCTGCATGAGTACAACTCCAAGAACACTCAAAACGCTGGACACCATCCAGAACAAAGCAGCCCATTTGATTGGCACCCCATCTACTACTTTAAATATTCACTCCCTCCACTACTGTGACAGCAGTGTGCACATTCTACGAGGTGCATTGCAGGACCTCACAAGGCTCCTTAGACAGCACCTTCCAAACCTGTGATCTTTGCCACCTAGAAAGATGAGGGCAACAGCTGCCTGGGAACACCACCACCGGGCGTTCCCCTCCAAGCTGCACACCATCCTGACTTGGAACGACATTGTCGTTCCTTCACATTGCTGGGTAAAAATCTTGGAACTCCCTTCGTAATAGCACTTTTGGTGTACCTACATCACATGGACAGTAGCAGTTCAAGAAGGTGACACACCACCATCTTTACTAGGGGATGGGCAATAAATGCTGGCCTAGCCAACAGCACCCACATATCGTGAAATAATTTGAAAAAAATCAAATGCAGCCCAGCTCTTGCTGGTGCATCTACTTATTTTAATATTTGTATATCAACAAGGCATGACTGCCAATTTCGAAAACTATGCT
Organism: Scyliorhinus canicula; assembly: GCF_902713615.1. Taxonomy (NCBI): domain Eukaryota; kingdom Metazoa; phylum Chordata; class Chondrichthyes; order Carcharhiniformes; family Scyliorhinidae; genus Scyliorhinus; species Scyliorhinus canicula. The sequence continues at coordinate 135,727,640 of NC_052154.1, forward strand.
TTTTCAGTTTAGCTCGAGATGTTCCCTTATATTATCCATCATAATATTTTGTTTTCCCAATGGTGAATATAAGGCTTCCAAGCTGATCATTTCCTTACCCCAGTGTTTGAAGATGGAAGTGACATTCTTTTTTCCACTCCTCTGAGATCTGGCCCGAATCTGGTAGATCCTCAAAAATATCTGCAAGAAAACTCTCAATCATTCAAGCCAATTCCTTCAGAACCTAAGATGTAGGTGATCAGATCCAGGAGCCTTATCTATCTTAAAGTTCAATAACCTGCTCCATATGTCTTTTTTGATTAGAACATTTCAACCTCTATTTCCTTTTGAACTGCAGCATCAATTGTTGCATTTCTCTCCCTATTTATTTTTTGAGTACAATTGGAAAATAACTACTATGTATTTTAGCAATTTCACTGCCTTCAGAAATAAAAACAGGAAATTCTAGAAGCACTCAGAAGATCAGGTAGGAGAGAGAAAGAGCTCACATTTCATCAGAACTAAAAGATGTTAGAAAGGAACAACATTAGGGCAGAACAGTGGCACAATGGTTAGCATTGCTGCCTACGCAGCTGAGGACCCGGGTTTGAATCCCGGCCCAGGGTCACTGTCCGTGTGGTGTTTGCACGTTCTCCCCGTGTCTGCGTCGGTTTCACTCCCACAACCCAAAAATGTGCAAGGTAGGTGGATTTGCCACGCTAAATTGCCCCTTAATTAGAAAAAAATAATTGGGTGCTCTAAATTTATTTTTAAAAAAGAAAGAAACACCATTAAAGCAATTGCAGAGCCGGAGAAAGGTGAGGTAGGAAAAGAACAAGAGCACATTGCTGATAGGATGGAGAGTGCTGCCGTACATGAGTGTTTCCAGCATTTTCTGTTTTCCTCTAGGTTTCCAACTTCCACAGGATTTTGTTTCTGTTTCCAACTTCAGACATCACTTCCCCACTGTCAGACTTTAGTGTGCCAACCTCTCTGCATCCATTGTTTGCTCCTGACATAGTTGAAGAATGCTTTAATGCAATAACAATCTGTCATGCAAAACCTTGACCTTCAGGTAAAGAGATGAGAACAATAAAATTGGAAATAAGTCTGGATGTATTGATGCCTTTCAATAAGCCAAACAGATGAGAACCTCATTATTCAGACCGTGTTGTACATGGCAAAATAGGAGCTAAATTATGTAACCTTCATGCTGTGCGTTATGGCATACAAGGACAATTTTTTTTCATGTTATAAAATTGTACATGAGTTCAACTGAGACAGGTAAAATTTAATTAGGACAAATTGATTGCTTTCTGGTTAGTTGCCCCAGGAACAGGTGTGCTTTTTCAAATAATTTCCACTCCTATAATTAAAATCCCAAAATAGCATTTGTTGTGAGTAATAAAATGAAGCTGTGGCTGTGTGCTTGTCATGGAAACAGTAGAGAGCCAATTAGATGCAGACTGCTGGAGAGGTGGTGATTAACATGGTTTCTGGCAGCATTTATAACAGTTAGAAAAATGTAACTGAAACTCTAGTATGTAAAGGATTTTATAATGTATGAGTATGCAACAGTATTGGAAGTTTAAAAATAAATCCTATATTAAATGTGAAACCGTTCAAGTAGTAGTGTTAAATGTTGAAACTGACCAAAACCTCTTCAACAGCACCTTCAAGCCTGCGACCTCTACCACCAAGAAAGGCAAGGGCAGCAGATATATGGAAGCACCACCAATTGCAGGTTCCCCTCCAACCCACACACCATCCTGACTTGGAACTTTACTGCCGATCCTTCAGTGGAACTCGCCCCCTAACAGCACTGTGGATATACTGAAACCACATTGACTATAGCAGTCCAAGAAGGCAGCTCACCACCACCCTCTTGAGGGTAATTCGGGATAGATAATAAACACTTTTGTCTAGCCAGGGACACCCACGTGTGCTGAAAGAATAAAAAGATAAATACACCTGTTACCAGATCTCCAAAATGTAGACCGAAACAACAGACTATTAGCCACATTGCTATGCGTTCACATTAAGTGAGATGATGTCGCATTCCATAAAATATGAGAACAGTGCCCATTCTTTTGCATTACACCTCATCCACAGCTGGTGTGATGTCATTCCACATAGACATGAGAACTTGAATGTTCAGACATTTTTGGGGGGGTTGGGGGATTGTGCCGAATCTCATATTGCTAAATTACCTTCACAAAGAGCTAGAATTCACTCATATTATGCCAGACCTTTCTTTTTCTTTTAAATTTAGAGTACGCAATAATTTTCTTTTTCCAATTAAGGGGCAATTTAGCGTGGCTAATCCACCTAACCTGCACATCTTTGGGTTGTGGGGGTGAAACCCATACAGACACGGGGAGAATGTGCAAACTTCACACGGACAGTGACCCAGAGCCGGAATTTGAACCCAGGTCCTCAGCACCGTAGTCCTAGTGCTAACCACTGCACCACGTGCCACCCATATCCCAGACCTTTCTATAAACAATTTGTTTTTATATTTTCCACCAATGCATTGTCTGACATTTTTTAAAGTTCTACGGCACTTCATTTATTTTAATGCAAGGAGCCTGACGGGTAAGATTCATGAACTCAATGTCGATCAGCACATGGAATAATGGCATTATTTCAATCGCAGAAACTTGATTGAAAGAAGAGTAGGACTGGCAGTTGAACATCCCAGGGTATAAAGGTTTCAGGTGTGAAAGAGGGAGCAAGTAAACGAGGAAGAGGAATTGCTTTACTGATTAGGGAGAACCATGACAGGACTCAGGGATGACATCTTGGTAGGTTCCTCAAATGAAGCCATATGCGTCGACCTTAGTAACAAAAAGGGGGGTGATCACATTGCTGGGAGTGTATTATAGGCCCCCAAACAGTCAGAGAGAGATGGAAGGACTGTTATGTAGGAAAATGTCTGAGAATTGTAAGAAAAATCAGGTAATAATAGTAGGCAATTTCAACTTCCCCAATATTAACTGGGACAGTCAAAGTGTGAAATATTTCGAGGGTGTGGAATTCTTAAAATGCATTCTGGACAACCTTTTATGCTAATACATAGAAAGTTGAACCAGTGAGGGGACGGTGCTGGATCTACTGTTAGAGAATGAAGCCGAGCAAGTGGTTGAAGTTTCAGTGGGGGAGAAAATGGACGGCGCGGTAGCACATTGGTTAGCACTGCTGCTTCACAGCACTAGGGTCCCAGGTTCTATTCCCAGCTTGGGTCACTGTTTGTTTGGAGTCTGCACGTTCTCCCCGGTTGCGTCAGTTTCCACTGGGTGCTCCAGTTTCCTCCCAAAACTCCCGAAATACATGCTTGTTAGGTGAATTGGACATTCTGAATTCTCCCTCTGTGTACCCGAACAGGCACTGGAATGTGGCGACGAGAAGATTTTCACAGTAACTTCATTTCATTGTTAATGTAAGCCTACTTGTGACAATAAAGATTAGTATTATTATTTTGGATACAATGGCCATAAGTCAGTAGAATTTAAGGTAGTTATATAAAGGGACAAAGATAGACAGGAAATTAAGATTCTGAACTGGGGCAGGGTCAATTTTAATAAAATATGACAGGATCTATATAAAGTTAACTGGAAGCATCTACTTGTAGGAGAATCTACAGCAGAGCAATGGGATTCATTCAAAAAGAAATTCATTCAAAAAGAGAGTACAGAGCCAACATGTTCCTATGATAGTGAAGGGTGGGAGCAATAAGTTCAGAGAATCCTGGATGTCAAGGGGTATCCAGGGTTAGATAAGGAGAAAAAGGGAGGCTTACAGCAGAGACTGAGGGCTTAAAACAGCGGAGGCCCTAGAGAAATATATAAGGTGCAGGGGGTCACTTAAGAATCCCCTGAAAAAACACTGGTGGATAAAATAAAGGAAATTCCGAAGGTGTTTTATAAGTATATTAAGGACAGAAGGTTCACCGGGGTAAGGGTAGGGCCCATTAGGGACCAATGTGGCAATTTTTGTGTGGAACAAGAGGATAAGTGCGGTTTTAAATGAGTACTTTGCATCTGTGTTCACTACTGAGAAGGATGATGTAGGTATATAAATCAGGGAGCCGCATTGTGATTTACTTGAACAACTTAACATTGAGATGCAGGAGACATTAGCAGTTTTAATGGGCCTAAAAGTGGACAAATCCCTGCGACCAGATGAGATATATCCCAGGTAGCTGTGGGAGGCAAAGGAGGAGATTGTAGCGGCTCTGGCAGAAATGTTCAAATTTTCGCTGGCCACAGGAGAGATACTAGAGGACAGCTAATGTGGAGCCATTATAACTGATTATTCAGTTCACGACTGACTCACGAGCTTTTTCTCCTCCAAGAGCTTACAAATCCCCATCTCTCTTTGACCCACACTAAGCACTCGTCTCTCAAATCTCTGCTTTTTCTGTGTCTGCCGCTGGATTGCTGTCACTAGGAACAGTAAAACATTTCTACTTTGTGTTTTACTTACAAAATCACTGATTTTCAACCCCTCTTAACCCATCTCTTTAACTTCCGGTATTGTAAAATTTCATTTAAAAAAAACCAAACAAACCCAAAAGACCGAAAGACTTTTAGCCACAAATCTAACCAGACACCCAGGCACAAATGTTCACAAACAAAACCTTAATGAAACCAAAACCATTTTTACCTTTCTTTTTTTTAAAATAATTTTTATTGAAATTTTTACAAAGTATGAACAGCTCAACTCTATTAACAAAACAACCTCGGTAACACCCCAAGAACAATTCCCACCCAACTTCAAAAGCAACTACAAACAAGAGAAAAAAAAACACAAAAAAACACCCAACGACAAAAGGGAAAGAGATAACACCCGCCACATCCCACAGACCCATGTACACAGTTCTCCCTCCCCCCCGATCCAAACCTCCCCCTGATCGCTGGGCTCCCCGAGCATCTAGCACACCTGTCCTCGCCCCCGAAAAACCTACTCATCCTCGTCCCAGTCATGTGGGCCCTATGCAGCACCTTGAACTGTATGAGGCTAAGCCTCGCGCAGGAAGAGGAGGAATTCACTCTCGCCAGGGCATCCGCCCACGTCCCCTCCTCAATCTCCTCACCCAGCTCCTCTTCCCATTTACCCTTCAGTTCCTCCACCGAGGCTTCGTCTACCTCCTGCATCACCCGGTATATGTCCGAATCCTCCCTCCTCCAACCCACACCCCCGAGAGCAACCGATCCCGCGCCCCTCGTGGGGGCAGCAAGGGGAACCCCTCCACCTGCTGCCTGGCAAACACCCTAACCTGCATGTACCTAAACATGTTCCCCGGGGGGAGCCCAAACTTCCCCTCTAACTCCCCCAAGCTCGCGAACCTCCCCTCCACAAACAGGTCCCTCAGCCTCCTAACCCCTGCCCTGTGCCAGCCCAGGAATCCGCCATCAATGCTCCCTGGGACAAACCGATGGTTCCCCCGTATCAGGGCCTCCATCGAACCCCCCACTTCTCCCCATGCCGTCTCCATTGCCTCCAAATTTTGAGGGTAGCCACCACCACCGGGCTCGTGGTATACCTCGTTGGAGGGAGCGGCAACAGCGCCGTTACCAGCGCCTCCAGGCTCGTGCCCACACATGACGCCGCCTCCATCCTCTTCCATGTTGCCCCCTCCTCGTCCATTACCCACTTACGCACCATCGCTGCGTTGGCAGCCCAATAGTACCCACACAGGTTGGGCAACGCCAGCCCCCCCCCCATCCCTGCCTCGTTCCAGGAACACTCTTCTCACCCTCGGAGTCCCATGCACCCACACAAATCCCGTGATACTCCTGTTGACCCTCCTAAAAAAGGCCTTCGGGATAAGGATGGGGAGGCACTGGAACAGGAACAAAAACCTCGGGAGCACCGTCATCTTAACGGACTGCACCCTCCCCGCCAGTGACAGCAGTAACATATCCCACCTCTTAAACTCCTCCTCCATCTGCTCCACCAACCTTGTGAGGTTGAGCTTGTGCAGGGCCCCCCCAACTCCCAGCCACCTGGACCCCTAGGTACCTAAAGCTCTCCCCTGCCTGCTTCAATGGGAGCCTACCAATCCGCTCCTCTTGATCCCCCGGATGCACCACAAACAACTCACTCTTGCCCAGGTTCAACTTATACCCCGAGAAACCCCCGAATTCACTAAGAATCCTCATCACCTCCGGCATCCCCCCCACCGGGTCCGCCACATACAGCAACAGGTCGTCCGCATACAGCGACACTCGATGCTCCTCCCCACCCCGCACCAGGCCCCTCCAGGTCTCTGACTCCCTCAATGCCATGGCCAGGGGCTCAATCGCCAACGCAAAGAGCAAGGGGGACAGGGGGCACCCCTGTCTCGTCCCCCGGTACAGCCGAAAGTACTCCGACCTCCTCCTATTTGTGGCTACACTCGCCATCGGGGTCTCGTAGAGCAGCCTCACCCACCGGATAAACCCCTCCCCAAACCCAAACCTCTCCAACACCTCCCACAAATACTCCCACTCAACCCTATCAAAGGCCTTCTCCGCATCCATTGCCACCACTATCTCCGCCTCCCCTTCCATGGCTGGCATCATAATGACATTGAGGAGCCTTCGCACGTTCGTATTCAACTGCCTTCCCTTCACAAACCCCGTCTGGTCCTCGTGAATGACCCCGGGCACGCATTCCTCTATTCTAGTGGCCAGGATCTTTGCCAGCAGCTTAGCGTCGGCGTTCAGCAGCGAAATCGGCCTATATGAACCGCACTGCAGAGGGTCCTTGTCCCGCTTCAGGATCAAGGAAATCAGCGCCTGTGACATAGTTGGGGGCAAAGACCCCCCCCCCCCCCCCTCCCTTGCCTCGTTAAAGGTCCGGACCAACAGGGGGCCCAACCGGTCCAAATACCTTTTATAAATTCTGCCGGAAACCCATCCGGCCCCGGCACCTTCCCCGACTGCATGCTCCCTATCCCTTTGACCACCTCCTCCAGCTCGATCGGCGCCCCCAGTCCCTCCACCTGCTCCTCCTCCACCCTCGGGAATCGCAGCTTGTCCAAGAAGCGCCCCATTCCACCCCCCTCCACCGGGGGTTCCGACCGGTACAGTTCCCCACAGAAGTCTCTGACGACCCCATTAACATCTACTCCCCTCTGTACCACCTTCCCAGCCTTATCCGTCACTCCCCCAATCTCCCTGGCCGCGTCCCGCTTTCGGAGCTGGTGTGCCAGCATCCTGCTCGCCTTCTCCCCGTATTCATACACCGCCCCCTGTGCTTTCCTCCACTGAGCTTCCGCCTTTCTGGTAGTCAATAGGTCGAATCTGGCCTGAAGGCTACGCCTCTCCCCCAGCAATCCCTCCTCTGGAGCCTCCGCATATCTCTTATCCACCCGCACCATCTCCCCTATCAGTCTCTCCCTCTCCCTCTGCTCCCCCCTCTCCCTATGGGTTCGGATGGAGATCAATTCCCCCCTCATCACCGCCTTCAATGCCTCCCAGACTGTCCCCACTCGGACCTCCCCGTTGTCATTGGCCTCAAGGTACCTCTCGATACATCCCCGAACCCTCTCGGCCACTTCCTCATCTGTCAGCAGCCCCACCTCCAAGCGTAGAGCAGACGTTGGTCCCTCTCTTCCCCCAGCCCGAGGTCCACCCAGTGCGGGGCATGATCTGAAATGGCAATGGCGGAGTATTCCGCATCCTCCACCCTCGAAACCAACCCCCTGCTCAGGACAAAAAAAATCAATCCTCGCGTAGGCCTTGTGTACGTGGGAGAAAAACGAGTATTCTCTGGCCCTTGGCCTCGCAATCCTCCAGGGTTCCGCCCCATCTGGTCCATAAATCCCCTCAGCACCTTAGCCGCCGTCGGCCTCCTGCCCGTCCGGGACTTGGATCGATCCAATGGGGGATCCAGTACCATGTTGAAGTCCCCCACCCATGATCAGGCCCCCCACCTCCAGGTCCGGAATGTGGCCCAACATACTCCGCATAAACCCCGCATCGTCCCAATTTGGGGCGTAAACATTCACCAACACCACCCGCTCCCCCTGCAGCTTGCCACTCACCATCACATAACTCCCACCACTGTCAGCCACCACATTTAATGCCTCAAACGACACCTTCTTCCCCACCAGGATCGCCACCCCACTACTCTTCTCATCCAGCCCTGAGTGAAATACGTGGTCCACCCATCCCTTCCTCAGCCGAACCTGGTCCACCACTCTCAGGTGTGTCTCCTGGAGCATGGCCACATCCGCCTTCAGCCCCTTCAGGTGCGCAAATACCCGGGCCCGTTTGACCGGCCCATTCAGCCCCCTCACATTCCAGGTTATCAGCCGGATCAGAGGGCTCCCTGCCCCCCTCCCCTGCCGATTAGCCATACCCCATCCCTTGCCCAACCCCGGCCAGCGTCCCCCGCTCTGCCAGTTTCCCACGGCGGCAACTCCCCCCCCCCCCCCCCCCCCCCCTCCTCCAGCACCCCCTGCATCCTCCAGCTCCTTCCTGGCCGTTTCAGCAGCTACCCGGTACCTACCCCCCCCCCCCCCCCCCCCCCCGCTCTTGCACGGGAAAAGAACACAGCCAGCAACGACCTGCGCTTCTCAGCCCCGACTCCGCCCCCACCATCTCCCAGCGTGGGATACCCGCAGAAAGCCCGCGCTTTTGCCCTGCCCGGCCCCGCCTCCTCCGGGGCTACTCCCATTGTCAGTCCCCCCCACCAGCTCCCCGAACTCCCCGTTTACTCCTCTGCCCGAACCCGTCCATCCGACCCCTGCAGAAAAACCCATATAGAAAAGACAAATCAACATCACCCCACCCACCCTAAGGCCAACCCACATCTTACATTAAACCAAGCAAATGCAAATACAGTATTATACAGCATCCCCCATCTTAGGCCCTCAGTTTGAGTCCAATTTCTCGGCCTGCACAAAGGCCCACGCCTCTTCCGGGGACTCAGAATAATGGTGCCGATCCTTATAGGTGACCCACAGACGCGCCGGCTGCAACATGCCGAACTTCACACTCCGTCTATGGAGCACCACCTTCGTCCGGTTAAACCAGGCCCTCCGCCTCGCCACCTCCGCACTCCAGTCCTGGAAGATCTGCACCTCCGTGTTCTCCCACTTGCTGCTCCGCTCCTTCTTGGCCCACCGGAGCACACACTCACGATCCACGAACCGATGAAACCGCACCAACACCGCCCGCGGCGGCTCGTTCGGTTTGGGCCTCCTAGCCAGAATTCTGTGGGCGCCCTCTAACTCCAGGGGCCCCTGGAAGGACCCAGCCCCCATCAGCGAGTTTAACATAGTCACCTCATAGGCCGCTAGGTCCGACCCCTCCAGCCCCTCCGTGAGGCCCAGGATCCGCAAATTCTTCCTCCTCGACCGGTTGCCCAGCTCCTCGAACCACTCCTGCCATCTTTTATGGAGCGCCTCGTGCATCTCCACCTTCCCCGCCACGGCCACAACCTCATCCTTCCTTTCGGAGGCCTGCTGCTGCAGCTCCCGGATTGCAGCCCCCTGGGCTGTCTGGGTCTCCATCAGCTCCCTGTTGGTTACCTTCAGCGACTCCAGCAGCTCCAACTTAAGCTCCTGGAAGCAGCGCAACAGAGTCGCCTGCTGCTCCTGAGCCCACTGCCTCAGCTCCTCAAGGCCTCCGCCGGCCGCCATTTTGTCTTCCTTCCCCCGCTTTTTCGGGGGTGCTTTCTCCGGCTTTCTCCTTACCCCACTCCTGGCCCGGACCATAGGACCGTTGGGGTCGACTCCTGACCTCTTCCCACGTCGGGATTTGCCGCCACAGCTCCGTTGGGGGCCCTGAAAAGAGCCCCAAAGTCCGTTCTCAGCGGGAGCTGCCGAATGTGCGGCTTAGCTCCTCATTGCCGCCACCGGAAGTCAATTTTTACCTTTCTTAACAGACACGTACATATAATATATATATTTATATATATAAAAAATATATCAATTCAACTTAAATTTATACATTGTTCACAACAAAGGTGAAAAGTTTAATTTGTCAAATGAGCTGATTGAGCCAAACAGCAATGTTATTATTTCTTGTGCCTCTTATTTCTTGTATCTTGCTTGCCAAATATTTATTTTTCCATTTCTTTCATTTTACCAATTTTGCTTCTCTCTCTTTGCACCCCAGCTGTGAGATTTGTACTGTTTACTCTCACTAGAAAACAAAAACTATCTTGTGTCAACCTCAATTCAGTGGTGGCATTCTTACATCTGAGTCCTAAAAATTGTGATTTCAATCCTTCTTCAAGAGACCCGAGAACATAATCTAGGCTAATAATCTGGTGTTATTGAAGAACTACTGCACTGGCAGGAGATGTCTTCTGGATGAGAGATAAACTTAGGCCTTTTTATTGGGCATGCGCACAATATTATATATAATATATGCATTCTGTATGTATGTGTGTGTATATATATATATATATATATATATATAACATCTACACTAATATACATATATATATATATACACACACACACTATATATATTTGCACGTGCACACACACACCAACTACATCAAGGTGAAGCTATTCTGACATCCATGATAGTAACTCCATTTGAGAGTCCTTCATTAGCACATTAGGTGGATTGGCCATGCTAAATTGCCCGTAGTGTAAGGTTAATGGGGGGATTGTTGGGTTATGGGTATACGGGTTACGTGGGTTTAAGTAGGGTGATCATTGTTCGGCACAACATCGAGGGACGAAGGGCCTGTTCTGTGCTGTACTGTTCTATGTTCTATTAGCGCTATTGACCCTCATGCAAGAGAGCTGCCATGAATTATCTGTATATGGACCTGACATTTGCAATCCTAAAGTCGATTTAGTTTTTTAAAATGAGACACGGTTGCATCCAATTAAGAGTGATGTCATTGTGATAAAAATGGTTTACACCAGGTGTGATGTTTCTCCTTACCCACTAAATAAGCTTCTGTGCATTTTTACACGAATGCTGTGCTCCTTTACCATACCTAACTGACTTAGGATTTTTATTTTTCTACTATCAGCTTTGTTTCTTTTTCACAGGATGCCTATTCTGAAGTTGCTTTTCTTTTTGCTGAGTTCTTCCGAGACTTGGACATTGTGCCCTCTGACATCATTGCTGGTCTTGTATTATTGCGTCAGAGACAGAGGGCCAAGCGATTTGCTGTCTTGGATGAGGTAGGAAATAGATTCTGTGATTTTTGGAGTTGTGGGTTCTTTGTGTTTTGTGTAGGCAGTAGGGGTTCCGTGTGACTTTGGGTGGGCAATCGGCAGTATTAACAAAACCCTTGATGAAGATTTCCTGCCCTCCCGTTGATAGTGACACAACACTTTTAAGGCTTCTTACCAGAGGTGGTTTTCTGATCCTGGATTTTTTCCAACACTAGGGTCTGAAAATGGACTCCCTCACCTACGTTAGGGTGTCATGCCAGTCTGAAGACAAAGGCTTGCTGTAGCAGGCCACTAGGCTGTGCTTTCCTCATTTGCATAGACATAGAAACAGAAAATAGGAGTAGGTCTTTCAGCCTACTCCGCCATTCAATTTGATCAGAGCTGGCCTTCTATCTCAGTGTCATACTCCTGCACTCACCCCATACCCCTTGACACCTTTAGAATCCAGAAATCTGTCTATTTCCTTCTTAAATATATTCAATGACCAGGCCCCCACAGCTTCTGCGGTATAGAATTCCACAGGTTCACCACCCTCTGAATGACAAAGCTTTTCCTCATCCCAGCCCTAAAAGGCCTACCTCGTGTCCTGAGACTGTGACCTCTTGTTCTAGACCCCCCTAAGCCAGAGGAAACAACATTCTTACATGCAGTGGGTCCAGCTCTTGTCAGAATTTTGTGTGTGACAATGAGATAACCTCTCAATCTTCCAAACTCCAGTGAATACAATGTCGGGGCTGGTTCAGCACAGTGGGCTAAACAGCTGGCTTGTAATCCAGAACAATGCCAACAGCACGGGTTCAATTCCCGTACTGGCCTCCCCGAACAGATGCCGGAATATGGCAACTAGGGACTTTTCATAGTAACTTCATTTAAGCCTACTTGTGACAATAAGCGATTATTATTATAGTCGACCCAATTTCTCATACTGCAATCCTGACATCCCAGGAATCAGTCTGGTGAACGTTCGCTGAACTCCCTCCATGGTAAGTATATCCTTTCTTCAGTAAAGAGTTAAAAACTGCACACAATATTCCAGGCGTGGTCTCACCAAGACCCTGAACAGCTGCAGTAAGACATCCTTGGTCTTCTACTCTGCAATTAATGCCAGCATGCCATTTGCCTTCTTAATTGCTTGCCACACCTCCCTACTTCTTTTCAGTGACTGGTGTACAAGGAAACCCAGGTTCCTTTATCTGTCAACATTTCCCAATCTCACCATTTACATCATTCTCTGCCATTCTATTTCTCTGTCCAAAGTGGATAACTTTACATTCTTCCGCACTATTCTGCATCTACCATGTATTTGCCCACTCATTCAACCTGTCTAAATCACCTTGAAGCCTCTTAAGATCCTCTTCACCACTCACATTCCCACCAAGTTTCATCTCGTCAGAAACTTGGAAATATTACATTTGGTTCCCTCATCCAAATCATTGATGTATATTGTGAATAGCTGGGGCCCCAAGCACTGATCCCGACGAGACCCCACTAGTCACTGCCTGCCACTTGAAAAATGACCCAGTTATTTCTACTCTGTTTTCTGTCTGCTAGTCAATTTTCAATGTATGTCAGTATATTACCCCCAATCTCATGTGCTTTAATTTTGCACACTAACCTCTTATGTGGGACTGTATGAAAAACATTCTGAAAATCCAAATACACCACATCCTCTACTGGTTCTCCATTATCTATTCTACTAGTTACATCCTCAAAAAATCTCCAGTAGGTTTGTCAAATATGATTTCCCTTTCATGAATCCATGTTGACTTTGTCTGATCCTGTTGATATTTTCTGTGTCCTGTTATTGCATCCTTTATAATCAACTCTAGCATTTTCTCACCTACTGATGTTAGGCCTCTACCAACTTATAGGTGACTGCATTTTGCCCCAACAGAACTGATCCCTGAAAGTGGCAGGGAAGTGGTGAATGACTCCCTCCAAGTTGGCATCTGCATCTACCATCCTGGATCTCATGAACTATCAGTTAGCGGAGGCTGAAAGAAATTTCTTACTTTTCTCGTTTCCTAACTCGCATTCCAAAGTCTATCAACATCACATATTCCCTGCACAATATGACACTGAGTTACTTTGCTTTTTAACTTGGTGTTTTGAAGTGTCCACAAGAAAATCTGTTAACTCTGAATAAACTTGCCATTTCAGTTCCCGTTCCCATTTGGAAGCAACTTGTTATGGTCCTTCCTAAGGTACAGCTGGGATGAATGCAACTTTGTTTCTTTCCTTGGTGCAGGGTGCAGTTCAATTGAACTTTGTCTGCTATTTTACAGATCGGTCAAATATAGGGCTTGTATTGACACAACTGTTACACCAGATCTGCATATCCAGAGGTGCTAATTCCATTTTACAATGGACTCTTGTGTTACCAGTCGCAGATTGATATCGAAAATACTCTAGACTGAGCTATTTGTTTTGTAGAAAATTCTGAAGTGCATTAATCGACTGTTATAGAATTTGTATGTAACCTTGTAACTGAGTCAAACACATCAAAAAAGTCTTGATGTGATTTCCAGTTTGTGCTAAGTTTGTTGGTCCCAGCTGGAGCAGCATTAGGGGTACAGGTACTACAGTTGATTTTGTTGTCCACAAAGGGAAAGAAAGCCAAGGTTCTGCTCCAGATTGACATTCAATTGTAGATTACATAGAATTTACAGTGCAGAAGGAGGCCATTCGGCCCATCGAGTCTGCACCGGCTCTTGGAAAGAGCACCCTACCCAAGATCAACACCCTATCCCCATACTGAGTAACCCCACCCAACACTAAGGGCAATTTTGGACACTAAGGGCAATTTATCATGGCCAATCCACCTAACCCGCACATCTTTGGACTGTGGGAAGAAACAGGAGCACCCGGAGGAAACCCACACACACACGGGGAGGATGTGCAGACTCCGCACAGACAGTGACCCAAGCCGGAATCGAACCTGGGACCCTGGAGCTGTGAAGAGATTGTGCTATCCACAATGCTACCGTGCATGTAAGTGGACATTGAGTAAGGAGAGGATGAGGCTATGGTGCCCTTTATCATCAAAAAACCTTCAGCACTCGCACACTTGATTTAGAACAATGGACACTTGGGTGAGTTACTGGGGGTCATTCAGCAGAAGTTAATTGAGACCCCAAGCATGAATCAGTGCCTAGGAAAGGCTGGGTGGAAATCGGTCGATGGGTAAAGAAAATGGCTGTGACCACTGTATGTGATTTGACCAGAATGGCTGTTGGATATTTAATCTTAACAGTATGGACTGACAGATATGTTGGGTGGGATTCTCGTCCACGTCCGCCCGGAGCCTGGAGAATCCTGCCTGAGGTCAGTAGAGTTCTCCATTGTCCGTGGCTCGGCCGTGGTGATCTTGCGGCGGGTGGGGCAGGAGAATCCAGCCCCTTGGCAAGAGGTCAGAAAAAGAATGATTGTGAAGGCTGGAAATAAAAGAAATAATGGAAAAGTGCAAGCAAATAAGAACCTGAAAGAAAACAATATTTCATATTTAGTTTCTACCCTGCATCAAAATAGCAAAAATGAAGGTACAGAAGTGTGGTGTTGGAATTCTCTGCTAATTTAAATTGCAACTGATGTCATTTTATATTTTCTCTCCACAGGCAAATAATGACATTTTGGCCTTTTTATCAGGAATTCCAGTCACTAGAAATACAAAGTATCTTGACTTGAAGAATGCCGTGAGTGTTGTTCTGTAATATATTTGAGCGCTGTGAAATGATTTGGCGCATTTTTTTCTTTCTTCTTTGATGGACATTTTGAAATATGTAACAATTCAGTTGATTGCATTTCTCCTGACATTTGCCATATGTGCCAAGCATTGTGGTTTCAGTTACACAATAAATATTGCAGACTCAGGAGCATTTTTGAGAGTGAATTCTTTCAACAAGTAAAACTGTTGCTTTATTCTCAGCCAACTTCGCTGTTGTTTTTTTAGATGTGCTAGTATCTAGCTAATTAATTCCATGTGTATTTTCCTATCTCCTTTTGTCTACTGGTGTTACTATTTAAATAATGATCTGCTCACATGCAAAATAAAGGAACAAAATATCAAGGTTACACCTTTTTAATCATTCAGTTGTTTTACCATTGTGTGAACAACTTACATTATCTTGATGAATATGAATTCCTTTTTAGAAATTCAGTAACTCTGATAGCTTAGTAGGAAAATGTATTACTTATATAAGCAGCATAGACAAGATCCCAAATTTGATTCTTGCTCTGCAACTATTCTCATTAGTTAGGCAGCTTATGTAAAAAATAGGTGAAAATATTTTAGGTGTTCTGTTTCAGATTGTTATTGATTTGCATATTTTCAGTTTAAATTATTATTTCAAAGTTATTCACTACTTTAAATTAAAGGAAGGTTCCAAAGAATACTGGTAATTGTATTTTTGATTCTTAAAAGTATATCTACCAATGACTTGTGTAAGGGATGAAGCAATAAAATTTGATATTTTACATCCCCACCTCAAACCTTGCTTCAATTCTTGAAGGTGTGTAGGGTACAGTCCTACAGGCACTAGAACATAGAACAATACAGCGCAGTACAGGCCCTTCAGCCCACAACGTTGTGCCGTCCATTTATCCTAATCTAAGATCAACCTGACCTACACCCCTTCAATTTACTGCTGTCCATGTGCCAGTCGAAGAGTCGCTTAAATGTCCCTAACGACTCTGACTCCACCACCTCAGCTGGCAGTGCATTCCACAACCCACCACTCTCTGTGTAAAGAACCTACCTCTGACATCTCCTTATACCTTCCTCCAATCACCTTAAAATTATGTCCCCTCGTGACAGCCATTTCCACCATGGGGAAAAGTCTCTGGCTATCCACCCTATCCATGCCTCTCATGGATACCTTGTACACCTCTAACAAGTCGCCTCTCTGCCTTCTTCGCTCCAGTGAGAAAAGCCCTAGCTCCCTCAACCTTTCTTCATAAGACATGCCCTCCAGTCCAGGCAGCATCCTGGTAAATCTCCTCTGAACCCTCTCTAAAGCATCCACATCCTTCCAATAATGAGGTGACCAGAACTGGACACAATATTCCAAGTTTGGTCGAACTAGAGTTTTATAAAGCTGCAGCAAAAACTCAATCCCCCGTTAATGAAAGACAACACACCATATGCCTTCTTCACAACCCTATCAACCTGGGTGGCAACTTTGAGGGATCTATGTAAGTGAACCCCAAGATTCCTCTGTTCCTCCACACTTCCAAGAATCCTGCCTTTAACCCTGTGTTCAGCATTCAAATTCAACCTTACAAAATGAATCCCTTCACATTTATCAAGGTTGAACTCCATCTGCCACCTCTCAGCCCAACTCTGCATCATGTCGATGCCCTGCTGTAACCTGCAACAACCCTCAACACTATCTACAACTCCACTAACCTTTGTGTCATCGGCAAACTTACTAACCCACCCTTCCACTTCCTCATCCAAGTCATTTATAAAAACCACAAAGAGCAGAGGTCCTAGAACAGATCCTTGCGGGACACCACTGGTCACCGACCTCCATGCGGAATACTTTCCATCCACTACCACTCGCTGTCTTCTTTCGGCCAGCCAATTCTGTATCCAGACAGCCAAATTTCCCTGTATCCCATGCTCCCTAACTTTCTGAATGAGCCTACCATGGGGAACCTTATCAAATGCCTGACTGAAATCCATATACACCACATCCACTACCCAACCTTCATCAATGTGTCTCGTCACATCCTCAAAGAATTCAATGAGGCTTGTGAGGCATGACCTGCCCCTCACAAAGCCATGCTGACTATTATTAATCAAACTATGTTTTTCTAAATACTCATAAATCCTATCTCTCAGAGTCCTTTCCAATATTTTGCTCACCACAGACGTAAGACTGATGGGTCTGTAATTCCCCGGGATTTCCCTATTCCTTTCTTGAATAGGGGAACAACATTCGCATCCCTCCAATCATCCGGTACAACTCCAGTGGAGACTGAGGACGCAAAGATCGTCGCCAACGGCGCAGCAATCTCCTCCCTCGCTTCCCGGAGTAACCTTGGGTATATCCCGTCAGGCCCAGGGAAATTATCTATCCTGAAGCTTTTCAAAATTTCCAGCACATCCTCCTTCTTAATATCAACCTGTTTGAGTCTATTAACCTGGTTCACACTGTTCTCATAGGCAACAAGGTCCCTCTCTCTAGTGAATACTAAAGCAAAGTATTCATTTCGGGCCTCCCCCACCTCTTCAGACTCTAGGCACAGGTTCCCTCCACTATCCCTGATCGGCCCTACTCTCACTCTGATAATCCTCTTATTTTTCACGTACGTGTAGAAAGCCTTGGGGTTTTCCCTAATCCTTCCTGCCAGAGCTTTTTCATGCCTCTTTCTAGCTCTCCTCAGTCCATTTTTGAGTTCCTTCCTGGCTACCTTGCAACTCTCTAGAGCCGAGTCAGATCCTTGCTTCCTCAACCTTACGTCACCTTCCTTCTTCCTCTTGACTAGAAGCTCCACTTCTCTTGTCATTCAAGGCTCCTTCACCTTACCATTCCTTCCTTGTCTCAGTGGGACAAAACAATTCAGCACTCGCAGCATGTGCTCCTTAAACAATCCCCACATTACTGTTGTGTATTTTCCCAAGAACAATTGTTCCCACTTTATGCTCCTCAGCTCATGTCTAATAGCAGTATAATTTCCCCTCCCCCAATTAAATACCTTCCCATACTGAGTGTTCTTATACCTCTCCATGACTATGGTAAAGGTCAAGGAGTTGTGGTCACTGTCACTGAAATGCCCTCCCGTCAAGACATTTGACACCCGGCCCTATTCTTTGCCGAGCACCAAGTCCAATATAGCCTTCCCCCTCGTCGGCCTATCTACATATTGAGTCAGGAATCCTTCCTGTACACACCTGACAAATCTGCTCCATCCAAACCATTTTGCAGTAAGGAGGTTCCAGTCAATATTAGGTTGCACTAGTAACTTTTTTTTTAAATAATTTTTATTGAAGAAATTTTTCAAAATACAAACATTTTAACCCCCCCTACATTTACATTTAAATTATAACAAAACAAAGTCAAACCCCCCTACTTAACAAGAAAAAGAAAAAAGTCCCCCCCCCCCCCCTACTCGCGCGTCCCCCCCCCACCCCCCCCCCGCCGCCGGCGAACCGACAGTCAGACCAACTTATCATTTCTAGCAGCGTCCTCGGGCAGGCCTTGCCCGTGCCACCACCGCTACCGTACTTCCTTCGTCTTTGTCCCCCCTCCCCCCCCCCCCTCCTCCCCCCTCCCTCCCGCCCTCCCCTCCCCTCCCGGGTTGCTGCTGTCACGGCCTCAGTTTCTATCTCTGATCCAAGAGGTCTAGGAAGGGTTGCCATCGCCTGAAAAACCCCTGCACCGACCCTCTCAGGGCGAATTTGATCCTTTCCAATTGGATGAAGTTTGCCATGTCGTTTAACCAGGTGTTAACACTCGGAGGCCTTTCGTCCCTCCACTGAATCAGGATCCTCCTCCGAGCCACCAAGGACGCAAAGGCTAATATTCCAGCCTCCCTCGCCTCCTGTACCCCCGGTTCCACCCCAACCCCGAAGATCGCAAGTCCCCATCCTGGCTTGACCCTGGACCCCACCACTCTCGACACCGTCCCTGCCACCCCCTTCCAGAACTCCTCCAGTGCCGAACATGCCCAAAACATATGTGCATGATTCGCAGGGCTTCCCGAACATCTAATACACCTGTCTTCACCCCCGAAAAACCGACTCATCCTTGTCCCCGTCATGTGGGCTCTATGCAGTACCTTAAATTGAATGAGACTTAGTCTCGCACATGACGACGACGAGTTGACCCTCTCCAGGGCGTCTGCCCATGTCCCGTCCTCTATCTGTTCCCCCAGCTCTAACTCCCACTTATCTTTCAGCTCCTCTACTGGTACCTCCTCCACCTCCTGCATAATCTTATAGATGTCCGAGATCTTCCCCTCCCCGACCCAGACCCCTGATAGCACCCTATCACTCACCCCCCTGTCGGGGAGCGCGGGGAACCCCGCTACCTGTCGTCTGGCAAATGCCTTCACTTGGAGGTACCTGAACGTGTTCCCCGGGGGGAGCCCAAATTTCTCCTCCAGCTCTCCCAGGCTCGCAAACCTCCCCTCTATAAACAAGTCCCTCAGTTGTCTAATACCCGCCCTCTGCCAGCTCTGGAATCCCCCTCCTGTGTTTCCCGGCGCAAATCTGTGGTTCCCTCTTAGTGGTGCCCCTATCAGACCTCCCACTTCCCCCCTGTGTCGCCTCCACTGCCCCCAGATCTTGAGGGTGGCCGCCACCACCGGGCTCGTGGTATACCTCGTGGGAGGGAGCGGCCATGGTGCCGTTACCAGTGCCCCTAAGCTTATGTTGCCGCAGGACGCCCTCTCCATGTGCTTCCAGGCTGCCCCCTCCCCTTCCATCATCCACTTTCATACCATCGATGTATTTGCCGCCCAGTAATATCCTGAAAGGTTGGGTAACGCCAGCCCTCCACTATCCCTACTCCGCTCCAAAAAGACCCTTCTAACTCTCGGGGTGCCATGTGCCCACACATACCCCATGATACTACTCGTTACCTTCTTGAAAAAGGCCCTGGGGAGGAAGATGGGCAGACACTGGAACAAAAACAAGAACCTCGGGAGGACCGTCATTTTAACTGACTGCACCCTCCCTGCCAGCGACAGCGGCACCATGTCCCACCTCTTAAACTCCTCCTCCATCTGTTCCACCAGTCTGGAAAAGTTTAACTTGTGGAGGGTCCCCCAGTTCTTTGCCACCTGCACCCCCAAATACCTAAAACTTTTAACTGCCCTTTTGAAGGGGAGCCTCCCAATTCCCTCCCCTTGGTCTCCCGGGTGTATTACAAAGACCTCACTTTTCCCCAGATTTAATTTATATCCCGAAAAGTCCCCGAACTCCGCTAGTATCCCCATTACCTCCGGCATTCCCCCCTCCGGGTCTGCCACATACAACAACAAATCATCCGCATAGAGCGAGACCCGATGTTCCTCCCCTCCCCTTGTCAGTCCTCTCCACCCCCCTGAACCCCTCAGTGCCATCGCCAACGGCTCAATCGCTAATGCAAAGAGTAAGGGAGATAGGGGACATCCCTGCCTAGTACCTCGATGGAGCCCAAAATATTCTGACCTCCTCCCGTTTGTTACCACACTTGCCATCGGAGCTGAATAGAGCAGTTTTACCCACTTGATAAATCCCTCCCCAAACCCAAACCTTTCCAACGTCTCCCACAAGTATTCCCACTCCACCCTGTCAAATGCCTTCTCCGCGTCCAGCGCTACCACTATCTCCGCCTCCCCTTCCACTGCTGGCATCATAATCACATTTAACAATCTCCGGACATTTGTGTTAAGTTGGCGTCCCTTCACGAACCCCGTCTGGTCTTCATGGACTACCCCTGGCACACAGTCCTCTATCCTGGTTGCCAGGACCTTTGCTAACAGCTTGGCGTCAACATTCAGGAGGGAGATGGACCTGTAGGACCCGCACTGGACCGGGTCCTTGTCCCGCTTCAAAATCAAGGAGATCAGGGCCTGCGACATTGTTGGGGGCAGAACCCCCCCCTCGCGCGCCTCATTAAAGGCTCGCACCAGCACTGGACCCACCAAGTCCACAAATTTCCTGTAAAACTCCACCGGGAACCCATCCGGCCCCGGCGCCTTCCCCGCCTGCATCTGGCCTATCCCTTTAATTAGCTCCTGCAGCTCTATCGGCGCCCCAACCCTTCCACCAGCTCCTCCTGTACCTTTGGGAACCCCAATTTGTCGAGAAAGTTCTTCATTCCCCCTCTCCTCTTCGGCGGTTCAGACCTATACAATTCCCTATAGAAGTCCCTAAAGACCCTATTCACCTCTTGCCCCTTCTGCACTACATCCCCACCCCTCTCTCTCACTCCCCCAATCTCTCTGGCTGCATCTCGCTTACGAAGCTGGTGTGCCAGCATCCTGCTCGCCTTTTCCCCGTACTCATACGCCACACCCTGCGCCCTTCTCCACTGCATTTCCGCCTTCCTAGTGGTCAGTAGGTCGAACCTGGCCTGCAAGCTACGCCGCTCCCTTAATAGCCCCTCCTCTGGTGCCGCCGCATATTTCCTATCTACTTCTAGGAGCTCCCCCACCAGCCTCTCCCTTTCCTGCCTCTCCTTCCTCTCTCTGTGTGCCCTTATGGAGATCAGCTCTCCTCTAATCACTGCTTTCAAGGCCTCCCAGACCGTCCCCACCTGCACCTCACCTGTGTCATTCGTACCCAGATAGTTCTCAATGCCCGTTCTCACCCTTCTGCACACCTCTTCGTCCGCCAACAGCCCTACATCCAGGCGCCACAACGGGCGTTGGTCCCGCGCCTCCCCCATGTCCACGTCCACCCAATGTGGTGCATGGTCCGATATCGCAATGGCCGAGTACTCCGTGTCCTGCACTCTCGGTATCAGCCCCCTGTTCAATACGAAAAAATCGATCCTAGAGTACACTCTGTGGACGTGGGAGAAAAAAGAATACTCCCTCGCCCTAGGCCTACCAAATCTCCATGGGTCTACCCCTCCCATCTGCTCCATGAACCCCCTTAACACCTCTGCCGCTGCCGGCCTCCTATTCGTCCTGGAACTCGATCTATCCAGCCCAGGGTCTAACACCGTATTAAAGTCCCCTCCCATGATCAGGCCCCCTGCCTCCAGTCCCGGGATGAGGCCCAGCAGGCGCCTCATAAAACCCGCGTCGTCCCAGTTCGGGGCATACACATTTACCAGTACCACATTCTCTCCCTGCAGCCTACCCCTCACCATCACGTACCTGCCCTCCTTGTCTGCCACCACCTCTGCCGCCACAAACGACACCCTCTTTCCCACCAAAATCGCCACCCCCCGGTTCTTGATATCCAAGCCTGAGTGGAACACCTGTCCCACCCACCCCCTTCTCAGGCGGACCTGATCTGCTACCCTCAAATGAGTCTCCTGCAGCATTGCTACATCAGCCTTCAGTCCCTTCAGGTGTGAGAAGACCCTTGATCTTTTGACCGGCCCATTCAGCCCCCTTACGTTCCACGTGATCAATCGGGTCGCAGAGCGACCCGTCCCTACTCCCTGTCGATTAGCCATGTCTTGTCCCTTGCTCGCCCCGGGTCATCCCTTCTTTTCTGACCCGCTTCCCATAGCGATGGCCCCCCCCCCCCCCCCCACCCCCCCGGCTCTCCCCTTCTCGTCCCTGGTCTTTCCAGCAGCAACCCGGTGTCCCCCCCCAGCCCCCCCCCCTTCCCCCCCCCCCTGGCTAGGACCCCTCCTAGCCGCGATGTACCCCACATCGTACTCCCGAGAGTCAGCTGGTCTCCGCTGACCCGGCTGCTCCTGCCACATTCCGACTCCTCCCGGTTCACCCCATCTGCGCCCGTGAAAGATCCCCTTAAAACCCCAGAGAAAGACCCGCATAATCAACCCGCTCCCCCCCGTCCTGTCTCCCCAACTTAACGATATCAATACCCAATGGCAACTAAATACATAAATACTTAACTACATACTTAAATAACAAAATAATTAACTAACTATCAACTAACAGTGTGCCCAACCATCACCCTCCATCAAACAGTATAAATAACCGCAGATAACCATAACCGCAAGAAAAAAAGAACAAAAAACTCCCCCAAGCACCCAAAGAAAAAGGGTAAGAGGGGTAAATAACTAAGGGAAATTGGAAACGGGAAAAAACACCCCATAAGAAGCCAACGACCCACAATAGAGATTTCAACAGTACAAATATACAGAAACACCCAACAACTCGAAACCTTCAAAATATTCAGAAAAGTCAACCGTTCGAGAAAAAACACCCCAAACAATCCACAAAACTGTTACCCAGTTCCGACATGGCCTGAAAAAGAAAAGGGCCACTTGCTCAATCAAGAGTCCCCCGGCGGCTACGACCGCCGGTGCTCCCAGGTTTTAGTTCGTGTCCAACTTTTCCTCTTGTACAAAGGTCCAGGCCTCCTCTGGGGACTCGAAATAATGATGTTGGTCCTTGTAGGTGACCCACAAGCGCGCCGGTTGCAGCATTCCAAATTTGACCTTTTTCGCGTGTAGCACCGCCTTTGTCCGGTTGTACCGGGCCCGCCGCTTTGCCACCTCCGCACTCCAGTCCTGGTACACCCTTACCGTCGAGTTCTGCCACTTGCTGCTTTTCTCCCTTTTTGCCCACCTCAGGACTTTCTCTCGATCACTTAGCCGCTGGAACCGCACCAGCACCGCCCTCGGGGGCTCGTTTGCCCTAGGCCTCCTGGCCATGACCCGGTATGCCTCTTCCAATTCCAGGGGCGCCGGACCGGCCCCTTCCCCCATCAGGGAGTTCAACATCTCCACCACATATCTCGGGAGATCCGACCCCTCCAGGCCTTCTTCCAGGCCCAGGATCCTCAAATTTTTCCTCCTCATCCGAGTGTCCAGCTCCTCGAAGCGGCTCTGCCACTTCATGTGGAGTGCCTCGTGCACCTCCACCTTTGCCCCGATGACTGTGGCCTCCTCCTCCCTCGCGGTCATCTCCTGCTGCAGATCTTTAATCGACGCCTCTTGGATCGCCTGGGCTCCCACCAACCTGGTGGCCGTCGCGTTCATGGACTCTAAGAGCTCCACTTTCATCTCCGTGAAAAAACGGAGGAGAGCGGCCTGCTGCTCCTCCGCCCATTTCTTCCACTCCTCCGATGCACCGCCGGCCGCCATTTTGATTTTCTTCCCCCGCTTTTTTTGGGGAGCTGCTGCCGTTTTTCTTGCCGCTCCACTCCGGGTACCGACCATAAAATCGGTCTAGTTCTCCTCAGGGGACCTTCCCCCACCGGGATTCGTTTTTTCAGCGCCGTTGGGGCCCTCCAATTGGCCCAAAAACACCTTTGTTGCAGGAGCTTCCAAATGTGCGGCTTAGCTAGTCATAGCCGCAACCGGAAGTCCAGGTTGCACTAGTAACTTTCTGGTACCTCAACAAAGTGGCGGTTCTTCATGTGTGAGCTTAAACCGCATGAGAATCGGGCTGGCTCGTAACGGTTGTAAATTTCTGTTTAAACATTCTCCTGATGTTAGTTGACAACACTTGTCGTTCTGTTGTGAAAATGGCATTGCACTAAATTGGTCTGAAATTATGACTGCAGTAATAGCTTCCTGGCAGTCCTCCTTCATTTATCGACACAAACCCTTTTGCTAACGTGAATAAATTCCTAATTAAGTTGCCCTGATGCTGGTGATGTGAGCTTTGACTTTTCCTTGGGAAAACCTTTGTTTTGTTAAAGCTTTTGCTCTCAAGAAAATGTATTTTTTTTATCACATCCTTAGCTGTTTTGCATTTTGAAAATGATGGATTCAATATATCCCTGGAAGTGAAAACAGTCTAAAATTTCTAAATCACAGGCCAGAGTGGAATAGTAATTGCAATGAAGCACTGCCCTCTGCTGGGAGTGAAAGCAAAAAGTATAGCATATCCATTAAGTTTATAAACTTGTGTCATTGTAGAATCCTACAAGAGAGGCTATTCGGCGCATTGTGCCTGCTTGCTAAAAGTACTATCCAATTAGTCCTGTTCCCTCCTTTCCCTGTGGCTTTGCAAATTTTTATTTTTCAATTATGTATCTAATTGCCTTTTAAAAGCTGGATTCCACCACCCTTGCAGGTAGTGTGTTCCAGATCATAAGGATTCACTACAGAAAAGAATGCCTTCATATATTCCAACTTCAAATCTGTGGCCAGTGTTCATCAATCCTGATAGTCGGAATAGTTCTTCCCTACGTACTCTATCAAAATCCTTTAAATAATTTTGAGCACCCCTGTTAAACCTGCCCTTAACCTTCTCTGCCATATGGAAAACAATCCAAGCTTCTCTAGTCTCCACATAATTCAAATTCCTCATGCCTGGTACCTTCAAGTCACAAAGCATTTATACTTGAGCCTTTAGGAATCTGAAACATTGCAAGTTGAATATCTAATTTCTGCACATTAAGAACCTGCATTATGTATGCCCACCACTCATTCCTCCAGCTCCTCCACTCTCTGCCCCTCCACTGCACTGCACTCCAAATAAAAAAAATCTTTTGATCACTGAATCTTGCGTTGCTTTTCCATTGTTCAGAAGCACAGCTGTTCTCCCGCTGATCAGCTTTTGTATCACCTCTGTGATTTGCTTTAGGTTGTTTCATTATCCTGAAGATGCTGCTGCCTGGGCTGTCCTGTAACAGTTCAGGTGTCCATTATTCTAATCTCTGAAATTGTAATAATAATGGATAATTGAATAGTAAGTAGTCAAATAGACACAGTTTTCCGAGACAAACACATGAAACAACTATGATTTGTAATTATCTGAAGCTGAAAATAAAACTGCGTCCTTGAAATTAACCCCAAGAGTTTGTCACTTTTTGAATTCATTTTATCGTATTTAATTTATACAAGGGGTCATTGTTCAGTTTTACTGTTCACAGTATCACATTTGCATCTGGACAGCAGATCAGCAATTGCATATAGAATCATAGAATCCCTTCAATGCAGAATGAGGCTATTCAGCCCATCGTGTCTGCACCAACCCTCCAAAAGAGCACACTATCCAGGCCCAATTCTCCGCCCTATCCCCATAACCCCACCTAACCTTTGTACACTTGGGGACAATTTAGCATGGCCAATCTACCTAACCTGCACATCTTTGGACTGTGGGAGGAAACCAGAGCTCCTGGAGGAAATCCACAAATATATGGGGAGAACATGCAATCTCCACACAGACAGTGACCTGAGGTTGGAATTGAGCCCGGGTCCCTGGTGCTGTGAGGCAGCAATACTAACCACTGAAATATGAAATGGGACTAGTTGGATAATTGGATTCAGTTGCATTAAAATCTGGCATGCTGGTGATATATTGTAAGAAGTCTTACAACACCAGGTTAAAGTCCAACAGGTTTGTTTCAAACACGAGCTTTCGGAGCACGGCTCCTTCTTCAGGTGAATCAGGTGATATATTGAACATATCCACATTTTTTATTACTTGCAAAGTAGACTGGATATGCTTTAAAAAATAAGCACAATCCCAAAGTTTTAATGATCATCTGTCTGTAAAGAATGTAAATTTTAGCAACAGGACAAAAACCCTGTGCACACCCAGCTATCTCTCTAGTAGATAAGTCAAGCTTCTCATTATATTCATCAAGTCCTTCTCTCACAGTAATTTAGCTCATTATCTCTTTAATCAATTTATACTGCCTGCTTCTATGTATGAAGCTATTGGTATATGACCCTTCACCCTTATCCCTTTCAATGTAATCAAATCAGAATTTCATCACCTAACCAGATGAAATTGTGTCTCTTCCAGGGAATAGTTAATGTGCAAGTCAAGTGCTGACAACCATATTCCACACACTGAGAAATGAAAATAAAATAATTTAGAAGGGTTTTGTGTTTGAAGTGGGGTCTGAGTAGGGAAGAGATTTAATGCGGTGAAAAATAAATGCTTGTATTTGTCACAGGCGAAATTTGTGAAAATGTAAGGAAATAAGGGCCGGAATTCTCCGGTTGTTGGGATTGACTTTTCCCACTGACAGCACACCCTCACCCAAGGGTTTTGCGGCGGCGTGATTGGTTTCAATGGGAAATCCCATTGACAAGCTACGGGAGTATAGAATCCTGCCGCCAGTGAATGGCGCACCATTGAGAAATATGCGGCTGGAGGTCCGGAGAATCCCACCCAAGATATCTTTATTAATACCAGCTAGAAAGTTTTGCCTGTAGAGTAATTTTTTAAAAATCTTTTTATTAATTTAGAGCTGTGAGGAAGTAATTTTTATTCTTTTTTTTTAGCAAGAAATGCACATGTATAAGGAGGTGTGCTACTACATGCACTTTGCACTGGCTGCCTATGGGTGGCCCTTGTACTTAATGCGAAACCCAGCCTGTGGACTCTGCAAACTGGCCAGCTCATGCTCGTGAGTTGTATTTGTTTCCTTAATGTTGTAAAAACAATTCAATAAATTCAATTACATTGGGTTCCTGGTTCTGGACTGTTATACTGCTCCATTGTTTATTCAGATAACAAGCATAAATGTTTTTTGACTTGTTTGCTCAGTTGCCTTCATCTTTTAGCGCACATATAAGCCAGAATAAAAGGCTTGTCTCATTCTGAATGTGGTTTTAGATTAAATGAGTGTGATCGTTCATTACTTGTTTCCGAATGAGTAGAAATCCACAGAGAAACCTTGTCTCAAATTCACTATAAATTGGAAGTTTATTTGATAAACAGTTAAGGAAATTCCATTTGCTTACCAAGGGCATGGAGGAGATCAGATAATTGGGATAGGGAGGATAAAAAGCTGGAAGATTTCCTGTGTCTGATCACTATAAAGTTGCTCCTGCTAGGAAATGTGTAATTGAACATCTGCTGAGAACAAGAATTGTTTTATGACATGCCAAAAATTCCACTGGCACACTCGAGAGCCATGGCTGAAGATTGGCTATTTGGCCGAGAAACTGGAGGACAGCTGGTGCCCATGAAACTATCTCAACACGAGTTAATGCCTACAGGGGAATAAACTGGATAGCAAAAATATGAAACCCATTTCAGTTGTGAGACGGCACATGGACCATTATTCTACTGAGTGACAGATATTTGGGTTGCCAAGCATTGCTTCGCAAGGAAGGGAAGTGCAAGACAGTCTTTATTTGTTTGTGAAAATATTTTTTAATCATAAAATATCTGAAAGAACATTATAAACATTTTAAAATAGCCTTCACAAAGAATGTGATAATATTCAATTTTCTTATACAGGTTATTTAGCACTCTGAGGTGCTTCAATACAATCAAAAGGACATTACAGACATTTCAAAATGATCATTATAAAAAAGTGCAATAGCATTTAAGTTATCTACGTAGACTATGTTGCATTCTGAAGCACTAAAATTGAATTGTGTCACATGTAATCATCACCGTATGCATTCAATATGTGACATACAGCTCAAGGGGGTCTGTGCAATTCCCAGTCCATCAGTGCACTATGGCTGAAAGCTCTTAGACACCAACCTTCAAGAAAGTCTTTTTTTTTTTTGCAAAGATACACCTTATTCATAATATATCTGAAAGAATATTCCAAACATTTCAGAATGGGCAATAATATTCAGGTTTTCTGCGTAGATCATGTTGCGCTCCGAGGTGCTTCAGTACAATTTAATGAAACATAACAGACATTTCAAAATCATCGTTCCAGAAAGTGCAATGATATTCAAATTATCTATACAGGTCATACCGCACTCTGAAGTGCTTCAGCACAATTGTGGTATATGTAATTTTCACTATATACATTCAATGTCAGTCACACAGCCCAACGGGGTCTATACAATTCTCAGACGCTCAGTGCACTATGGCTGAAAGGCTTAGGCAGTGACCTTTCTTCATGCACTGGCTGCCCCGAGCTTTGGTGCATTCCTCCACACATAGTCCTGGGCTTTGGAATGTGCCAGTTTGAAACAAAGTTGGGGACAATTCTTTGCACTGTAACACTAACAAGTTTCAGGCAGACCAAAGAGGGTATTTCATCAAGCTGATGATCCTCCAGCAGCAGTTACTGACATTTTATCTTTCTTACTCCTTTTGCTGTTGCCCTCACATGTTTGCTGCTTGCTACACTTTCTTTTTGTGTTTTTCTCTTTCAATGTTAGCGTCCACCGTTCTCTATTACTAGAACCTCTCCCTCTGCCTTTTCCTCTTTTTTTTCTGGTTGTTTTCTGTTTCTTGCCACACCGCACTCTCTCCCCTGGTGCTTTCTCTGTTATCCCAGTGGTGTGTCTCAACTACTCCCTCTGATCCCTTTAATACTTGCTTGTCCTTACTATCCATATACAAATCTATTGATAGTTTAGGAAGAATAATACAATTAAAAATATGGAAACAATTAGAATATAAGGGTGTCCTATTTAAGATGTTCATTCGGAACGGCTGATCAGTGCATTCCTTTTGCTTGCACCTCACAGCTCTTGCTGAATGAAATTATATCTGAACATAGACCAGGCACAGTAGGGAACACTCTGCTATATAATTTAGAGTTTAAACATATGCTAGAAAGATTTCACTATGGAAATAATAATTTTATTTTCAGGTGAATAACCTTAATGCAAGGAAATATGAAGATGGATGTTTAAGATGATTGAGAGTATTTGTATTTAAAGCTTGGTGCATTTTGATTTCTGGGATGATGTGGATGGATGAGCAGTTTAGAAATAATTTTAATGCATGCACTAAATGGGCCTGCAGGTGAAAGTGAGCAACCTATGTTTGATAATGCAACAGTTAGAAATTGGATACTGTCTGCTTTTAATTCTTCAAAACCATGGGTGCAACAATTCTAAAGCTGAGTTCCCTGATCTGGAACTGTGAGGTAGGAACACTGCTGTTAGTGGAGTGGGCTTTGATCAGGCCTGTTCTGAGGTGTTCGGTGTTCATTGGAATAGAGTTTAGTTCAACAGCAAGCAGCTGTGCTCAGTTGATGCTGAACAACATTCTATTCTGTCACTTTAATAGCATGTGTGAAACTTGAATACGGAATTCCAGTTGACTTCAGTGAACTGAAAAGCAAGAATTATATGATTAATTTAGTATTTTATGCTCATTGTTATTTTCCCTTTTCCAGATGTTGCTGTTTTTGCCTCCCTCGACCCAGGTATGGTCCAAGTGTGACAGTTGAGGAAGATAACTGTTGCAACTGCAATGTCATTGCCATCAAGCGTCACTTTCTGGATGAACATTTTTATTTTGTAGATATCGTATATACTTCGTGCCATGATGCGGTATGTTGCTTAATAATAATTGTTAATGCTGACTAAGACAATTGGGGAATTTCCCTGATTTTCTTCAGAAACCTCCATATCTATATCTCTTATATCCACGTGGCAGGCAGACTGAATCTCGGTTTAATATCTCAGATGGCAACTCCAAAATGTATAATTCTCTCAGTATTGCATTGGAGTGCCACACACACACACACACAGTGTTGATGCTTTCACCCACAACCTTCTAACTCAGAGGTGTGGACGCTACAGGCTTGTTTCTTATACAGGACAGCAAGTGAGTTGGGTGCATGTCACTTGTTTGTGACACAGTCAAAAGGTTCTGATGCTACAAAGTGCTGAACAAATTGTGCAGAACCCCCTGAGGTTATATGTTAGCTAGAAACAACCATTCCCAGCCAAATGTTGATTGATGCAGTCTTGTTGTGCATTCATACTTTTCTTCAAGTTTGCCTTTTGCTGTCTTTCAGACCATACACTTCCCCAGCAAGATTTCCTATCAATAAAATAGATTAAAATTGTATTTTCCTTTTTTCTCGTTAGTTACTATTTATGTGGATATTTAGATTTTGAGGTTTGCTTAAAAAAATTAACCATGCACTGGTCATATTCAAGAGTTTTCTTATGTTACTGCTGTTTACATTGTAGGTTAAGTAATCCCAGAAGTCCTGCAAGCAGGTTGCTGGTATGTTTCGAAGGCAGAACTATCCACCCTTTCCCTACCCCAAAATAAACAATCAGCCGATAATATATAATGCTAAGAAACAGAGGCAAAATTTGTTTGCCACAATGATAACAGATCTTCAGCAGAGCAGGGAGTTTCAACTACTTCAGCCTTACATCTATTACGCTGGAAAATCTATGCTTGTACCAGTACTAGTTGCCGCATGTCAGGCCATCTGCCTCAGTTGGGGAGGAGAATTGCTGCCACATACCATGGCTAGCTGATGATTGAAACTTCTATTCAATTCTGATTTTAATTTCTCCCCTTGCCTGGTGGAACTGACCGCTCTTGATCAACCTTTGAGGTAAATTGAAGTTCCTATCCATTAGCCGTGGAAACACAAGGAATGTACCCAGGGTTCCTACTGGCCAGCAATGATATGATATGAATATTTGCTTCATATTCTAATATGCTTGCCCATTTTTGGGTGGAAGCATGTCACTTCAGATGGAAAATGACAGAATTGCTCTTGATTGGCAAAGAGCACACAGAACACCACCATATCTGATTTTCTTCTCCAAAGCACCCAGTTTACATCCAACACCAGGTGGAGTAGGAAGAGGGATTGGGTAGAGCACACGTTTATTGAATTAAATTCATGTTTTTGTCTCACTGAGGAACCAAGGTGAAAGGCCCATTGCGCAGGACACCAGCAAAGTTGGAAAGAGGAAAAGGAAAGGCAAGGTGTAACAGGCAATATAAATTATCTGATAAATTTATATTTTAATCCAGGGAGAAAAAGATAATTCTGAGAGTTGAAAAATTCCATTGTTTTGAGACCTGGGGGGGAAAATAAAATCAAGAACTTGCATTTATATAGTGCCTTTCACTTTCTTGGGGCATTCCAAAACCCTATTCAACCTATAAATTCCTTCTGAAATGTGGTCATTGTTAAGTTGGGCAAATGTGGCAGCCAGATCTGACAAACAGCAATAATATAAATAACCAGTCATGGTTTTTGGAGGTGTTGATTAAGGGATGAGAGTTGACCAAGACACCGTAAGAACTCCCTGCTGTTCTTCAAAAAGTGCCATAGGTTCTTTTACAGCTACTCCTGCGCTCAAGTGTCAGACTGAATTAAGCTCAAGGCTTTGGAATTTGGCTTGAACCTGTGACTCGGAGTCAAGAATGTTACAATTGCACCAAATTAGAAGTCTGAATTAGAGCAGGAGCATGTACAAAGATTCTTCATTTTAACATAATTAAGATGTTGGAATGTGGAAAACCCTGTAGGGAGGCCTGTTTATCACACAGGAAGGACAAAACATTTCAGAGAACCAATGACTGGTCATAAAATGATTTTAGTTAAATGAACTTTCACTTCTGTGTTCAGTGCAGACTCTTTTTCTATCATGGAAAGAACTGAAGAATTGAAATTTAAAACCAAAGTATGTGCAAAACCATTGTTGCCTAACTCAACATCTTGGGAGAATATATCAGCTCTCCCAAATTTCACTTCCTCCAAATTTCACGTTGTAATAAAGTGGGTTCATTAGTTTTGTATGAATTTAAGTAGTTTGACTTTTTTCCCTCCTAGGTTTTTGAAACACCTTTCTTTGTTGCTGTGGATCATGTGAAAAAGAAGGTGGTAATCAGCATTCGGGGGACCCTTTCACCAAAGGTGAGGTGTTATGAATATTCAAAAAATCAGTAATTGCCCAGAGTTCTGTGTGATTAAAAATGCCATGTGTCCCATGCATTTATAATAATATAGAATCTGCAGGAATGAATGATTGTCTTACTTCAAGTGCTTATTTTTGTTGAGCAAAATAATCTTTTGTTGCACAAAAATATTTGACTCGTGTTTAAATGATCTGAGACTTTACTTCTCTTACAGTGTCCAGACATGGTCGTGCAGCTAAAAATGTACAGGCAGTCACCCACCCTTGTGAGATACATGTGCTCGAGCCACCCACCAAGATACAGGATTGCATTCATATATTTAAGTGAAAACACATTAGAAGATACATATACACATATGTGCAGGCATATACCATAATATGAGCTGCCACTTTCATGCATATAAATCAGACACACAAATATTGACACACACTGTGATACAATTATCCACTGAGAAATGGCAGTCAGCTATGTGTGCACACCCACATACACACGTCCAGATACAGATTTTCGCCCACACCAGTTACCGTCAAATATGCTGAAGCACCCGTCTATAGATGCATACATTTTTAGTGCAGGATACATGATAATCTCCTTGCAACGTTTAGTGGAGCATGATTTTTAGGCTATGAGCTGATTGTCTTTCTTCCAAATGCAACTTGCAATGAGGCCTTAATATATTGGCAGCAATTGATAAAAGCATATAACATGTGCAGAGAGCGAAGGGAAATAAGCTTCATGCCAACTATAAGCAATGGGAAAGTAGCCCATACAGATTTTAAATGACTGGATTTATTAGGCTTAGGACATTCTAGTTCCCAGTGCTTTTTTTAAATTACTCATTGTTGATTGCAAAATATTGCCATCTAACACATTGGGCAACACGGTAGCACAAGTCGGGGCAGCTCAGTAGCACAAGTGGGGGCAGCACGGTAGCACAAGTGGGCAGCACGGTAGCACAGGTGGATAGCACTGTGGCTTCACAGCGCCAGGGTCCCAGGTTCGATTCACCGCTGGGTCACTGTCTGTGCGGAATCTGCACGTTCTTCCCCGTGTCTGCCTTGGTTTCCTCCGGGTGC
Organism: Scyliorhinus canicula; assembly: GCF_902713615.1. Taxonomy (NCBI): domain Eukaryota; kingdom Metazoa; phylum Chordata; class Chondrichthyes; order Carcharhiniformes; family Scyliorhinidae; genus Scyliorhinus; species Scyliorhinus canicula. Next base: position 135,760,982 of record NC_052154.1, read on the forward strand.
TCCGGTTTCCTCCGACAGTCCAAAGACGTACAGATTAGGTGGATTGGCCATGCTCAATTGCCCTTAGTGTCCAAAAAGGTTAGATGGGGTTATTGGGTTACGGGGATGGGGTGGAAGTGAGGGCTTAAGTGGGTCGGTGCAGGCTTGATGGGCCGAATGGCCTCCTTCTGCACTGTATGTTCTATGTTCTAACAAAACATATTGAGTATTGCATGGATTTCATCTTGTAAGTACTGAGGTTTTCCAAACAGACTATTGGGTGAAGTCATGCCACAGACGAGAACATCCCAGCTGGTTTCGACTTTGATTATTGAGGTAACTGATCATGGCCAAATCATAATTTTGGGAAGAGGGATGCTGTATCTTTTTAAAAATTTGGTCATGTTGGCATCATAGCAGGGCCGGCTTTTATTGTTCATCCCTAAATGTTTTTGAGAAAGTGGTGGTAAGCCACACCTTGAGCCACTGCAGTCCATGTACTTACTGTAGGTAAACCCACAGTACTGTTAGATAGCGAGTTCCAGAATTTTGACCTCGCGACAATGGAGGAATTGCAATATATTTCCAGTAAGAAGTCTTACAACACCAGGTTAAAGTCCAACAGGTTTGTTTCAAACACGAGCTTTCGGAGCACGGCTCCTTCTTCAGGTGAAGAATTCACCTGAAGAAGGAGCCGTGCTCCGAAAGCTCGTGTTTGAAACAAACCTGTTGGACTTTAACCTGGTGTTGTAAGACTTCTTACTGTGCTCACCCAAGTCCAACGCCGGCATCTCCACATCATCAATATATTTCCAAGTCAGGATGTTCCATGACTTGAAGGGGGACTTGCAGGTGATGATGATTCCACGCACCTGCTACCCTTGTCCTTCTAGCAGGCAGAGAGTGAGGGCATGGGCATGGACGATGCAGTCAAAGGAGCTGTGCCAAGTTGCTGCAATACACTTAGCACTCAATGGTGCACTGATGATGGAGAGAATATATTTAAGGTGTTGGATGGGTGCCAATCAAGCAGGCAGCTTTGTTCTGCATGGCATCAAGCTTCTTGAGTGCTATTGGGTCTTTACTCTTCTAGGTTCATAAAGGATATTCCATCACATTCCTGATTTGCCTGGTAGATGGTGGACAGACTTTTGGGTGTCAGGAGGTGAGTTACTTGCCGCAGAATTCCCGGTCTCTGACCTGCTGTTGTAGCCCCAGTATTTATATGGCTGGTCCACTTCAATTTCTGGTCAATGTGACCCACTGGATGCTGTTGATAGGGGACTCAGTACTGGTAACTCATTGAAAATCAAGGATAGGTGGTGGGACTCTCCTTTGTTGAAGGTGGTTGTTACTTTCAGGGGAGGCTGTGGAGTAGTGGTGTTGTCACTGGACTAGCATTTCAAGGTCCAAGGTTCAAAGCCCAGCATGTCAGACGATGAAATTTAAGTTGGATTTTTAAAAATCTGGAATTAAAAATTGATTGTTGTGAAAACCCATCTGTTTCAATAATGTATTTTAGGGGAGGCAATCTGCCATCTTTATGTGGTCAGGCATACATGTGACTCCAGATCGATAGCAATATGGTTGACTCTTAAATGCCCCTCAAGGGCAATTGGGGATGGGCAGCCAGCGACATCCACATGCCATTAAGAATTTTAAAAACCTGACATTTCTGTGGCAAAAATGGTACTTGGCACTTATCATTCCAAGCTCAAATTTTTTCCAGGCCTTGCTGCATGCAGACACTGACTGCTTTGCTTCATCACAAGGGGAAAAAAGCTGCAATGTCACATTAATCGCTATCCAATAGCTCATGGTAGAAATTGCGTGAATATGGATAAAAAGTGGAGGGGGACAAGAAGAGAAAATGCAGTTGCTCTGGTATCTAGGTATAGCTACATTGTAAATGCGTTGTGTACATGTTTGCTACATCGAGTGTTCAAAACAGTTCTTTAATCTAAGTGAGAACAGAATCAATGTTGGCTGTAGTTGGATGGACTGTTAACTTCTACTGTCTAGGCTAATAAATAAAGACTGGCTCTGTGGATATGGTAGTGGATGTCCGCCTGCATCTGTGGAACAATAATCCAGATGCTGTCATCCCTACTGGCTTCACGAAACAGACAAATCAGTCTTAATTTGGATTATACTAAATAGAAACTTTATTTAAGACTAACTTTATTTAGCTCAATAAATGTTAGTTATGGGCTTATTTGAATAGCTACATCAGTTTCAAGACTCACAACTTGAATTCAAAATACTACCCGATAGTCTGAACTGGCCTGGCCCGATCTGGAGGATTTGGTATTCTTCTCTCAGTTCCTGAAACTCAGGTCTCTTCTCCGCGAATGTAGATCCCCGGTGTTATCGCTGTTGAAATCTCAGAAGCTTCTTCTTTTATAAGGTTTTAGTTCTTTCTCATAACAATCCTTTACCACACAGTTGCCCTTGGAGGGTCTTTTTTTTAATGTTTCAACACTATGGGCGCGATTCTCCAGCCTTGTTGCGCTCTCACTCGTGCATAATGAGGCCGGTAAAAAGTGAGAGAGGCCAAAAACAAAATCCGCACCAGGCGCAAAACAGTTTGCGATGCAACAGGCTCGATCCCGTAGGGAAAATTGGGATCTTGCCTTAGCTTGGCGAGAAACCAATTATCACCACTTAAGCCCCATTTCCATACAATTAACGGGAACGACTCAATATCCAACAGCCTCGCATCATTCAGTGGACTCCCCAGCAAATGCTTACGCTGGTGCCGATCACTACTCCTTTTAGCAAACGTGAACCTGACAGAAGAGTTTCTGTGGGAGCTGAGGAGGTGAGTAGCCATCGTTGCTCACAGGCAAAGAGCACGGGGCGCTGGGTTTGCCACCCCAGTGTTCGGCTAAGGGTGGGAGACCTTCGTCTGGGGGTGGGAGACCTTCGGCTGGGCGTGGGGGACTGGCTGCCTTGTGGCTCACCCTCCAGGACCTTCGGGGAAACAGGACAGCCCTCGAGGGCTCCACCGCATCCAAGAACCTCCCTAGGTCAGCGTCTCCGAATCCTGGGGTGGCCTCCTGCGCGCCAATATTGTGAGCTGGCTGGGGTTGGCTGAGCCAATACAGCTTAAGTGCTGCTTGAACTTGTTAGCAGAAGTGCTGGCGAATGCGGTCCCGGCGAATCAGCTGGCGAGCCGTCATTTGCAGCGAGCAGCTCGTGAGGCCTTGTTAAGTGGACCAGTTAAGGTTGAATTACGTTGCCGGCCTCGCTGAGCGGAATGTCAGGAAGCTTGCAGCAATTCCTGCTTGCTGCCCCACTTAGAGATTTTTCAGGAGAATCGCGCCCAAAGTGTTATCAGTGAAGAGTCCAGATGTACAAGTTGCTATTCTTTTCCCACAACCTCATTTTGCTGAGCTGCTTCTTTTCACACACATGTCTGTTAGCCTCTTTTACCATCATACCTCACGGCACAATGTTACCCATTTATCTGCCTCAGCAAGGAAGACAAGGGAAAGGGATAGAAAAAAAGGAAACCAGTGACTTGCAACCAAAGACAGGCTGGTATTTATTCTAACGGGCTCTATCCCACCAACAGGATGCCCTGACTGATCTGACTGGAGATGCTGAACGATTGCCAGTAGAGGGCCATCATGGGACTTGGCTTGGCCACAAGGTAACTGGAACTTCCGTTGTATTCTTCAATTGGAATAGTTATGGTGCTGTAGGAAATACTTTAGAACTGTTCATTGTTGGGTTTTAGTACCTGGTCCTTTATTTTGTTAATGCAACAAGTAATGTAACTTCCTTCCTCATACAAAGGCACACAAATTGGAATCACTCTCCCTTTCTACTTTTCGTTAACGTATTGGATGTTATGTGATAACTTTCCTGTCTTTATAAAACAGCATATCATCCAGTGCCAAAGCGAGATTAGCTTATTCTCCCAAAAATTGTAAATTCAATGCATTTCAAGTTAAGAAATGTGCTAAGGACTGAAGCATTTTCCATTTCGGAAACCCATTGTCTTGCATTCCCAAATCAGATATTGTAAACAAAATAAGCATTTTTCTACAATATTCTCAGGGAATGTTAACCATATGATGCGGGGAATCCATTAATTCAAAATAAACTTGATTCATAGCAATTAACGATTATTGAAATGCTTTTGCAATAAAAGGTGCTTCATAAAGAAAATGCAATTTTGAGAAGAGGCCATTTTGCTGTTCATTGATACTGTAGCATTTCAACTCTTCCAGTCCACCGTCTACTTGCATTTTAAATACCCTAACATTTTTCTCATAGTAATATAAACTCTTGTTTATTTTTAATTGACCCTCTATTTGAATTTCATTCTCTTTCACTTTTTCTTTTTCACTAAGCTGTATCTTTGGTTGAAAAAGACAAACATTTCAAATCATCAATTATAATATGTTCCCAGCGAGGAATTACAGCTATTGTACAGTGATAGAGACTTTGTGATTGAGAAAGCAACAGTTTGTATTGTGTATCTGTGAATCTATCATAGGTTTGGTTACAGAAGATGAAAGGCAGAGGCATAGTGATGTCACTGGACTCGTAATCCAGAAGCCCAGGCTCTTGAAACATGGGTTCAAATCCCACCATAGAAGCTGTTGGAATTTAAATTCAATTAGTAAATCATGGCAGTGAAGCTAGTCTCAGTAATGGTAACCATGAAATGTAACAATTGTTGTAAGGACTAATGTCATTTAAGAAAGGACATGTGACCAAGACCCAGAGCAATGCTCTCTGAAATGGCCCAGCACTGTGTCTGCACCTGCAATGCATGGACTGTAGTGGTTCAAGAAAGCAGCTCACCATTACCTTCCCACGGCTAACTAGAGATTGACAATGGATACTGGCCCAACCAGTGATGCCCACATTCCATGAACAAATAAAAAAAGTAGGACAGGTGATTGTTTTTACATAATTCACTGCTATCCTGCATTATATTAATGGGCAGTACGGTTGCACAGTGGGTAGCACTGTTGCCTCACAGCTCCAGGATCCCAGGTTCGATTCCCGACTTGGGTCACTGTCTATGTGGAGTCTGCACGTTTGCCCTGTGTCTGCGTGGATTTCCTCCGGGTGCTCCAGTTTCCTCCCACAAGTCCCGAAAGACGTGCTGTTAGGTGAATTGGATATTCTGAATTCTCCCTCTGTGCACCCGAAAAGGCACCGGAATGTGGCGACACGGGGCTTTTCACAGTAATTTCATTGCAGTATTAATGTAAGCCTAGTTCTGACAATAAAGATTAGTATTAATCGACAAGAGTGCAGTCATTTGCATGTGTATGGCTCTCTCCCACTGTCATCGGTCCACCTTAAGAAATGAGAGAACCTTAAGTGCACACATTGAACTTCAGAGAGATCCATCCACTTCGTCCCATTCTCCATTATCTTCAACATTTTTCAATTTTCTTACTGGAGAAAAAGTTGAGAACGTAGTGAGAACTGATGGTATTGAAAGCCATTAAAATATCACATGCACTCACACATGCCTAACCCTTGTGTAAGGGGGGTAATCAATGGGAGAGTGTTTTGTGTTTGCAGTTTTTTGTTATCCTCCAGTTTAAAGTTGCTACTAAAAACATTGAAATGATCAGGATAGCAGTAAAATAGGGAAGAGTGCATTGCTAGTAAACTTACAAGTCTATCTGGTGTTGGGTTAAAGCTGAATAATGCTGGGAACGACTTCCATGCATTTGTTCTATAGGACCCCTTATCACTCAAAGTCCAACATGCCGATAGGAGCATAGGAAGTAGTGGACACTCTTTGGAAATATACAAACAAATAGAAAATGTAAATATTTTTTAAAATCCTTAAAGTGAGGATACTTTAGTGTCCTGAGTGAAGGCTTCAAGATTCAGTCTCTTGTGTCACTGCAGTGTTTGCTGGTGTGTGGAATGTTTGTATGCACCATTTCCAGCAGGTGTCAGTATATAACTGGTTTCTCTTCTGTCATCTCCAGGGAGAGCAAAAAGAATTGGTGAAATGTTTAAAAGCAACTACTGATTGAATTTTCAAAAAATTCTCACATAACTGAATAAGATTTCCTGACTTTGGCACTGGTTTCCTTGCTGCCATTATATGCATTCTTTCACCTTTGACATAAAAAGATGATATTTTTCTCCTAAGCTTATTAGAAATAGTTATATCTATATAGAGGGGAGCGATTTTTGGAGGGGAGAGCTGGAAGGTAGGCTGAGTTTTTGATTTTTAACTTACTTTTTCGGAGCAGGAAACCGGAAGTCGGCCGTGGGGAGACCTGGGAAGGTTTGTATTTTCTTTAAAAAGGCACTTAACCTCCCAGGTTTTGGCCTCATTCTTCCAGCGGAACGGGCAGAGAGGGGAGCGATGTTTGGAGAGGGGCGAACTGGAAGGTAAGCTGAATTTTTGATTTTTAACTTACTTTTCCGGAGCAGGAAACCGGGAGTCGGCCGTGGTGTGACCTGGGAAGGTTGTATTACTCAGTAAATTTGAACGGTGAGGAAACCCGAGACACTACATGTGTAGTGTCTCCCACCCTCCCTCTTCCTCTAACCTAAAAAAAGGCTCAGTGCTGTGAGCAGGTAAGCTATTTACTTTTTCTTTCTTTTTTACTGGGAGACTAAGTAGAGGTGATGGCAGCTAGGGCAGTGGAATGTTCCTCCTGCAGAATGTTCGAGGTAAGGGAGACCACCGGTGTCCTTGCTGACTTCACCTGCAGGAAGTGCAGCCATCTCCAGCTCCTCACAGACCGTGTTAGGGAACTGGAGCTGGAGGAACTAAGGATCATTCAGGAAGCTGAGGGGGTGATAGATAGAAGCTACAGGGACATAGTTACACCTGAGAAAAAAGGTAGCTGGGTAACAGTTAGAGGTGGGAAGAGGAGGAAGCAGTCAGTGCAGGGATCCCCTGTGGTTGTTCCTCTCAACAATAAGTATACCGCTTTGGATACTGTTTGAGGGGATAACCTAGCAGGGGTAGGCTGCAGTGACCAGGTCTCTGGCACGAGGTCCGGCTCTGGGGCTCAAAAGGGAAGGGGGGAGATTAGGAGAGCACTAGTTATAGGACACTGAATAGTTAGAGGTACAGACAAGCGGTTCTGTGGGCACGGGCGAGACTCTAGGATGGTTTGTTGCCTCCCAGATGCCAGGGTCCATGATGTCTTGGATCGTGTCTTCAGGATCCTTAAGAGGGAGGGTGAGCAGCCAGAAGTCGTGGTGTACAGGTCAAGGTTTACAATTGGGGGAAGGGTAAATACGATGCTGTCAGACAAAAACGGAACTGCATAAGTTGGGAGCATAGGCTGTCAGGGAAGGACACAATTGAAATGTGGAACTTGTTCAAGGAACAGATACTATGTGTCCTTGATATGTATGTCCCTGTCAGGCAGGGAAGAGATGGTCAAGTGAGGAAACCATGGTTGACAAGAGAGGTTGAATGTCTTGTTAAGAGGAAGAAGGATACTTATGTAAGGCTGAGGAAACAAGGTTCACACAGGGCGCTGGAGGGATACAAGATACCCAGGAGGGAACTGAAGAAAGGGATTAGGAGAGCTAAGAGAGGGCATGAAAAATCTTTGGCGGGTAGGATCAAGGAAAACCCCAAGGCCTTTTACACATATGTGAGAAATATGAAAATGACTAGAGCGAGGGTAGGTCCGATCAAGGACAGTAGCAAGAGATTGAGTCTGAAGAGATAGGAGAGGTCTTGAACGAGTACTTTTCTTCAGTATTTATGAATCAGAGGGGCCATATTGCTGGAGAGGACAGTGTGAAACAGACTGGTAAGCTCGAGGAGATACTTGTTAGGAAGGAATATGTGTTGGGCATTTTGAAAAACTTGAGGATAGACAAGTCCCCTGGGCCTGACGGGATATATCCAAGGATTCTATTGGAAGCAAGAGATGAAATTGCAGAGCTGTTGACAATGATCTTTTCGTCCTCACTGTCAACACGTACCAGGGGATTGGAGAGTGGCGAATGTCGTGCCCCTGTTCAAAAAGGGAATAGGGATAACCTTGGGAATTACAGGCCAGTTAGACTTACTTCGGTGGTAGGCAAAGTAATGGAAAGGGTACTGAGGGATAGGATTTCTGAGCATCTGGAAAGACACTGCTTGATTTGGGATAGTCAGCACGGGTTTGTGAGGGGTAGGTCTTGCCTCACAAGTCTTATTGAATTCTTTGAGGAGGTGACCAAGCATATGGATGAAGGTGAAGCAGTGGATGTAGTGTACATGGATTTTAGTAAGGCATTTGATAAGGTTTCCCATGGTAGGCTGATGCAGAAAGTAAGGAGGCATGGGATAGTGGGAAATTTGGCCAGTTGGATAACGAACTGGCTAACCAATAGAAGTCAGAGAGTGGTGGTGGATGGCAAATATTCAGCCTGGAGCCCAGTTACCAGTGGAGTACCGCAGGGATCAGTTCTGGGTCCTTTGCTGTTTGTGATTTTCGTTAATGACTTGAATGAGGGAGTTGAAGAGTGGGTCAGTAAATTTGCAGACGATACAAAGATTGGTGGAGTTGTGGATAGTGAGGAGGGCTGTTGTCGACTGCAAAGAGACATAGATAGGATGCAGAGCTGGGCTGAGAAGTGGTAGATGGAGTTTAACCTGAAAAGTGTGAGGTTGTCCATTTTGGAAGGACAAATATTAATGCGGAATACAGGGTTAATGGTAGGGTTCTTGGCAATGTGGAGGAGCAGAGAGAGATCCTGGGGTCTATGTTTATAGATCTTTGAAAGTTGCCACTCAAGTGGATAGAGCTGTGAAGAAGGCCTATGGTGTGCTGGTGTTCATTAGCAGAGGGATTGTATTTAAGAGCTGTGAGGTGATGATGCAGCTGTACAAAACTTTGGTAAGGCCACATTTGGAGCACTGCGTGCAGTTCTGGTTGCCTCATTTTAGGAAGGATGTGGAAGCTTCGGAAAAGGCACAAAGAAGATTTACTGGGATGTTGCCTTGAATGGAGAGTAGGTCTTACGAGGAAAGGTTGAGGATTGCGCGGCCTTTTCTCATTAGAACGGAGAAGGATGAGGGGCGACGTGATAGAGATTTATAAGATGATCAGGGGAATAGTTAGAGTAGACAGTCAGAGACTTTTTCCCCGGGTGGAACAAACATTACAAGGGGACATAAATTTAAGGTCAATGGTGGAAGATATAGGGGGGATGTCAGAGGTAGGTTCTTTACCCAGAGAGTAGTGGGGGCATGGAATGCACTGCCTGTGGAGGTAGTTGAGTCGGAAACATTAGGGACCTTCAAGCGGCTATTGGATAGGTACATGGATTGCGGTAAAATTAGGGGGTGTAGATTAATTTGTTCTTAATCTGGGACAGAGGTTTGGCACAACATCGTGGCCCGAAGGGCCTGTTCTGTGCTGTATTTTTCTATGTTCTAAGTAGATATTCTTACAATTGATTAGAAAGGAAGCAAGT